>NW_026652278.1:98972662-98984559 GCF_009828535.3 Hylobates moloch
TTTTATTATTATAGTTTTTGAAATTTTTGGGAGGGGAGTATAAAACAAAAGTCTAAATGTAATTTTAAAATATAGTTTAACATTTTAAGCTATTTGATGTTACCAATTAGACTTTCAATTGATAAGGTCATTTTGTTTCATCTCTAAAACATATGGCATTTCCATAACCTTTTCTATTCTGGATAATTTAATTAAGGTAAAAGAAAAATATTTTGTCATCATGTTTTGGAATTTTTGTTGTTGTTTTAGGTGTTTGTAATACTGATAACCTCAGTTTGTTATCCATTACAATTGACTACGGTCGTTTGGTTTTATGGAAGCCTGTAATCCCGGTATTTACAATCTGCGTATGTGTGCATACATACACACCTTATTTCACTAAAATATCATCAAAAGTTATCTCAGGTAAACTGTTATAGATAACACAGTGACCTGGTAGTAGAAAGAATTGGGTTCATTTATAAAATGGTCATTTCTATGTGCCTACCCGATCTTCTGGGTGCCATAAGTGATACAATGATGAACCCTTCATGGTTTCTGCCCTCAGAGAATACATATTATAAAGGCCAGGCATGCTGGCGAGTGCCTGTAATCCCAGCACTTTGGGAGGCTAAGGCAGGAAGACCTCTTTAGATTAGGAGTTCGAGACTGCAGTGAGTTACAGTGGTGCCATTGCACTCCAGCCTGGGTGACCGAGTGAGACCCTGTCTTTAAAAAAAAAATCAAAATCAAAATCCTATAAATACTAGAGAAGATGGCATGAGGTATACCAGGAAACATGTTGTCAGACAGGTGAGATTTTGAGTTCAGCATCTGACCCTTAATAGCTCTGTGCCTTTGGAAAAGTTACTTAACCTCTCACTCCACTAATATATGAAACGGAGGTAACAGAAATCCAGTATTGGCACTGGAGAGATCAGAGGTGTTGCGGAGGACATGCTACTTGAGTAGGAGATTGAAGTCGTATGTGATAGACTGGAAATTCTTACAGGATAGAAAAAGATTTCTCTATTAGACAAATATTCATGTTTTAAAAGCTTTTAGTGTATTCTATTACCTTTGACTTAAATACATCAGAAAGATTTTTATCTAATAAATACAGATTCATATGTTTAAATATCAGCTTATAAACAAAGAAAGAAGCTATATATTGTAATTATCTCAGCTGTGGCTGGGGGCACTGGCTCACGCCTGTAATTGTAGCACTTTTGGAGGCTGAGGCAGAAGGATCCCTTGAGGTCAGGAGTTCAAGAACAGCCTGAGCAACACAGGGAGACCCTGTCTCTACAGATAATTTAAAAAATTAGCTGGGCTTGGCAGTACATGCCTGTGGTCTCCCAGCTACTTGGGAGGCTGAGGCAGGAGGATCACTAGAGCCTGGGAGGTGGAGGTGACAGTGAGCTGGGATCATGCCACTGCATTCCAGCCTGGGTGACAGAGCAAGACCTTGTCTCAAAATAAATAAATAAGTAAATAAATAAATATAATAATTTCCACTGTAAAGCTCTAATATTTTATTTTAGATACAGATTTTCTACCAAACACATCTGAGGATGAAAGAAGATATACAATAGGAAATCAGGCCAATATTGGGATGTTTAATTTTAACAAGTTGTTACAAGCTCTAAACCCATTGCTGGACCCTAGACAAAAGCAGCTGTGAGTAAATCCCCAATCTACTGATAAAATCTGTGTGAAAACATATATGTATAATGATTTTTTTAAATTAAGAAACTAACAACTAAAAAACTATCTTATTATTTAGTGCTATATATTTTTCTGTAGTTCAATTTGGGCTTTTTTGTCCATGGTTACTGGGATATAGTTTTTGCTTGCTTATTGCTTTTTTAGATGCTGTGAAATCTGTTTATTTCCTGTTTAATACAGGAGTTATTTATTTCTGGGCTGGGTGCGGTGGCTCACGCTTGTAATCCCAGCACTTTGGGAGGCCGAGGCGGGCGGATCACGAGGTCAGGAAATCGAGACCACGGTGAAACCCCGTCTCTACGAAAAATACAAGAAATTGGCCGGGCGTGGTGGCGGGCGCCTGTAGTCCCAGCTACTCGGAGAGGCTGAGGCAGGAGAATGGCGTGAACCCGGGAGGCGGAGCTTGCAGTGAGCCGAGATGGCGCCACTGCACTCCAGCCTGGGCGACAGAGCGAGACTCATCTCAAAAAAAAAAAAAAAAAAAAAGAGTTATTTATTTCTGTATTTCTTTTTTTAAATCACTGTATTTCTTAATTGCTAAGTAGTTGGAATTATTTTGTCTGTATTTTTATGACTAAATAATATGTTTGGTAAAACTCTACTATTCAAAATGTATTAAGGTTTCCTTGTGGCCCAACATAAAACATTTTTGGACGTGTTTGGTGATTATACGTAAAAACATGTATTGTGTAGTGAGAAGTTTTAATATATGAAATTGGGTGTATTGATTACATTATTCAAGTCCTTTATGAGCCTCTATATTTTCTATCTGCTAGACAAGTTAGATTCTTTTTTTATTTTTATTTATTATTATTTTTTGAGACGGAGTCTTGCTCTGTAACCCAGGCTGGAGAGCAGTGGTGCTATCTCGGCTCACTTCAACCTCCGCCTCCTGGGTTTAAGCGATTCTCCTGCCTCAGCCTCCCGAGTAGCTGGGATTACAGGCGCCCAGCACCATGCCCAGCTAATTTTTTTTTGTACTTTTGGTAGAGACGAGGTTTCACCGTGTTGGTCAGGCTGGTCTCGAAGTCCTGACCTCGGGTGATCTGCCTGTCTGGGCCTCACAAAGTGCTGGGATTACAGAGACAAGTGAGAATCTTAAGAGGTATGTATTAAAAGCTCCTACTTTAATTGTATTTTTATCCAAGTTTTTTTTCTGTTTGAAATTTACATATTTTGCTCTGTATTACTGGTACATACAGATTTTTTGCTTCTATTTTCTTCAAAAAATAGCTTTTATCTTAACAATGATTCCATTTATTTTGATATATACTTATAACTATTGATTTCATTCATCTGACATTAATATTGCCGTTCATGCTTTCTTTTTGTTGAGTTTTCCTCGAATCTCACTTTACTTTTTACCTTTATCTACTTATCTTTATTTGTTTTAAAGTGTTCTTCTTGTAAAAGGAATGTATAAACAGATTTTGATTCAATGTGATAGTTTCTGTCCTGATAGAAGTACATAGGCTGATCACATTTATTATAACAATTGATATACGTGATTTATTCCTTCTATCTGACATTGTGCTTCATCTTTATTTTACTGTTGGTCTCCCCCAGACTTTCTTATCTTTTTCTGATTTGAAATTCATTCTTCTCCCTGAAACCCTGCCCCCTATTTATTTGGAAACTCGACTGAAAAAGACTTCTACAATTCCTCTCATGGTTATCTTCTTTTTTTGCCACTTTCATGGGAAAACAAGTTTTTAGATATTTTTCCTCACTAAGATTCTATTTCTCCATTGCTTTCCCCTTCATCCCAATAAGATGAGAACTTAGAATATTTTCATGTTTTGCATCTAGTTACATAGCTGCTAGATTTTGCTAAGATAGTTTAATATTTTGAACTTTAGATTATTAGTTTTTCCCTTGAAGTGTATCTCTTCTGTTTAAAGTGTCTTTGCCTTTGACACTCCCCCATCCCCCACTTGGAGTCATTTCTCTGCTTACCACCATCCTTTTTTCATGGTTCCATCTTCAAGTCTCTGTCTTGATTACTTTCTTAAATGTTTTGCCCAAACAGGGTGGATAGGTGATATATTCTGATATATTCTCTGAATCTTTGCATAACTGTTAGTACAGTTCTTATTTTACTCCAAGAGATGATTGATATTCATTTGCATGTAACATATCATCGTGCCTCTTTATCTACTGCCTGAGCCATATTCTCCAGGCTGGCTTTTATCAGTAGTAAGCTGACGTTCTAATCTGTCTGTCCACTGTGTGGTTTCCTATTCTGAATTTCGACTGAAGAGAAAAAGGAACGTGGTTGCCTTTTTTATGCAGCAATAAATAATACATAGAAAAATTTGCAATGTTTATAATTGCTTAAATTGAAATATCATATGTATGTATATGAATAAGCGTGAATGATAATCTGAGTACATTAATATTATATCCTATGTTAAATATTGATTGATTCTACTAATAGACATTGTGCTCCTGGAGGCCAGGGACCACATTTTAATCATTTCTGTGTCTCTAACGTATTTGCTAGAAGATAAAATATATTTCTCTTCCTACCCTTCCTCTCCCCCAACTCCTCCAATCTAAAACTGAGCCTGTTTTCAGTACAACAGTACAACAAGATTCCAAATGGAAGTCAAGGCATAGAGTGATTTTATTAACCCCAGTAGCAAAAATGTTGTTTCAATAAAGATAAAAATTTTACATTCCATCTGTGGTTTCCTTAATTTAATTAAAAATATATTAGTAATATAGTCACATAGTTCAAAGTGATATAAAATGATACTCATTAAGCCATCTTTCTCCCACCCTTGTCTCCATCACTTTTGTACCTGTTTTTCCCTGCAGAGTTTATTCATTCAACAAATATTTATTGAATATTTAGGTTCTCAGTATGTGCCAGACACTGTTCTAAGTGCTAAGGGCACAGTGATTAAAAATAACAGGAAAAATAATTGTGCCCCCATGAAGCTTACTTCTGGTAGGAGAGACAAATTAACAAAACAAATAAGTTATATTGAATATTAGGAGATAAGTGCTAAGGAGGAAAAGATAACGGGGTTAAAAAAAAGAAATGCATTTGATTTACTATGATACTCGGAACAGGTATTGTTGATTTTGTATTTAAAGATGATGATGTTTTTGATGGTCTTTAGCTCTGTAACTATAAAGATTGGTAGGGAAGTAGTCATTTCTGTAGTTTCTTTTTTTTCTTTTTCTTTTTTTTTTTTGTTTTGAGACAGAATCTTGCCCTATCACCAGGTTGGAGTGCAATGGCATGATCTCGGCTCACTGCAGCCTCTGCCTCCTGGAGATTGAATGATTCTCCTGCCTCAGCCTGGGTAACTGGGAATACAGGTGCCCACCACCATGCCTAGCTACTTTTTGTATTTTTAGTAGACACGGGGTTTTACCATGTTGGCCAGGCTGGACTCAAACTCCTGACCTCGTGATCTGCCCACCTCGGCCTCCCAAAGTGCTGGGATTACAGGCGTGAGCCACTGTACCTGGCCTCCACTTCTATGGTTTCTTTGGAAAGAATAAGATCATCAGGCTCCTAAGAGAAAACAGCTGATGTCCTAAAATAAAATATTTCCATGAATTTAAGTATGTTACCCTAGATAGCTCTAGCGTTGTATGATTGGGTTTATATTGCAAAGGAGTTTTATTAAGCCCTGAAATATCTGCATCTGCAATAAAATTAGGTTGGCTGGGCTGGGCGTGGTGGCTCACATCTGTAATCCCAGCACTTTGGGAGGCCGAGGTGGGCAGATCATGAGTCAAGAGATCAAGACCATCCTGGCCAACATGGTGAAACCCCGTCTGTACTAAAAATACGAAAATTAGCTGGGTGTGGTGGCATGTGCCTGTAGTCCCAGCTACTCAGGAGGCTGAGGCAGGAGAATTGCTTGAACCCTGGAGGTGGAGTTTGCAGTGAGCCAAGATGATACCATGGGACTCCTGCCTGGCAACAGAATGAGAGACTCTGTCTCACAAAAAAAAAAAAAAAAAAAAAAAAAAAAAAAAAAAAAAAAAAAAAAAAAAAAAAAAAAAAAAAAAAAAATAGAAAGAAAAAAAATTTCGGTTGGCTGTTATTCTTTTCCCAGCACTAAAATGAGTTATTTAGCAAACACATACCAAGTCCCTATTATGTGCCTTTTTGCATAGTCAAATTGTTAAAGCTAAAGCCGCAATGATGAATTTGATTCCCACCATTAAAAAGCCTGTGATTAGGCTGGGCACTGTGGCTCACGCCTGTAATCCCAGCACTTTTGGGAGGCCAAGGCTGGTGGATCACCTGAGGTCACGAGTTCAAGACCAGCCTGGCCAGCATGGCGAAACCTCGCCTCTCCTGAAAATACAAAAATTAGCTGGGCATGGTGGCACACCCCTGTAGTCCCAGCTACTCGGGAGGCTGAGGCAGGAGAATCACTTGAACTTGGGAAGCGGAGGTTACAGTGAGCCGAGATCACACCCCTGTTCTCCAGCCTGGCTGACAGAGAGAGACTCTGTCTCAAAAAAAATAGAAAATGCCTATGATCAGCTGGACAAGGTGGCTCATTCCTGTAATTTCAGCACTTTCGGAGGCCGAGGCAGGCGGATCACATGACAACAGGGGTTTGAGACCAGCCTGGCCAACATGGTGAAATTTCATCTCTACTAAAAATACAAAAAAATTAGCTGGTCATGGTGGCACACACTTGTAATCCCAGCTACTAGGGAGACTGAGGCACGAGAATCACTCGAACCCGGGAGGCGAAGGGTGCACTGAGCCAAGGTCACGGCACTGCACTTCAGTCTGACCGAAGAAGTGAGACTCTGTCTCAAAAAAAAAAAAAAAAATCAGTAAAGCATATAATCGAGTGCATCAGTGATTATCATATTATGTGGAACTTTGGTTGAAGTTTTGGACACAGTAAGAGTAATAAGAAGAGGCCGGACAAGGTGGCTCATGCCTGTAATCCCAACACTTTGGGAGGCCAGGGCAGAAGGATTGCTTGAGGCCAGGAGTTAGGAAGCAGCCTAGACAATATGGTGAGACTCCTATCTCTACAAAAAATAAAAATTAGCCCGGCACGGTGGCATAAGCCTGTAGTACCAGCTACTCGGGAGGCTGAGGCAGGAGGGTGGCTTCAGCCCAGAATGTTGAGGCTGCAGTGAGCTATGATCGCACCACTGCACTCCAGCCTAGGTGACAAATGAGACCCTGACTCTAAAAAAAAAAAAGAAAGAAAATTTAAAAAGTAAAAAGAATAAACTTGCAGTTAAAACATAATAATCCCTGAACTAGATATAAACACAACAAAATCTGCTATATGTCATTTGCAAGTGGCAAACATTGAACATAAAGGCATAGAGAGTTTGAAAGTGAATGAATAGGTTTGTCAGGCAAATACCTGAAAAAAGATGGTATGGCTGCATGAGTACAAGACAAAAAGCAAACATTGCATGGTGATAGATGGTTCAATTCACCAGGAAGTCACATACATAATTTTTGTTGACACTTAATAATCAACAGTGTCAGAATATATAAGGCACCATTCGCCAGAACAATGAAAAGATATTGACAAATATGCCCTCAGAAGATTTTAAAACATTCTTCTTAGTAATTAATGGATGCAACAGACCAGATAACAGGCTGCAGGCAGAGATTTGTAGAACATGCTTAACAAGCTTGTTCTAAGGAACATGTATAGTACATTGTACCCAAGCACATATAAACCGTCTGTAAATATGGATCACACATCAAGCCATAAGTCTCAAGCACACTTCAAAGACTCAATTTTCATGGACTTGGGTCATTTCAGTATCATACCAGCCAAGATTCCCATGATCAAACAAAATATGAGGCTTAAATTTTCATTCTCCTCTTTGAGGACCCACTGTAAAATCTTAGTTCATATTCTATCATGTGGCAGGTTAAATAATGTTTCTTGTAAACTCTACCAAATCCTGTGGCTTTTGTTGCAGTTGGCCTATTACATGGGTTTTTGCCCCAGTGGCAGCATTATAAAAGAAATGATGGAGTTTTCATAAGCTGTGATATAGCATTACTGCCCTATGCTATTAATTATACACCGTTCATAATATATTATTATCCTTGCACTTCCTCTCTAATGTCCAATTTCACCCCAGTTTTTGCATTACCCCCTATCTCCAGTATCTCTCTCAAATTTTCACAAAGGAACAAAGTTTGCTGCATTTTCAGGGTCAATCTAAATAATCCCACTCAGGTATATGTAGTTCTTGTAAAGATCTCTCAGCCAGACACCAAAGATTGTGTTCCACTTAGGTGAAAATCACAGAGTTGACGATCCTCATGAGAATCCTCTATTCATGGACTTGCTGGTTCTATTTGTCAACGTTTTCTTAACATGAGTGACTCCAATTTGATTCTGACAACTTTCACAGCTCTCTTCGTTGGACCTTTCGTGTATTGTCCCAGAGATCTGCATAATGACCATTATGTAGTCAGGTATCAGAAAAGCTGTGTTTTTCACTTGGACACAAGGAGGGGAACAACATACACTGAGATCTGTTGTGGGAGGTTGAGGGGAGGGAGAGCATCAGGACAAATAGCTAATGCATGCTGGGCTTAATATTTAGGTGATGGGTTGATAGGTTCAGCAAACCACGATGGCACACATTTACCTATGTAACAAATCTGCACATTCTGCACATGTATCCTGGAACTTAAAAAGAAAATAAAATTTTTAAAAAATTTAAAAAGAAAAGCCGTATTCTTACTGTACGTGATATCAAAAGAACATAATATACTAAAACTGGAGAGTTACTGTTCCTGAGATAAAATTTAATGTAAAGCAAATTTACCTTCTATCCTATTTCAAGCATATGCTCAAAAAATTAAGAACACCTTTCCAGTTTTAATTACTAAATATTTTGGTTTTAAAACTAAATTTGCTTCATTTTAAATTTCCATTTAGCCTGCAGGGGTGTCCAATCTTTCGGCTTCCCTGGGACACACATAAGATATACTAACACTAGCAATAGCTGATCAGCTAAAAAAAAAAAAAAACAAAAATTGCAAAATGATCTCATAAGTTTTTTAAGAGAGAGTCTTGCCTTGTCATCCAGGATTGAGTGTAGTAGCATGATCTCAGCTCACTGCAGCCTCTACCTCTTGGGTTCAAAGGATTCTCCCACCTCAGCCTCTGGAGTTGCTGGGATTACAGGCATGCGTCACTGCACCTGGCTAATTTTTGTATTTTTAGTACAGATAGGGTTTTACCATGTTTGTCAGGCTGGTCTCGAACTCCTGACCTTAAGTGATCCACCAGCCTTGGCCTCCCAAAAGTCCTGGGATTACAGGTGTGAGTCACCGCGCCCTTCAAAGAGCTTATAATGTTTTAATATTTGTTGCGCAGCATTCAAAGTTGTCCTGGGCCGTGGGAGCCCATGGGTTGAGACAGCATGATCTGCAGCTTACTCTTCCCCAAATATTAAAACATACCATTAATTATCTTCCTTAATTTTAAGAAAATAGCTTTTTAGCCTATCAGAAGCCGATTTGAAAAGAAGAGATATAGGTAACAAGAGCCCAGGATAAACTAGGCATTAAATGTATCACTGAGGGAAAACATTCCAGATTGAAATATACATCAATCAGATTGCTTTTACCTGGCTCTACATTCTTATTTGCAGGATACTTACAGCACTGTAATAATAGAGAATTCAAAAACTATCTAAATAACTATTTTTTTTAATTACTGTTATTCAAGCATTAAAAAAGCAAAACCAAAACAGCCCGTGTCCAGGGCTCCAATAAATCAAGCAACAGGAATCTTAGAGAAAGAGATTGTCATGTTTTCTCATTTTCCTCTCTCAATTTTCCTGAAAATTCTGAAGGTCGCAGAGGTAGAGATGAAAGTCTAAGGTCACCAAGACAAGAAGGCATGGGATGGTGAAAGCTATTTTTAATTAGTGTTGACCTCCAGATCGACTGACCCAGTAATCCTTATAGAAATAACGTAGGAAAAACATTGAACTTTTATTCATTTATTTTATTCATTTGCGGCTTCTGAACATTGATGCTTCGTGCCTCTTGTGGGGTTGGGGCATAGGAGGCCTCTTGGCGGCCGCTGGGGGAGGGGGCACGAAGTCCTGGGGGGCCTCCATGAAGTCTTGGGGCCGCAGCGGGAGCTCTGGGTCGTCCAGGAGCGGCGGCGGTGGCGGCGGCGGTGGCTGCGGCGGCTGCTGCGGCGGCAGGGAGTCGTCAGGCCGGGCGGGGAAGCCCCAGTCGCCTGTGCCCTTGACTCTGAGGCGCGTGGCGGGGCTGCAGATGGTGTCCCTGGACCTCTGCACCGGAGGGGGTGGGGCAGGCTGAACTTGGGGCCCTGCAGGGCTGGGGTGCTCCTGGCTCCTGGTGGTTCCCGAGGGCTGACTTCTTTTCCTGCAATCAAGCGACAGGAGCATTCATTATTTTAAATTTTTTGAAATTTTAAATTTATTGTTATTAATTAATGGAGACAGGGTCTCACTCTGTCAGTGCAATGGCGCGATCTGGGCTCACTGCAGCCTTGACCTCCTGAGCTCCAGCAATCCTCCCGCCTCCGTCTCCTGAGTAGCATTCTTTATTCTTGACAAAACAGCCCCAATGGACAGGACCATGACATAGACATGTGAGTCTCTGTCTGCCCCCAGGGGAGCCTCCGACCTTCAGTCACTAAGACCCGTGGTTGTTCATGAGCTCATCTTTGCTCTGGAATAGGGAAATGACTCTAAATGGACTTCAATATTATTATTATTGAGACAGAGTCTTGCTCTGTCACCCAGGCTGGAGCACAGTGGCACAATCTTGGCTCACTGCAACCTCCGCCTCCTGAGTTCAAGCAATTCTCCTGCCTCAGCCTCCCGAATAGCTGGGACTACAGGCGCTGGCAACCACGTCCCACCAATTTTTGTATTTTTAGTGGAGACAGGGTTTCACCATGTCGGTCAGGCTGGTCTTGAACTCCTGACCTCATGATCTGCCCTGCCTCTGCCTCCCAAAGTGCTGAGATTACAGGCATGAGCCACCGCACCTGGTCTTTTTTTTTGTTTTTTTTTTGTTTTTTTTGAGACAGGTCTTTGTGTTACCCAGGCTGGAGTGCAGTGGTGCAAGCTCGACTCACTGTAACCTCTGCCTCTAGGGCTCAGCGATCCTCATGCCTCAGCCTCCCAAGTGGCTGGGATGACAAGCATGTGCCACCAGGCCCAGCTAATTTTTGTATTTTTTGTAGAGATGGTTTTTTTTGCCATGTTGCCCGGGCTGGTCTTCAAATCCTGGGCTCAAGTGATCTGCCCATCTCGGCCTCCCAAAGTGCTGGAATTACAGGTGTGAGCCACCTCATCTGCACAGTTTACCTTTTCTCAACTGCATGAAAGTTGGCTAGTTCACCAGGTATAAAATGAGCCCCGTAGTCTCTATTATGACCTGTGTCTCAGGTTGTGATGAGATCAAATGAGATACATACATGAGTTCTGAAAAGAAAAATCACCAGTGCGCTATTGGTAGAAACCAGAACACCAAATTTGGCTAAAGTCTAATAGAGGCATAGCCCTGCCTCTGCCAATACTGGCATAGATAATAATAATTTATATTTATATAATGAAACATCCTCAGGCAGCCGGATTGAATCCCTCTGTTTTAGTGATAATTATCATTCCAATTTACATTTCATCAGGGTTCCAGTTTATTTCTTCCTCTGCTTAATAGCCTGTTACCACTGAAGATTAAATTTGGAAGTTTTTTTTTTCTAATGAAGTGCCTTCTGATTTAGTTTCTATTTTACTTAGTTTATTTAGCATGATAAGCTAATTAACTGGTGATGTACTTTTTCCTTTTTAAAAAATTTCTGAACAGGCAGCTTGGCTATTGATGTTCACATATAGTTCAGTGATTTCTATTTTGGGATTCTTTTATTTCTTTCAGCCTTTTTAAATGCTTTCCTTCGATTGGCATTATAGAAATAATGAAAATAATAATACCTGAAAGGGCATTGCATGAGAAATGCAGGCTCCAGAAGATAATGAGAACATTAAAGAAATGCGACTTTTACAGGCCTGCAGTGGTTGTCAAAATTATAAGAAGTTCAAGAAATACCAAGATTTAGTTGTTTTCACGACTGGCTGTTGGACAAAATGAAGGGGTGAAAGAAGTGAAAAATTGCCAAAGTGAAGCACCCTGCCTGTCCTAGCTGGGTGATATGCTATTGTCA
>NW_026652278.1:98984659-98990644 GCF_009828535.3 Hylobates moloch
AAAAAGTATTTCTTTAAGTAATTAATTAATTAATGTAGAGATGAGACCTTGCTATATTGCCCAAGCTGGTCTTGAACTCCGGGCTCAAGCAGTCTTCCCGCCTCGGTCTCCCACAGTGCTGGGATTACAGGTATGAACCACCATGCCCAGCCTGGGAGTAATAAGTATGTCATAGTTCCTGGTCCTAAGAAAATCACAGTCTTTGAAGAAAAAATACTTAAACACATGGAACAAATGAACTATACAAAATCAGAGGTCAGTTAAAGAGAGATGGATCAGGTTAGCTTTATGGAGGAAGAGGAAATCGATCTTGAGTAGAAGGTTAGGTAAGATTTCAGTAGCGGGAGGGGAGAGAGTGGCTTGTGTGGCAGAGGGGAGAATAGCATCAACAAAGGCCCGGAGGTAGTGAGTGTGGGACTGTATTGAAGGACAGCAGTCATAGGGCAGGGGCTGTCAACTTGGTGACAGGGCAGTCATCCTGGTGTGGAATTCATCTTGAAATCTAAACACCTGTAAGTACAGCATTCCTTATGAGAAAGAAACATGAGTTCTATTTACTGATTGTATTTATGTTAATGACCTATGCAAAATAAATAATTCATTCCCTTATTCAGGATCAAGTACAGGGAAAAAGTCACTATTGATGAGACAAGTGGGGAATCAAGAGTTTGGAGCCCCTCAGCTCTCTCTCAGCCTTTAGCTAGATTAGAGGCTTGCTGGCTGTAAAAGTGTGGTTCTGGACACTCTGTTTCATTCTTTAAGGAATAAAGAAATACCCTTGATCCTTTATGGATGTAAATTAGTTATTTTTCTGATAAACTCAGGGACTATTTTATTTTTTATTAAAATAATTTTTTTAAATAAATGTTTCTCTCTTTTTTTTTTTTGAGATGGAGTCTCACTCTTGTTGCCTAGGTTGGAGTGCAGTGGCATGATCTAGGCTTACTGCAACCTCAGCCGTCCCGGGTTCACGTGATTCTCCTGTCACAGCCTCCTGAGTAGCTGGGATTACAGGTGCCCGCCACCACACCCAGCTAATTTTTTTTTTTGTATTTTTGGTAGAGACGGGATTTCACCATGTTGGCCAGGCTAGTCTCAAATTCCTGACCTCATGATCCACCCGCCTCAGTCTCCCAAATTGCTGGGATTACAGGCGTGAGCCACCGGGCCAGGCCAACAAATGTTTCTCTTTAAGGTGCAGTAGTGCTGCTTGCTGCAGAATCATGGTTCAGAGTTGGATCATTAGAAATTTTGGCTCATTTTGGTGAACTAGATTTACTGAGGTTAGAAAATTACATTTTTGTTTGTTGCTTGTTTTATTTTATGTCTATGATTGATGACCAAGAATTTAAGAAAATTACACTTTTTAAACTATGAAAGTGACCATTTTTCCCCAGCTTTACTCGAGTATAATTGACATTAAAAATTGTTTACATTTAAGGTGTACAATGTGATGTTTTGATATATGTATACATTTTGAAATGATTACCACAAAGAAGCTAATTAATGTATACATAACCTCACATGGTTACTTTTTTGTGGTGAGAATACTTACGATCTGCTCTCTTAGCAAATTTCAAAGGTACAAGGTGTTATTATCAACCATAGTCTATCCATTTGGTCTTTAGGACTTATTCATCTTATAACTGCAACTTCGTGTCCTTTGAACAACATCTCCCCATTTCCCCTACCTCATCCACCCTGATCACCACCATTCCACTCTCTATTTCTATGAGTTCGACTTTTTTAGATTCCCCGTATAAGTGAGATTATGCAATATTTGTCTTTCTGTGTCTGGCTTATTTCACTTTCACATAATGTCCTTGAGCTTCATCCATGTTGCTGCAAATGGCAAGATTTTCTTCTTTTTTTAAGTCTGAATAAGAAATTACATTTTAAAAAATGGTACAAGACAGTTGGAAAAATTGCTTATTTGTGTGCTGTGAAGTTGAGTATTTTCTGTTTTCTTATAAATAAAATGCAATATTTCAAATAAGTGTTTGTAAAATTTGCTATTGTGCTAAATACTATGTAGGTTTTTTAGGAGATTAAAAAAAGAAGTATACAACCCAACAGTCCCGTTTCTCAAAAAGCTTACAATGTAGGATGCACCCCAGTTACCGATGAGGACCTCCATACCACTCACACACTAGGGAGGTCGGGGAAGTGACTCAAATTGCTCAATTCTGCAGCTTCTGGAAATCCAAAGCTCTCTTCCCAATTCCTGGGATTCCCCGGGTGTATCCTCCGTCTTGTGTCTCCTCTCTACCTGGACTCCAGCTTTGATATGTGTGATAGTACCTGTTTCACACTGGGATGACCCAGATGTGAAACTCAGCCCCATCAAAAGGATGAACACAAACAGCAAACCAAATGTACACAAGTCTTTGAGAACAGAGAGCGTCTTGCTGAAGATTTCTGTGGGCAAGATGGTGGAGGGAATTTTTTTCAAAAAAGCAGAAGCAATAAATTCTTCTCCTTTCATACAGTGGGGCTTCCATCATTCGCCGAGATTTTGGTACCTGCTGGCATCTGTGCTTACAAAATCCCGTCTTCCTCAAGCCGACTTAGCGATATGTTCCTTCGAACAAAAAACCTTCTTTACGAGGAGTTCTGTTTCCATTTTAAAAGTTCATGTAGTTTTTAAAAGTTATTGGAAACACTTAAGAAAAATGTCTTACACAAACTAGGATCATTTAGAATATGGATCCTATATTATAGTTATCAGCATAGTAAATACAGATTTGGACCAGGAAGAATATGCAAAAAAATGAAGGAAATGTATAAGAGCAAAGAAGTCATCGCACTTGTCACAGCTGCTCTGTCTCTTACCTCAGCAACATTTACTGAGCTTCTGGTCATCCTGGCCGGTGGAGAGTTGTCTACTTTCACGAGGCGTTATTTCTAACTAACTACCCATTTGCTTTCTGGGTCAGTTCTGCCTGGATTCACACCATGTCCCTGAAATTGCTCCATCTAGTGGTCATGTTTCAGTTATATTTCACGGATCTCTAGCATTTAATGCATATCATTAAGCACTTCATCCTTGACATGCCTCCACTGGCTAATATGACATACTCTCATATACAGTGTATGGTGTGTGTATATACATATGAGACATAGATAGATATTAGACAAATGCTAATCTACACTTACTATTTTAACTGGGTTTTAGTAATGTCCAAATCGTATCTACAGCTGAAATTTGTTTCCAGATTTCCTCTTATTCAGTGCAGTCCATACTAGTGGTTAGGCAGGTAAATAGAATAGTTGGTTAAAATGGGAATAGAAAATATGATACATATGCAGTTTATATATTTTATTTATTACATGTTGGCTGACTCCTGGTACAACTTTAAATATTTTAACCTCAGGCATTTGCCAATTTCTTGTCACCTCATGTATGAAGCCTTAAATGACCTACCACAAATAATCATTCTCTGCTCTGTTATCACTATTCATTTTATATAATTCTGGTATTACATTTATTATAATGTAACATCATGATTCCTTCGTATGTTCTTCTTCCCTAGTAGAACATGTGCTCTTTGAGATCTGGGTTCTGGGTCTTACTATTCTTTTTCCTAGCACTTGCCCAGGGCTTTGCATATAGTAGGTATAGCAAGTACTCAATGGATATTTATTGAAGTAATCAAATTGGAAACATAACAAGGTAGAATCTCATATGATCTTAGAAATATATTTTCATTTTTGATTGATATTGAAGAAATATTGCTTTTTGGCTGTTTTGGCAGTAAAACCTTATTCTTCATGTTTTAACATGTTGAGCCTTATCTAATGAATTCATAGATGTCGAGGGATTTAGGTACTTGGATATTTGATACTGTGTTCTGAAGGACACTGATGCTACGTACTTTTTGTCTCCAGTGGATTATTAGACTTCATCATACAGCAACATTATCCCTCGATGGATGTCAAAGAACCTAATAGATACGTGGGAAGTATTTATTTGTTTGTTAATTTTTTATAATTGCAACTTTTATTTTAGATTCAGGGGAAATATGCAGGTTTATTACATGGATATATTGCACAATCCTGAGGTTTGGGGTACGACTGATCCCCTCACCGAGGTAGTGAGTATAGTATCCAATCATTTTTCAACCTTTCCTCTCCCCAGAGGTCACCGGTGTCTATTATTGCTATCTTTATGTCCAGGAGTACCCAATGTTTAGCTCCCACTTATAAGTGAGAATATGCAGTATTTGGTTTTCTGTTCCTGTGTTAATTCGTTTAGGATAATGGCCTATGGCTACATCTATGTTGCTTCAAAGGACATGATTTCATTCTTTTTATGGCTGTATAGTATTCCGTGATTTATATGTATCACATTTTGTTTATCCAATCCATAGTTGATGGGCACTGACTTGATTCCATGTCTTTGCTGTTGTGAATAGTGCTGTGATGAACATACGAGGGTAGGTGTGTTTTTGGTAGAATGATTTGTTTTCATTTGGGTATATACCCAGTAATGGGATTGCTGGGTTGAACAGTAGTTATGTTTTAAGTTCTTTGAGAAATCTCCAAACTGCTTTCCACATGGCTGACCTAATTTACAATCCCACGTGGTAAGCATTTAAAAAAAAAAGGCAATTCTCTGTTTTCTCTCGTTGGCCTGCCAACTCTAGAGATTACAGCTTAGAATTTAAAACACTAAAGCTAGCAAAGGAAGTGCAGAACCATTTGAATATTTTGTTACAGGAAGTTAAGATGCACCACTTCTTAAACAAGGCATAGATAGACAAGACAGTTATTTTGCTTAAAAGATGCCTAGAAAAAAAGAGCAGCTGTTCCTACATCCTGACAGTATATGTTATTTTTTTGAGCAGCATTTATAACTTGATCACATACATTATTTCATCACACATTAGATATAACAATATTTCTATCGCAGTAGTTCTAAAGTAAATAAAATACATAATAGCTAAATGTGTTTTTCTATTCTTGTGGAAATTTTTTGCTCTTCCTAAAGCTTTTCCATTATTTCAACTGTCACCGAGAAGGGAATTCCATTGTTTTTCTTGGTGACACATTCGAAGTTTAACAACTCACATTGCTGAAACTTAACTCCCTTGTGCTAAATTCTGTTGCTTTTACTTTGGTTATTGGCCATGGAGAAGCTTGACCATGATACTGTGTCTAAGCCTCTTATGTATTATTTCTGGATGAATAATTTTACTTTTCTGGATTTTTCTTACATGTACTAATTTCCACTCCTTTAGTCATCTTTTGACCCATCTTTGAAGTTTTCCTATATGCTTCTTGTGACTTATCAGAGGATCCTATAAGAGCATACATTGCTAAAAACCCAAGAAATCTCTAAATTTCATTTTACGATTTTTTTTCTATTCTGGTATCTGAGACAGCACAACTTATTGTCTTGTGGAGGTCTGCTAGTTTTGCTTATGTTTAGTTATCTACTGATATTTCATTCTTCTGATGAGAAAGTAGAATTTGTTGAATGAAGTAGAAGGCTTCGTTTTTTGTGAATTTAAAAAATTCCTATTGATGAGCTTCTTAACATTTGTAATACAGAAGTTTCCCCTTTATCCGCATTCTCACTTTCCACAATTTCAGTTACCCTTGGTCAACCATGGTCTAAAAATATTAAATGCAAAATTCCAGAAATAAGCAATTCGTAAGTTTAAAGTGCTCACTATTCTGAGTAGCATGATGAAGTCTTGCTCCATCTCATCTGGGATGTGAATTCTCTCTTTGTCCAGTTTTTCCATGCTGGAGACACTCCCCGGCCATGAGTCACTTCATCCCATGAGTCACTGAGTAGTTCTATGGACCATTGCAGGACTCAGTCCTTGTGTTCAAGTCACCTTGATTTTACTTAGTAATGGTCCCAAAGTTCAAGAGTAGTGATGCTGGCATGTTTTTATAATTGTTCTATTGTATTATTAGTTACTGTTGTTAATCTGTTACTGTACCTAATTTATAAATTAAACTTTATCATAGGTA
>NW_026652278.1:98990654-98991290 GCF_009828535.3 Hylobates moloch
CAGCATCTGACCCTTAATAGCTCTGTGCCTTTGGAAAAGTTACTTAACCTCTCACTCCACTAATATATGAAACGGAGGTAACAGAAATCCAGTATTGGCACTGGAGAGATCAGAGGTGTTGCGGAGGACATGCTACTTGAGTAGGAGATTGAAGTCGTATGTGATAGACTGGAAATTCTTACAGGATAGAAAAAGATTTCTCTATTAGACAAATATTCATGTTTTAAAAGCTTTTAGTGTATTCTATTACCTTTGACTTAAATACATCAGAAAGATTTTTATCTAATAAATACAGATTCATATGTTTAAATATCAGCTTATAAACAAAGAAAGAAGCTATATATTGTAATTATCTCAGCTGTGGCTGGGGGCACTGGCTCACGCCTGTAATTGTAGCACTTTTGGAGGCTGAGGCAGAAGGATCCCTTGAGGTCAGGAGTTCAAGAACAGCCTGAGCAACACAGGGAGACCCTGTCTCTACAGATAATTTAAAAAATTAGCTGGGCTTGGCAGTACATGCCTGTGGTCTCCCAGCTACTTGGGAGGCTGAGGCAGGAGGATCACTAGAGCCTGGGAGGTGGAGGTGACAGTGAGCTGGGATCATGCCACTGCATTCCAGCCTGGGTGACAGAGCAA
>NW_026652278.1:98991300-98994493 GCF_009828535.3 Hylobates moloch
GTTGAAAAAATGTTATGGAGGATGTCATACCTATTGGCTATTATTTTACAACGTATTTTCTCCTCCATCACCCTGGGGATGTATGTAGGACATTAATGGGGAAAATAGAAAATGCACGTTTTTAGTGTGATCCTTTTTTATCTTTTTTTTCTTTTTTAAAGACAAAGTCTTTATCTATCATGTAGTCTGGAGTGTAGTGGTGTGATCACAGCTCACTGCAGCCTTTAAATCCTGGGCTCAAGCAATTCAAACACCTCAGCCACCCAAGTAGCTAGGACTACAGGTGCACGCCACCACACCTGGCTAATTTTTTGATTTCTAGTAGAGATGAGCCCTTGTTCTGTTGCCCAGGCAGGTCTGGAACTCCGGAGCTCAAGCAATTCTCCTGCTTCGGCCTCCCAAAGTGCTGGGATTACAGTCATCAGCCACCGTACCCAGCCTGTTTTCTCTTTTTAAAAGAGCAGATATTGGAACAATGCGAATGGTTGAGAACATGGGCTTCGGGGGACGGCTGGATGGAATGTATGTCAGCTGCTTGCTGGTTTTACCTTGGATGTTTCAGCATGTGTCTGGGCCTCTTCGAGAACAGCACTGACAGAATGTGCAGCCTGGGGCATCTGTCCATTGGGCTGGGTGGTGCCTTTTATAGGTCCTGAGAGGGAGGAAATGAGAAAAGAAGAGTGAGCAAAGAATTTTCAACATTCTTGAAAGTTAATCTGAAAATACAAAGCAGTTTACATCTATAAAGCAAAGAAAGATACTTCCTGGCTACTTCTTACAAAAAATAAATAAATAAAAACAAAGCAAAGAAAGCAATTCACAGGCATGACATGGTTCACAAAACTGTATGAAAAATCTGAGGTTCTGTGACAAAACTTTATATGAGATTCAGCAAAAGATTCAGGAAGGTGAGTATGGTATTTGATAAAGCCCACCGAGGAGGGTCTGGATTAACTGGGATCGTGGAGAGGAATAGTATGTTTTACTTTTGAAAAGCTTTTGATAATTGAAGAATAAACCTTGAAAACCAATTTTCTTTCAAAAAAATTCTATTGTTGATTTCCCTAAAATGTATTTATCTAGTTTCATACCATGCTGAGTATAGGAACAACTTTTGAACATTGTCCTTAACAAAGAGTATATTGAGCTGTGTGCGGTGGCTCACGCCTATAATCCCTGTACTTCAGGAAGGCGAGGCGAGCAGATCACGAGGTCAAGAGATTGAGACCATCCTGGCCAACATGGTGAAACTCTGTCTCTACTAAAAATACAAAAATTAGCTGGGCGTGGTGTTGCATGCCTGTAGTCCCAGCTATTCAGGAGGCTGAGGCTGGAGTATGGCTTGAACCCGGGAGGCAGAGATTGCAGTGAGCCGATATCACACCACTGCTCTCCAGCCTGGCGACAGGGCGAGACCCAGTCTTAACAACAACAACCAGCAAAAAGCCAACAAAAAACAGATAAACAACAACAACAAAGAGTACATTGGACACAGAAACAATAGACAGAGATTTGGGCAAAATGTTTGGGTCCCTGAAATAATCTGGAATTAGATGTGTTTTTGGTTTTGTTTTGTTTTCCCCAAAAGTCCTGGTATTACGATTTTATTTTCTTGCCTTTTAATTTGTCCTTTTGACACAAAGCTTGACTCATGGAAGGTCTGCAGTTGTTAGAGGATCAGATGGAAGAAGTTCTACTTTGATTTCTCGGCTCCTTAGAAAGGATCCCGCCAAGGATGGCCACCTCTCCACAACTGGGCTGTTTCTCCTGCAAGTGAGTTGCCACCCAGCCCACACCAGAAGGTCTTCTGCTCCTCTCCTGTGAATGCAGAGATGCTTTAGCCATGCTTAGCACCACTGTTCTGTCTAATATTCACAAACTGCCTGTTTATTTCTTCAACTAGGTTTCCAGTAATGTGAGAAACCCATTAATCTACATGACAACTCAAAGAATGACTTCAGGAGATTAGAAAAAAACAAAAAGAAACAAAAAGGTGGGCGGGGGGGTGGGGGAAGTTTGGCTGAGTTCTGGTGGCTCATTCCTGTAATCCCAGCCCTAGGGGAGGCCAAGGCAGGCAGATCACTTGAGGTCAGGAGTTCGAGAACAGACCGGCCAATTTGGTGAAAGCCAGTCACTACTAAAAATACAAAAAATTTAGTCGGGCGTCGTGACCCTCACCTCTAATCCCAGCTACTCAGGAGGCTGAAGCAGGAGGATCACATGAATTCAGGAAGCAAGGGTTGCAGCGAGCTGACATCCCGACATAGCATTACAGCCTGGCTGACAGAATGAGACTCAGTCTCAAAAAAAAGAATGATACTCAGGGGAAAACCGTGGGAAGGGGGAGAAAGATAAGAGACTACAAATTGGATTCCATGTGTACTGCTTGGGTGATGGGTGCACCAAAATCTCACAAATCTCCACTAAATAAGTTACTGAAGTAACTAAATACTACCTGTTTGCCAAAAATTTATGAAAAGAAAAATTAAAAAATTTTTTTAAATTGTGAAAATTCAGTGCTCTACTTTCAAGTTACAAAGGCACATCTATCATGAGGCTTAATTATTCTAATGTTTAAAGAAATGAAGAGACCAGAGTTTAAATAGAAAAGCTGTCAGACATTTCATCTACAGCAATGAAATCTGTAGCATGCATTTTGTATTTTGCAACTTAGTTTTCAGCCAGCCTGGGGAAGGAAGAGGCGGAAACAGAACTGGGCATTGGGGTAGTTAGGAGGAAAGTAAGAAACCAGCTGGACACAGCAAGGAAAGAAGAAGGGGTGAGGACTCGAGGCAAAGCCAGTCCTCCTGCTTGGGGCCTGGGCATAGGAAAGGAAACTCCAGGCAGGAGGAAGGAGCCCCAGGCTGTGGATGCCTTTTGGGGAAACTTGGGTCAGCAATGGCCAGAGGAGCTCCTGAACTTAAGCAGTATCTGCCGCCTCCCTACATTTGGGTGTCTTCTGGTGTCCAATGTGCTGCTGTCAGGACCCTCGCTGGCTCCCAAATTTGACTGGGCAGCCTCCAAAGCAGTGGAGTCCTGTGCTACTGCCACCTCCGCCTCGTGGATCACAGAGCTGCAGGACGGCTTCACCCACTGCAGGTGAGTGGATCACCTGAGGTCAGGACTTCGAGATCAGCTTGACCAACATGGTGAAGCCCCATCTCTCTTAAAAATGACAAAATTAGTCAGGCCG
>NW_026652278.1:98994533-99000667 GCF_009828535.3 Hylobates moloch
CGACAGTTCCGTGTGGACCCCATGGGGCACCCCTGCTATCCTTGGGCAGCATGGGCCTTCGCTTGCCCCAAAGTCTACAGAGTTAAACACCTTTTGCCTCTTCCTGGCAAAAGCATTGCTGGCACAGGCAGCCCTGGGCCATGGGGTGGCACTGTGTAGATACCAGCCCGCACCCTGTGTGACCACCGTACCACGAGCTGACTTGTCTGCTAAAAAAACCTGCCAACGTGTGTGGTTTATTTTAGAAGGGCCTTGATGCAACAAGCCTGAGAGCTGTGACTTGGGGAGGAGAGAGCACAAACGGATTCATCCTCCTTCCACCACTGCCCAACAACTGAAGAGCACCAACTGAGGACCACCAACTGAAGAGCACCAACTGAGGGTACCAACTGAAGGCAACCAATGAGGGCACCCACTGAAGGCCACCAAGTGAAGGCCAGTTGCTCTGCCAACCAGACCGCATCCTGGTTCAGAGGAAACAATCAGGTCCAGAATCCCTGCATGCATCCCCACAAACTCGGCACTTGAGAACAAAGGCATATGGCTCACAAGAACCTGCCCTGAAGGGGCCCCACCCCACCTTTCATTCATTGCTGGCTGCTGGGACCTTTGAGGTTTCTCACTGTGAAGAAGTTCCTAGGGATCATCACCTTAAAATGAATGATGCTAAAATTACTGAAACCAAATCTACCTCACGCAGTGTCAGTGATTCATAGAATTCCCTTTCCCCCATAATCTCTGAAACACTAACAAACTAAAAATAAGAGAGATTTCTGCAGGTGCTTTCAGAAAAAAACATTGCCATGAGCTAAGCCTACTCTATAAGGACAAGTCATATTTCATATATACACATATATATCCAATCCACATATGTTCCATTTACATTTTTGAGAATAACACACATGTTCAATCAAATTAACAAGACTAACAGAAGAAATTTTCTAAAATTTACATACTAAGTACATCACATTTTTCTAATATTCACTTTGATACAGCAACTTAGAATCTGTGGCTTTGAAACACCGAGAAGATTATGTAAGAGAAAACCACCACATAATAGAAAGTTTTCAGTGTGATCATCATTGCTACTTTTAACTAGAAATTACCCAGTGAATGCATTGCTAACTGCTGTGTGACTTTGGCTATCTATTTATTCTTTCTGATCATAGGTTTGATTGTCTAAGAAATATGAGTATCACCAATCTTGCTCTAAAAATTAGATAAGAAAAGTAATCCCTTTCTCCATATACTGAACACATAAAAATTTATAGGTATTGTGTCCAGATTTTTACACACTACCTTATAGAAGCCTCATAGTAACCCTCTCTTTTAAGCATTTTGCCATGGTTTTTATGCCCTTACCTTATGAAGCTTCATAACAATCACATCTTTTATAGATGAGGAAACTGAGGCTTTGGATGCCTCTGGGGGAACCTTGGGCCAGCAATGGCCAGAGGATCTTCTGGACTTAAGCAGTACCTGTTGCCTCCTTACCTTTGGGCGTCTTCTGGTTGCCAATGTACTGCTGTCAGGTCCTTCGCTGGCTCCCAAATTCCACTGGGCAGGCTCCAAAGCAGTGGAGTCTGCGCTACAGCCACCTCCACCTTGTGGATCCCAGAGCTGCAGGATGGCCTCACCCACCACATCCTGAGCTGGCCCCGCTTGAGGCTGGCATTGTGGGACAGGGTGTTCTGGGCACCTCTGCTCCTGTATTTCCGGGCCTGCACCTTCGCTGTCGGCACGCTGGTAGATGTCTGAGCCACAGGCTGGCTCTGGAGAATTCTTGTGCTGGCCCTGACTGGGGCAGGTTTTGGTGCACATGCAACATTTCAGTGTGGTTCCCATGGGGCACCCCTGCTTTTCTCAGGCAGCTTGGGCCTTCGCTTGCCCCTAAGTCTGCAGATCTGAAGACCTATGGCCTCTTCCTTCCAAGAGCATGGCTGGCACATGCTGCACTGGGCCATGGGGTGGCATTGCACTAGCATCCCTCACCACACGTCACCCCTGTACCCTGAGCTGACTTGTCTGCTAAAAAAACCTGGCAGCCTGTCTGGTTTATTTTAGAAGGGCCTGGATACAACAAGCCTGAGAGCTGTGACTGGGGGAGGAGAGAGCACAAACGGATTCATCCTCCTTCCACCACTGCCCAACAACTGAAGACCACCAACTGAGGACCACCAACTGAAGAGAATCAACTGAGGGTACCAAGTAAGGACATTAACCAAAGGCAACCAATGAGGGTGCCCACTGAAGGCTACCAAGTGAAGGCCAGTTGCCCTGCCACCCAGACCGCATCCTGGTTCAGAGGAAACAATCAGGTCCAGAATCCCCTGCATGCATCCCCACAAACTTGGAACTTGAGAGCACAGGCACATTGTTCACAAGGCCCTGCCCTGAAGGGGCCCCACCCCACCTTTCATTCACTGCTGGCTGCTAGGGCCTTTCAGGTTTCTCACTGTGAAGAAGTTCCTAGGGATCATCACCTTAAAATGAATGATGCTAAAATTACTGAAACCAAATCTACCTCACGCAGTGTCAGTGATTCATAGAATTCCCTTTCCCCCATAATCTCTGAAACACTAACAAACTAAAAATAAGAGAGATTTCTGCAGGCGCTTTCAGAAAAAAACATTGCCATGAGCTAAGCCTACTCTATAAGGACAAGTCATATTTCATATATACACATATAAATCTAATATATATATATTTCATTTACATTTTTGAAAATAACACACATGTTCAGTCAAATTAGCAAGACTAAAGTACATCACATTTCTCTAATGATCACTTTGACACAGCAACTTAGAATCTATGGTTTCAAAAGACCAAGGAGATTACATAAGAGAAAACCACCACCTAATACAAAGTTTTCAGTGTGATCCTCATTGCTTCTTTTAACTAGAAATTACCCAGTGAATGCATTGTGAACTGCTTTGTGACTTTGGTGAGCTATTTATTCTTTCTGATCATTGGTTTGATTGTCTGAGAAATATGAGTATCACCAATTTTATAAACTTGCTCTGAAAATTAGATGAGAAAAAATAATCCCCTTCTTCATATACTGAACACTTAGAAAATTATAGGTATTGTGTCCAGATGTTTACACACTTACCTTATAGAAGCCTCATAGGAACCCTCTCTTTTAAGTTACAAGCATCTTGCCATGGTTTTTACTCACTTACCTTATGGAAGCTTCATAACAATCACATCTTTTATAGATGAGAAACTGAGGCTTTGGATGTCTCTGGGGGAAACTTGGGCCAGCAACGGCCAGAGGATCTTCTGAACTTAAGCAGTATCCATTGCCTCCCTACCTTTGAGCATCTTATGGTTGCCAGTGTACTGCGGTCTGGTCCCTCGCTGGCTCCAAATTTCGACTGAGCAGGCTCCAAAGCAGTGGAGTCCAGCGCTACTGCCACCTGTGCCTCGTGGATCCCAGAGCTGCAGGACGGCTTCACGCACCACACCCTGAGCTAGCCCCGCTCGTGGCTGGCATTGGGGGACAATGTGTTCAGGGTGCCTCTTCTCCTGTATATCGCAGCCTGTGCCTTCACTGTCTGCACACTCGTAGATGTGAGAGCCACAGGCTGGCTCTGCAGAACGCTAGTGCTGGCCCTGATTGGGGCTGCCTTTGGTGCACATGAGACAGTTTAGTGTTGGGCACTCATGCTCTTCTCGGGCAGCTGGGCCTTCACTTACCACCTATCAGCTCTTCCTAGCAAAGGCATGGCTGCCACAGGCAGCCCTGAGCCATGGGGTGGCAATGCGCTAGTAGTTGACACCCTGCATCACCCCCATACCCTGAGCTGACATGTCTGCTAAAAATACCCTGCCAATCTGTCTGGTTTATTTTAGAAGGGCCTGGATACAACAAGCCTGAGAGCTGTGACTCAGGGAGCAGAAAGCACAGATGGACTCATCCTCCTTCCACCACTCCCCAACAACTGAAGACCACCAACTAAAGAGCACCAACTGAGGACCACCAACTGAAGAGCACCAACTGAGGGTAGCAACTGAAGGGCACCAACTGAGGGTACCAACTGAAGGCAACCAATGAGGGCATCCACTGAAGGTCACGAAGTGAAGGCCAGTTGCCCTGCCACCCAGATCGCATCCCGGTTCAGAAGAGACAATCAGGTCCAGAATCCCCTGCATGCATCCCCACAAACTTGGAACTTGAGAGCACAGGCACATGGCTCACAAGGCCCTGCCGTCTCAGAGGCCCCGCCTCACCTTTCATTCATTGCTGCCTGCTAGGACATTTCAGGTTTCTCACTGTGAAGAAGTTCCTAGGGATCATCACCTTACAATGAATGATGCTAAAATTACTGAAACCAAAGCTGCCTCACACAGTGTCAGTGATTCGTAGAATCACCTTTCCACCATAATCTCTGAAACATTAACAAATTAAAAGTAAGAGAGATTTCTGCAGGTGCTTTCAGAAAAAAACATTGCCATGAGCTCAGCCTACTCTATAATGTCAAGTCATATTTCATATATGCATTATATATATCCAAACCACATATATTCGACTTACATTTTTCAAAATAACACATATGTTCATTCAAATTAACAAGAGTAACACAGAAATTTTCTAAAATTTACACACTAAGTACATCACATTTTTCTAATGATTGCTTTAATAGAGCAACTTAGAATCTGTGGTTTCAAAACACCAAGAGGATTATGGAAGAGAAAACCACAATATAATACAACATTTTCAATGTGAAAATCATTGCTACTTTTAACTAGAAATTACCCAGTGAATGCATTGTGAATTGCTTTGTGACCTTGGTTATCTATTTATTCTTTCTGATCATTGGTTTGATTGTCTAAGAAATATGAGTATCACCAATTTTATAAATTTGCTCTGAAAATTAGATGAGAAAAAATTATCCTCCTTCTCCATATACTGAACACTTAAAAAAATTATAGCTATTGCATCCAGATTTTTACACTCTTACCATATAGAAACCTCACAGAAACCCTCCCTTTTAATTTACAAGCATTTTGCCACAGTTTTACACACTTACCTTATGGAAACCTCAAAACAATCACGTCTTTTATAGATGAGAAAACTGAGGCTTTGGATGCCTCTGGAGGAACTTTGGGCAAGCAATAGACAGAGGAGCTCCTGAACTTAAGCAGTATCTGTCACCTCCCTACCTTTGGGTGTCTTCTGGTGGCCAATGTGCTGCTGTCAAGTCCCTCGCTGGCTCTCAAATTTGACTAGGGAGGCTCCAAAGCAGTGGAGTTGGCGTTAGTGCTACCACCACCTCATGATTCTCAGATCTGCAGGACGGCTTCAGCCACCATGTCCTGACATAGCCCTGCTTGTAGCTGGCATTGGGGGACAGCGTGCTCTGGGTGCCACTGCTCCTGTATATCGTGGCCTACGTCTTCACTGTCTGCACCGTCATAGACATTAAAGCCACAGACTAGCTCTGCAGAACCCTTGTGCCAGCCCTGATTGGGGTTGCCTTTGGTGCATATGCGACAGTTCCGTGTGGACCCCATGGGGCACCCCTGCTATCCTTGGGCAGCATGGGCCTTCGCTTGCCCCAAAGTCTACAGAGTTAAACACCTTTTGCCTCTTCCTGGCAAAAGCATTGCTGGCACAGGCAGCCCTGGGCCATGGGGTGGCACTGTGTAGATACCAGCCCGCACCCTGTGTGACCACCGTACCACGAGCTGACTTGTCTGCTAAAAAAACCTGCCAACGTGTGTGGTTTATTTTAGAAGGGCCTTGATGCAACAAGCCTGAGAGCTGTGACTTGGGGAGGAGAGAGCACAAACGGATTCATCCTCCTTCCACCACTGCCCAACAACTGAAGAGCACCAACTGAGGACCACCAACTGAAGAGCACCAACTGAGGGTACCAACTGAAGGCAACCAATGAGGGCACCCACTGAAGGCCACCAAGTGAAGGCCAGTTGCTCTGCCAACCAGACCGCATCCTGGTTCAGAGGAAACAATCAGGTCCAGAATCCCTGCATGCATCCCCACAAACTCGGCACTTGAGAACAAAGGCATATGGCTCACAAGAACCTGCCCTGAAGGGGCCCCACCCCACCTTTCATTCATTGCTGGCTGCTGGGACCTTTGAGGTTTCTCACTGTGAAGAAGTTCCTAG
>NW_026652278.1:99000677-99003156 GCF_009828535.3 Hylobates moloch
CCCGCCACCATGCCCGGCTAATTTTTTGTATTTTTTTTTAGTAGAGACAGGGTTTCACTGTGTTAGCCAGGATGGCCTCGATCTCCTGACCTCGTGATCCGCCCGCCTCGGCCTCCCAAAGTGCTGGGATTACAAGCGTGAGCCACCGCGCCCGGCCTAATTTTCATATTTTTAGTACAGATGGGGTTTTCCTGTGTTGGCCAGGCTGGTCTTGAACTCCTGACCTCAAGTGATTTGCCCACCTCAGTCTCCCAAGGAAGAGTAATTTCTCTTTTAAAAAAATATATGTAGGTAAACCAGACACAGGTTACATGATTCAGCTTATCCTTAAAACATGCACAAATAAAGGATTTTATAATTATAAAATATTTGTAATTAAAAAAATAAGCAGTCTTTCTAGGTTTGAGTGGGATGAGAATATTCAGCTACGAGTGAGTGAGAAGCAGCGTATCAGGCTAGAGAGGGCAGTGCCCATCCCTCTTAGCCCTAGACGGGAGGTGCAGCATGAGCTCCTTCACTCTTTAATGGGGACAGTAAATCTCATTCCTTTAGAGATGGTGGGAGAGTAAGGTGAGTGGTAGAAAGCTCTGAGACAAACTAGTTTAGAATCTTGGCATGCTGGTTTCTTCTCCTCTATTAGAATTGGGACAAGCCATCTGGAAAGCCATATCAATTATTTCAAGCCATTGCTGATTTCATCCAAATATTTAACTGAGACTGAGATTCGACTGCCTAACAGATCACAGGGTTTCAGGGACAAGCCTCTGCTGGGCTTGGAGGACACAGATTATTAAGACAGTCCTCAGTGCCTGGCGACCTCCCCTACCTCATCTTCTGTCTTTGTTCCCCTCGATCTGTCTATCTGGTGCGTTGGCCTTCCTGGTCTTCTGTGAGCTTGCTAAACTTGTTCTCGCTTCTGAGTCTTTGCACTTGCAGTTCATTTTCCTGGAAAACCTTCCTTCAAATACTTACATGGTTCCATCCCTCATTCAATGTAGGTCTCTGCTCACATATCACCTCCACACAGAGATATTTTTATGACCATCCTGTAAAGTAGCTGACTACCACCCTAATCTAATCACCACATGACATTATTTCTAATACTAGTTCACTGTGTGTCCACTAGGAGAACACAGCAGCCTGCATGAGGGTGAAGACTTTGTCATAGCGTATAGTTGACAAAATATTTGTTGAATTTGTTGACCACACACTCAGATAACAAGTCCAGGGAAATGTCACTATTTATTGCCATAACTATCTGGCCACAAATCCCAATGTTGAAGTGTGGCTCTGGTGGACTCCGTGGACCCCAATGCCTCGAATCTAAAGCCTATTCTAAAAGCAAGACCAGGGGTCTTCTTGGCACCTGCCCCAGAAGGCCTAAGGTGGGGCCCTGCCCAAGCTGGAGGCAGCTGTGTGTCCACGTAACCAGGCCAGCTGCTAGAGGGAAGAAAGAAACAACACAGAGACCTCAAATAAAGAGAAAGTACACACTGGCTGGGAAATCTTAGCTCTTTACTCTTCTGACATCCTATCAAGCATTCTACCTTCCAGCTCTGAGATCCATCAATTGATCAATTGTCCTCAGGCTTGATTCTTTTGTTCCAACACCCTTTGTGGGTAGAATTAGTGGGTGTGTGGGGAATGGGGATCATTATATATTGTCCCCAGCAAGTAGATCTTGAAGCCCAGCCTATCAATGAGCTGGAATCTGCCTATTTGACCCTTCCTCATGCTTCCTGACCGCCCCCCTCCACCCCCCGGGGCCAATCCCTCAGCAGTTGCAGTTCTGACCACATCCTCCTCCTTCACACCCTTCTAACACCCCCATTTGCTTGCTCCTATACAGTACACCCTAAGATTTGAGGGAAATGATAGCTACAGCTTCCTTAGAAAGACTGGTTGCCTCTGTCCTTACTTCTGCTCACCAACTGGCCCGAAAGAACATTCTCTTGCTAAAGCATCAGGTTTACAAAGAAGCTTGTGCTCTGGGAGACCACCTCATTGGTTTCTAATTATGATGATCTGGAGGGGAGGGGACCACCCAGACACATTTTTAGAGACTGTGTGATTCGCAGGTGATGTGGATCTGTACACAGGCACGTCTGTGAAGCTGCTATCTTATTAGTCACACTCAGTTCTGACTAGTAGGTCAAGGTGGCCCCATTGTGAGCTTGTACCCTAAATAAGTGTCAAATGAAAGGAATGATGTGAGGCTGGGCGTGGTGGCTCACGTCTGTAATCCCAGCACTTAGGGAGGCCGAGGCGGGTGGATCACGAGGTCAGGAGATGGAGACCATCCTGGCTAACATGGTGAAACCCCGTCTCTACTAAAAATACAAAAAAGTAGCCAGGCGTGATGGCGGGTGCCTGTAGTCCCAGCTACTCAGGAGGCTGAGGCAGGAGAATGGCGTGAACCCGGGAGGCGGAGCTTGCAGTGAGCCGAGATCCGCGCCACTGCACTCCAGCCTGGGCGACA
>NW_026652278.1:99003256-99041770 GCF_009828535.3 Hylobates moloch
AGCAACTTTCAGGTTTCCTCACTGTGAATTATGAATATGAATTATGCTGAAATTACCCTATGCCAATGTACCTCATTCACTATCTGACATTCAAAGAGCCCCCGTGCCCCATCGCCTCTGATTTTTTTGGAATCTACAAAAAAGTCAAATTTCGGCACGTATTTTCACAAGAAAATATTGCCATGAGCTAAGATTACTATATGATTTCAAGTCTTATTTCACATATCAATACATATTCATATTCATAATCCAAAACGCACATATTAAATCAAATTAACAAGACTAACAGTGGAAATTTTCTAAAATTTATACACTAAGTACATTACATTTTCCTAATGATCACTTTGATAGAGCAACTTAGACTCTATGGTTTCCACAAATGAAGAGGCTTATGGAAGAGAAAACCGCCACATAATACAAGATTTTCAATGTGATCATCATTGCTACTTTTAAGCAGCAATTACCCAGTAAACATATTGTGAACTGCTTTGTGAGTATGGTGATTTATTTAAACTTATTGGTCTTTTGATTACCTTAAAATATGAATAATGCCAATTGTATAAATTTGTTCTAAAAATAAAAGGAGAGAAAAATAATCCTCCTTCTTCATATATTGTACAATTATAAAATTAAAGGTGTTGTGTCCAGATTTTTACACACTTACCTTACTGAAGCCTCATAACAACCCCGTCTTTTAAATTACAGGCATTATTCCCAGATTTTTATACACTAATATTATGCAAGCCTCATAAGAATCCCTTCTTTTATAGATGAGCAAACTGAGGCTCAGAGGACTTAAAAACTCATTCACCATCACGTTGCAATGAGTGATGGAACTGGGATACAAATCCAATTCTCTCTGACACCAAAGGTGGTGCACCTTCAGGAAGACCATGTTATACCCCACACATGGAGGGATCAAAACATATGGATTCCCTTTCTCTGCCCTCTTATGGGTGAACTTCAATGGGTTTCACGGCCTCAGAACAATCCTAAACTCCCTCCCTGATTGCCTGTAGTGGCCATCACTTCTTCCTTTTCATGATTAGGAATCTGCGTCTTTGGACCACAAGCATCTATAAACAGTCGTTTTGATCAAGAAGCAAAATTTTCTAGGCCTTAGGTTACTAACTGTGAATTGTCTTGCTTCTCAACAGTAAACAAAAGGGCTCTTCCATGTAAAAATATCACAAGATCCACTGAATTTGTGCAGAAAGTTTTGAAACTGTATTGCAGGAGCATCTTACTGACAGCTGCGCAGGAAGATTAGCCAAAACAAACAAAGCTAGAGCACCTCCAAAGGCCAGATGTGGTGGTTCTTGCTTATCATGCCAGCAAAGTGGGAGGCCAAGGTGGGTGGATCACTTGAGGCCAGGAGTTTGAGACCAGCCTGAGCAACACAGTGAGACCCTGTCTCTACAAAAAATCCTTTTTTATTATTAGAATCAAGAAGAGTACCTCTGACCTTCTGACATTGCCTTAGGAGAGAGGGCTCTGGCCTAGAACTCAAGATATGAAATTGTGAGTCCCAGTGAGACTACTTAAGTTTAAATACAAGAGCTGTCAGACATTTCCTCTACAGCAATGAAATCTGTGACATAAATTTTGTATTCTAAAAATATAGTTTTCGGACAGCCTAGGAGAAGAAGAAGAATGCCCAGAACTGGGCATTGGGGTAGGTAGGTAGGAGGAAAGAAACTGGCTGGACACAGCAGGGAAAAAAGAAGCGGTGGGGAGATGAGGCAGAGCCAGTCCTCCTGCTTGAGGCCTGGGCTTAGCATAGTAAAGTAGGGGTGGGAGGGAGGAGCCCCAGGCTTTGGATGCCTCTGGGGGAACTTTGGGCCAGCAGCAGCCAGAGGAGCTCCTAAACTTAGGTGGTATCCGAAGCCTCCTTACCTTTGGGCGTCTTCTGGTCGCCAACGTGCTGCAGTCAGGACCCTTGCTGGCTCCCAAATTGGACTGGGCAGGCTCCAAAGTAGTGGGGTCCAGGGCTACTGCCACCTCCACCTCCTGGATCTCAGAGCTGCAGGACAGCTTCACCCACCGCACCCTGAGCTGGCCCCACTTGAGGCTGGCATTGGGGTCAGCGCCTCTGCTCCTGTATATCGGGGCTTGTGCCTTTGCTGTCTCCATAATCGTAGATGTCAGAGCCACAGGCTGGCTCTGCAGAACCCTTGTGCTGGCCCTGACTGCGGCTGGCTTAGGTGCACATGTGACAGTTCCGTGTGGTCCCCATGGGGCACCCCTGCTCTTCTCGGGCAGCTTGGGCCTTCGCTTGCCAAGTCTGCAGAGCTCAACACCTATTGCCTCTTCCTGGCAAATACATGTCTGGCATGGGCAGCCCTGGGCCATGGGGTGGCACTCCAATAGCAGCATGCACCTCATGTCACCCCCATACCCTGAGCTGACTTGTCTGCTAATAAAACCTGCCAACATCTCTGTTATTTTAAAAGGGCCTAGATGCAACAAGCCTGAGAGTTGTGACTGGGGTAGGAGAGAGCACAAACGGATTCATTCTCCTTCCACCACTGCCTGACAACTGAAGACCACCAAGTGAAGAGAAAAACTTAGAGCACCAACTGAGGGCACTAATTGAAGGCTACTAATGAGGGCACCCACTGAAGGCCACCAAGTGAAGGCCAGTTGTCCTACCAACCAGAACGCATCCTAGTTCAGAGGAAACAATCAGGTCCAGAATCCCTGCATGCATCCCCACAAACATGGAACTTGAGTGCACAGGCACATGGCTCACAAGGCCCCTCACTGCCAGTGGCCCCGCCCCACCTTTCATTCATTGCTGGCTGCTGGGACCTTTCAGGTTTCTCACTGTGACGAAGTTCCTAGGGATCAGCACCTTACAATGAATGATGCTAAAATTACTGAAACCAAATCTGCCTCACGCAGTGTCTGGGATTCATAGAACCCTCTTTCCCCCATAATCTCTGAAACATTAACAAACTAGAAATAAGAGAGATTTCTGCAGGGGCTTTCAGAGAAAACTTTGCCATGAGCTGAGCCTACTCTATAATGTCAAGTCATGTTTCATATATTCATATATATATTCAATACACATATATTAGATTTACATTTTTAAAAATAACATACATGCTCAAATTAATAATAACATAAGTTTTCTAAAATGTATGCACTAAATATATCACATTTTTCTAATAATCACTTTGATAGAGCAACTTAGAATCTATGGTTTCAACAAATCAAGAGGCTTTCGTATGAGAAAACCATCACACAATATAAGATTTTCAATGTGACAATCATTGCTACTTTTAACTAGAAATTACCCAGTAAATGTATTGTGAACTGCTTTGTGACTGTTGTGATTTAGTTAGTCTTTCTAATCCTTGGTTTGATTATCTCAAAAATATGGGTATCGCCTATTTTATAAACTTGCCCTAAAAATTAAATGAGAGAAAGATAATCCTCATTCTCCACATATTGAACACTTACAAAATTGTAGACATTGTATCCAGATTTTTACACACTTGACTTATAGAAGCCTCATAACAACCCTGTCTTAAATTACAAGAATTTTGCCATGGTTTTTACACACTTACCTTATGGAAGCCTCATAGCAATCACATCTTTTATAGATTAGTAAACTGAGGCTCAGACAAGTTAAAAACAAATTCACCATCACATCATAAATAGTGATGGAACTGGGATTCAAATCCAGTTTTCTCTGACGCCAAAAATGGTGCATGTAAAGGAGAACAAGTTATACCCAGAACATGGAGGGGTCAAAACATGTGGATTCCCTTTTCTACCCCCTCATGTGTGAATTTCAATGGCTTGCACGGCCTCAGAACAATCCTAAACTCCCTCCCAGGTTGCCTTGCAGTGGTTCGCTTTTTCCTGGGGATGATTAGGAATCTGCATACTTAGACCACAAGCATCACGTTTTAACAGGTGTGTAGATCAAGAAATGAAATTTGCTAGGCTGTATGTTACTAAGTGTGAATTGTCCAGCTTCTCTGCAATAAATGAAGGGGCTATTCTATGTAAACATCACAGCATCCACTGAATTTGTGTGGGAAGGTTTGGAACTATGCTGCAGGAGCATCTTACTGACAGCTGCGCAGGAAGACCAGCCAAAACACACAAAGCAGGAGCAGCTCCCAAGGCCAGGTGTGGTGGTTCTTGCCTGTCATCCCAACAAAGTGGGAGGCCAACGTGGGTGAATCACTTGAGGCCGGGGTTTGAGACCAGCCTGGGCAACACAGTGAGTCCCTGTCTCTACAAGAAATCATATTTTATTATTAGAATGAAGAAGAGTACCTCTAACCCTCAGCCATTACTTTAGGAGAGAGAGCTCTGCTCCAGAACTCAAGATATGAAATTGGGAGTCCCAATGTGGCTACTTCAGTTTAAATACAAGAGCTGTCAGACATTTCCTCTACCGTAATGAAATCTCAGCATCCATTTTGTATTTTGAAAACTTAGTTTTGACCAGCCTAGGAAAAGAAGAAGAGGGCCCAGAAGTGGGCATTTGAGCAGAGCAATGAAAGGTAACCGTCTGGATGCAACAGGGAAAGAAGAAGGGGTGGGGAGTCGAGTCAGAGCAAGTCCTCCTCCTGTTTGGAGCAGGGGATAGGAAAGTGAACTAGGGGCAGGAGGGAGGAGCCCTAGGCTGTGGATGCCTCTGGGGGGAGCCTTGGGTGAGCAAGGCCAGAGGAGCTCCTAAGGTCAAGAGGTATCTGTCGCCTCCCTACCTTTTGGCGTCTTCGGGTCGCCAATGTGCTGCTAGTCAAGGCTCCTGAATCAGACTGGGCAGGCTCCAAATCAGTGCAGTTTGGCGCTACTCCCACCACCACCTCGTGGATCTCAGAACGGCTCCAAACACCGCACCCTCAGCTGGCCCTGCTTGGGGCTGGCATTGGGGGACAGCGTGTTCCAGGCGCCTCTGCTCCTCTGTGCTGGGTCCTGCACCTTTGCTGGGCGCCTACTCTTACATGACAGAGCCGCAGGATGGCTCCGCAGAAGCCATGTGGGGGCCCTGACTGGGGCTGGCTTTGGTGCACATGCGACAGGCCAGCGTGGTCCCAATGGGACGCCTCTATTCTTCTCCGGCAGCTTGGGCCTTCGCTTGCCCCCACGCCTGCAGAGCTGAGCACCTGCCACCTCTCCCCAGGAAAGGCAACCAAATGCCACCAACTGAAGGCACCCACTGAAGGCTCTAACTGCAGGTCCGTTGCCCTGCCAACCAGATCGCGTCCTGCTTAGGAGGAACCAATCAGGCCTTGAGTTCCCCCCACACGCAGCCCTTCCATTTGTGATGTGGGAGTCCAGGCACTGGCTCACAAGGCCCCGCCCCCACAGCGGCCCCGCCCCCACAGCAGCCCTGCCCCACCTTTCATCTATTAGTAGCTGGTAGCAACTTTCAGGTTTCCTCATTGTGAATTATGAATATGAATTATGCGGAAATTACTGTAACCCAGTGTGCTTCATGCATTATCTGGCATCCAAAGGATCCTCTTTCGCCCATGTTGGGGTTTTCGAAACTGGAAAGAAGACTGATTTCTTCAGGTGCTTCAGAAAAAATCTTTGCCATGAGTTAAATCTACTGTGTAATGTTAACATATATATATATATATATATATACATACATGCATTCAATAATTATATATTCAATTTACATATTTTTGAAAATAACACATATATTCAAACTAGCACGTGTAATAGGGAAATTTCCTAAAATTCGTACACTGAGTACACCATATTTTTCTATGATTTCGTTGATAGAGCAGCTTTCTAGATGCAGCGCTGTTCACATGTGACTGGTATTTACCTTCTTTCATCAAACATGTCTTTAGAATCGACTCAAGGCAAGATGCAGTAGAGAAATGTAAGAATCAACTAGAGTAGCCATTTAACTAGTAGGTAAGACTGATAGGCATACAAGCAACTTCAATGAAATGATAGGCATTGAACGTACCTGGGATGAAGTGCTAAGACGGGGTCCAAAAGCCCCATATTTATGATGATGCAATCTTTATATTTAAAATACTAGTGACACAATAAAATGTTCTACTTGACCTCTCACCTTTAGTTTCATGGTATTATCATCCACCCTCTGTATTCTAACTAAGCATTTCCTTCATAAGCCCCAAGAAATAGCAAAACCACGGAAAATAAACACGTCAATCTTTGATTTATTGTTGAAAGAATTGTGTCGCTGATGCCTCAGTTTATTTTTATAGAGCCAAATTCCCAGTGAGGAAGCAGCATGAGGTGGAATTCATGCCCTTCATCTGGAAATATTGCAAATCATTGACATTCTTTTTTTTTTGCTAAATGTTTTAGAAAATTAGAATTCTCTTAATGCTATAAAGGGATCTTAAAATGACGGGGATATATTTGTACTCTCCATGACAGTGTACATATTCCTTCTCTTAGTTTAGTACAAAAATAGTACTTAAGGAACTTCTGTGGAATAATAGGAATTCTAAGTAACAACTAGAGTTGAGAGCTTTCATAAAACAAAATGTATAAACTCTTATTATTGTTTGTTCGATTTGAGACAATCTAGCTCTGTAGCCCAGGCTGGAGTGTAGTGTCATGATCTCGGCTCACTGCATCCTCTACATTCAGTTTCAAGCCAGTCTCCTGCATCAGCCTCCCAAGTAGCTGGAAGTACAGGCAGAGGCCGCCATGCCTGGCTAATTTTTGTGTTTTTAGTAGAGACAAGGTTTTGCAATGTTGGTCAGGCTGGTCTCCAACTGCTGACCTCCAGTGATCTGTCTGCCTCTGCTCCCCAAAGTAGAAACATTTTTAAACATTTAAAATTGACCTTGCCATTTAGAAACGTAGAAATTCACCAGGGTCCTGAGTAATTCTAATCCACATTTATCTGCCCACATTGTTTACCAGGTACATGTTCTCCAGCAAGTTCTTCAGCATCTTTTCCAGAAGCATTCAACAGCCAAGGAAGCAGGCTACGCCTCACCTACTCCTTCCTGGGCTAAAGATCTCAGACTTAGTTGCTTAATTCGGGAAAAATAAATTAAAGAATTCTTCTATCATTATACACAACATAGAATAATCTGTTTAAGAAATTATTTTTGATCATCCACATTTTGATGCCAATCCCACATTTGGTAATAATGATTATATATGCAAATATTTTTAGCCAATTAAATTGGAACATATTCTTTGAAACAACTTCATGATGATTTTTGTTCTACTCAGTAAGTTTAATGGAATAATAAGGTGTTTTTGATAAAGCACATGAGTTATTCTCAAAGATTACAAGATCTTATGACATTGTAATCAAAATGGATCATTAGAGCCTGGCGTGGTGGCTCATGCCTGTAATCCCAGTACTTTGGGAGGTTGAGGCAGGTGGACCACCTGAGGTCAGGAGTTCAAGACCAGCCTGGCCAACATGGTGAAATCCCGTCTCTACTAAAAATACAAAAAAAAAAAAAAAAAAAAAAATTAGCTGGGTGTGGTGGTGGGCGCCTGTAATCCCAGCTACTCAGGAGGCTGAGGCAGGAAAATTGCTTGAACCCCAGAGGCAAAGGTTGCAGTGAGCCATGATCGCACCATTACACTCCAGCCTGGGCAACAGGATTGGAACTCTGTCTAAAAAAATGGATTGTTAAATATTGATCTAGTATTTACTGTAAACTCAGCACTTTGGGGTATATCAGTGCTGTATTTAGTTTTATTATGATACATTTAGTTTTATTATGCTCCTAGAGTTTTATTCTATTATAGAATTTTCAAACATTTACTAAGGTAGAGAAATTTTTAATAGTTTATTGAACCTAATTTACCATTTAATCAGCTTACTAACAATTAATACATTGCCAATTTTGCTTCATCTACACCTCCACACACTTTTAACATATTCCTCATTATTGCCTTAATTGAGGTATAATATACATATCCTCATTTTTTTGGAAATTCAAACATGGTATCATTTCCTCTACAAATATTTCCGTATGCATCTCTAAATGTTAATGACTTAAAACACAGTCATTGACATCATACGAACTTGAAGCAAATTAGCAATAACTCTTAATGTATCAAATGAAGTATTCAGTCAGTTTTCAACGTTCTCCTATTGTCTTGTCTTGTAAATTATTATCATCCTCATTATCTTATAGTTATTTTATTTATTTATTTATTTATTGATTTTTGAGATGGAGTCTCACTCTGTTGTCCAGGCTGGAGTGCAGTGGCGCAATTTCAGCTTACTGCAATTTCTGCCTTCTGGGTTCCAGCAATTCTCTGTCTCAGCCTCCCAAGTAGCTAGGATCACAGACATCCACCACCACACCTGGCTAATTTTTGTATTTTTAGTACAGACGGGGTTTCATCATCTTGGCCAGGCTGGTTTTGAACTCCTGACCTCGTGATCCACCTGCCTCGACCTCCCAAAGTCCTGGGATGAGCCACTATGCCCAGCCTCTTATAGTTATTTTAATTGGGATCCGAATAAGGAGTATACATTAAAATTCGATGGTAAGACATCTGAAGTTTCCTTTGATACCTTTGATATCACCTCCATGTGTCCCTTCATCTTTTTTCACTTGCACTCTATTGGTTCCTTTAGTTTTGATTGAAGAAACCAGATTATTTATCCTGTGGTATTTCAACATTCTGCATTTTTCTGATTGCATTCTGTGGTATTATTTATTGAACCTGTGATATAGTTTGGATGTCCCCTCCAAATCTCATTGATACAGTTTGGCTCTATGTCCCCACCCATATCTCATCTTGAATTATGACCCCCATGTGTGGATGGAGGGACTTTGGGGGAGGTGACTGGATCATGGGAGCAGTTCCCCCATGCTGTTCTTGTGGTAGTGAGAGAGTTCTCATGACATATGATAGTTTAATAAGTGTCTGGCATTTCCTCTTCGCTCTCTCTCTCTCTCCTGCTGCCATGTAAGATGTGCCTTGCTTCTTCACCCTCTGTGATGATTGTAAGTTTCCTGAGGACTCCCCAGCCATGCATAACTGTGAGTCAATTAAAATTTCCTTTATAAATTACCCAGTCTCAGGTAGTTTCTTGATAGCAGTGTGAAAACGTACTAATATACTAAGGTTGAGATATAATCCCCAATGTTGGAGGTGGGGCCTTGTGGGAGGTGTTTGGGTCATGGGGACAGATCCCTCATAACTTGGTGCTGTCCCACGGATGGTGAGTGAGTTCTCAGAAGATCTGTTGTTTAAAAGTGTGTGGCAACTCCCCAGCTTGCTCTGTAGTCCCAGTCTCTCCATGTGAGAAGCCTGCTCCCACTTTGCCTTCTGCCATGAATGGAAACCTCCTGAGGCCTCCCCAAAAGGTGAGCAAGCACGATGCTTCCTGTAAAGCCTGCAGATCTGTGAGCCAATTAAGCCTTTTTTCTTTATAAATTACCCAGCCTCAGGTATTTCTTTATAGCAACAGAAAAACAACCTAACACAACACGTGTCTGTGCCCCCCGTATTTCTGTAAATATAGAGCTTCAGTCAGATTCAGAATTGATTAATTTGTCAAAAATAATTGAAATACTGAGCAAACATCTGCCTCAGTGAATGGCCACTATTTCTTCTATAACTACATTTATGTTCCATTTGAATTTCATTTTGTGTTATCCCTTTTTTTCTTTCTTTTTTTTTTTTGCAGTTTCATGTTTGTTGACCACTTCCCCATTTTGATTATTCATTTTTGTAAAATGTCACGTGGGCTTCTCGCTGGGAGACAAAGAGGCAAGACAACGACATGCTTTGTTCTCTTTATAAACTCAGTAACAAATATGCAGTGATTGGCAACCTCATACTTTGAAAGAAATGATGGGTCACTGATCCTGACTGCATCTGTTATTTATGTTGTGATTTGTGGACTGAAGAGCTCACACGAAGTTTGTACTTTACAAAATTACTCACAGTTAAAATACCATGGCAACTGAAGTTGGAACCATGCTGGGGAACTCATGTTATTTAATTAAATCATGGTTATTGGAACTAGGTGGAGCAGTGATAACCTGTACCTCTTTTTTTTCTGGTATTTTCTTCTATATCTGCAATAAACATTTACAATTTTCCTTATAGACTTTGAAATTGTGTATCAATTCTAACAATATTTTAGTACTTGTTGCTCTTCTGAATCACCCTTTATACTACATTTTATAAATGAGCTTCACTGATATATAGTACACAGGACAGTTTTTATTTTCTATACTTAATAGCTTTTAATGGATTGCTTGACTTTGTTTTTAAATTTTAAGTAGATACATCATCTGAGAATTTAAAAGTCTGTCTTTTCCATTCAGATATTTGTTACCTTATTGGTTTTGCTGTTGTGTGCATTGGCTAGAGGCTCCAGGATAATGTTGAATAATATTAATTATAATACTGACTTTAATGGTGTATTAGTCATGCCTCTTATTTTCTGAATTTGATGCTTTGAAATCTGGGCCTTGTTGATCCTGGAGGGACTGCCCCTCTCAGGATAAGCTAATTGCTGGATGTAATAAACAACTTGCCTGCACGTATGCCTTTCCTATATAATCCAACCAACCCAGAGTTTATACCCCCTTCTTTCTCATCTCCTCCTCACTCTTTATTCTTTATCTCTGTTTATCTCTTTCGCAGTCTTTAATGTTCCTTATCACTCTCACATTTCTGTCCACTATTCTGCCTCTCTAATTTCCTCAGGGCCAGATAGCAGCCTCTTCTTTCCAGAAGACAATGAAATTATTCAAACTAGCCAATGCTAAGCCTGATTGCCCTGACTTGCTTGTTCCTTCCCATGGAACTGCAATAAAGATTCTTTCCGGTGTTTTTCCCGTTCCCTCTGCCTCCTGACTGACCTTGATGTTTCCCTGTCCTGCCCCTTGTGGTGCGCTGTGCGTACAGCTTCTAAGGAACTGTGAGTAGTAAAATAAACTACTTCCCTCATGACAGTCATTTCTGTGTTTGTGTGTCCTACAGTTACTAATTAAAACAAATCCTGGGTAGTATGAATGTAAATGACATTTCTGTTTGTGCTTTATTATTAAATATGCCCTTTGCTGTAGGTTTCAGACACCTTTTATCAGTATAAAAACATCTTCCTCAGATGCTAGCTTCTTATGAAGTTTTAAATTTTCTTAACGAGGAGTGGTGTTGAATTTCATCAAGAGCCTTTTTGACATTTATTGAAATAATTATTTGTTTTTTCTCCTATCAGTTTTTCCAATAAAAAATGATACTGATTGAAAAATAGGTTAAAATTAAAGTTTCATCGAAGACCGCCAGAATATAATAGCTCTGAAAGTCCAAATCACCATACGTAGGTTTTCATAGCAAATATCTGAGAACCTGCTCCAGAGCTGTTAATTTCCCCCATTTACTTTAACAATATGAATGGGTGTAGAGTGGAGAAGACTGCAGGGAGCTCTTGCCTTGCACTTGCCTTTGATAGTCATATGTATGGAGAGGAAAATAATGCAAACTCTTAACCCTGGGTTTAGAGGAGGAATCCTTAGAGGGCCATCAGGACAACTGACCAAAAAACTCCTGGAACTAACAAGCAGTTATAGCAAGCGTGCAGCATACAGGGTTAATATAGAAAAGTCAATTGCAATTGCTCTTTTAACACTAGCGATGAGCAATTGGAAGTTGAAGTTAAAAATATACCTTTGTGTTCACATTCCTCCCTGCAAATGGAATACTTAGGTATAAATCTAACAAAATATATAAAAGATCTAGTAGGAAACCTACAAAATTTTGATTAAAGAAATCAAAGAAGAACTAAATAAATAGAGAGATATTCCACCTTCATAGATAGGAAGACCTAGCATTTGTGAAATGTCAGTTCTCCCCAAATTGCTCTATAGATTCCATGCAATCCCCATTGAAATCTCGACAATTTATCTTGTGGATATTGACAAATTGAATCCAAGGTTTATATGGAGAGGCAAAAAAAAAAAAAAAAAAAAAAAGGAAACAAGAACAGCCAACACAATATTGGAAAAGAAGAAAATCAGGGGACTAATACTACCCAATTTCAAGATTTACAGGAAATCTACAGCAATCAGGACAGTGTGGTATTGGCAAAGAATAGACAAATAAATCAGTGGAACAGAATAGAAAGCCCCAAAATGGGCTTATACAAACGTTTAACAAAAGGGCAAAGGTAATAATGAAAAAATAGTCTTTTCAACAGATACTGCTGGCACAAGTGGATATCCAAATGGAAAAACAAAAACAAAGAACCTAGACACAGATCTTGTGTCATTCAAAAAATTTAACTTAAAATGGATCAGAGAACTAAGTAAACCATAAAACTTCTAGTAGATAATATAGAAGAAAATCTAGATGACCTTGGGTATGGCAGTGACTTTTTAGATGCAACACCACCAATGACATCATCCATGAAATAAATAATTGATAAGCTAGACTTCATTCAAATTAAAAACCCTTGTGAAGTGCAAAATCAAGAGAATGAAACGACAAGCCACAGATGGGGAAAAACATTTGCAAAAGACATATCTGATAAAATACTGTTATCCAAAACACACAAACCATTAAAACTCAACAGTAAGAAAATGAACAGTCCAATTAACAAATTGACAAAAGGTCTGAATGACACCTCACCAAAAAAGATACAGGTGGCTAATAAGCATATGAAAAAAAATGCTCAACACTGTATGTCATTAGGGAATTGCAAATTAAAAATTATATCACTACATATCTATTAGAATGGTTAAAATTCAAAACACTGGCAATACCAAATGCTGACAAGGATGTGGAACAATAAGAACACTCATTTATTGTTGGAGGGAGAGCAAAATGGAGCAGCCACTTAAGAAGACAGTTTGGCAGTTTCTTGCAAAATTAAACACACTTTTGCCATATGATCCTGCAATTGCACTCCTGTTTGCCTGAGTTGAAAACTGATATTTACACAAATGTCTGCACACACATTTCCAGCTGCTTTTTCCGTAACAGCCGTTTGGTGGCAACCAAGATGTTCTTCAATAGGTGAATGAATAAATGAACTGTGGTTCATTCAGACAGGGGAATATTATTCAGTGATAAGAAAAAATGGGCTGGGTACAGTGGCTCATGCCTATAATCTCAGCACTTTGGGAGGCTGGAACAGGTGGATTGCTTGTGCCTAGGGTTCAAGACCAGCCTGGGCAACATGATGAAACCCCATCTCTACTAGAAACACATAAATTAGCTTGGCATGGTGGTGCACCTGTAATCCCATCTACTGGAAAGGATGAGGCCAGAGAATCACTTGAATCCAAGAGGTGAAGGTTGTCGTGAGGTGAGACCCGGGTGTATTCCAGGCCTGGGCAACAGATCAAGACTCTGTCTCAAAAAAAAAGAAAAAAGGAAAGAAACAAACAAGCAAAAAAGAAATGAGCTATCAAGCTGTGAAAAGATAAAGATATGAAGTACTATGCTTTGAATATGGAATGGCCCTTCCAAAATTCATGTTTAGTCTTGATTCCCAATGTGGCTGTGCTAGGAGGTGGTTTAAGAGGTGATTAGGTCATTAAAATGGATTAATCTCTTTCAGTGTTAGTTCTCATGGGAATGGATTAGTTACCATGAGAGTGGACTGTCATAATCAAGCTTGCCTCTCCTGGTTGGTCCCTTTTTTGCATGCACCCACTTCTAATTCTGCTTATCCACCATGTTATGATGCAGTCAGTGGGCCTTCCACAGACACTAGCATCATGCTCTTTGGACTTCCCAGCCTCCAGAACCATGATCCAAAATAATTCTCTTTTCTTTAAGAATACCCACCCAATCTCAGGTATTCTGTTATAGTGACAGAAAATAGACTAAAACATGGAGGAACCATAAATGCATATTACTAAGGAAAATAAATCAATTTGAAATGGCTACATACTGTATGATTCCAACTATATGATATTTTGCAAAAGGTGTAATTATGGAGACAATGAAAAAGATCAGTGGTTGCCAGGGTTTAAAGGGGAGGGAGAGATTAACAGACAGAACACAGGATTTTTAGGACAATGAAACTAGTCTATATGATTCTATAATGGTGGATACATGTCATTGTACATTTCTGAAAACCCGCAGACTGTGCAACCTCAAGAGTAAACCCTAAGTAAACTATGGACTTGGGATGCTAATGATGTGTCAGTGTAGGTTCATCAACTGTTACAGTGCTATTTTTGTAGAATTGTGGTAGTGGAGAAGACTGTGCATGTGTGAGGCAAGTGGCAAATGAGAACTCCCTGTACTTTTTGCTCAGTTTTGCTGTGAATCTAATACTGGTCTAAAAAATAAAGTCTATTTCAAAAAACAAAAACCAAAAATGGATGGCTTTATCATAGATTAGATTATGCTGAAGAAAGAATTGGTGAATGGAAATTAAGATCTGATGAATATATCTAGAATAGATAAAGAAATAGAAAATACACACAATTTAGAGATAAGGAAACTAGTGTTAAAAGATTTAACACCTTTCATTAGAGTTTCAGAAGAAGCGAAAAAGAAGAAGCAATGTTTGAAAACAAAATAAATTACAATTTTCCAGAATAGTGAAAGGCAGATATTTGTAGATTCAGAAACCTCAATAAATTATCAGGCAACTTAAGTAAAATAAATTCAGAGTTAGACCCACTATATGCACCAAAGACAAAGAAAAGTTCTTAAAATCATGCAGGGGGAAACAAAGAGATGACCTAATGGAAATAATAATTTGACAGGTGACTTCTCAACAGCAACAGTGAAAGGGAGAAGACAGTGGGGACAATCCCCTCAAAAAACGAAGAGTTTTTACCATCAATTGAAATTTTACATCCACTGAAACCGTCTTTGAAGAATGAGGGTGAAATAAAGATATTCTAGGAAAAAAATACTCAGCTATACCTCAAATACTGTGTGTGTGTGTGTGTGTGTGTGTGTGTGTTTGAAATCAAAGTGGTCCAAAGTCCATGTATTTTCTAGTTTAAAGTTGTTTAACTTGAAACCTTGAGTTTGGATATTATCATTATAGGTAGCTATTAAAAGAATACATACAGTATATAAGTTTTCAACAAGAAGCTTCAAAAAGAGAATAAGAGGAAAATCCTAATCATATGAAATAAACAAGAAAGGAAGAAAAAAACCCAGAAGAATCCAGGGTAATAGTAAGTACAAAATAAGATGTTAAAAACAAAATATATAATCACATTCAGAGTAAAAATAATAGGCTGGGCGTTTTGGCTCATGTCTGTAATTCCAGCGCTTTGGGAGGTTAAGACAAAAGAATTGCTTGAGGCCAGGAGTTAGAGACCAGCCTAGGCAACATAGTGAGACCCCCATATCTACTAAAAAAAAAAAATTAGCGGGGCATGGTGGTATGAGCCTGTAGTCCTAGCTACTTGGAAGGCTGAGGCAAGAGGATGGCTTGAGCCCAGAAGGTTGAGGCTGCAGTGAGCCATGATCGCACCACTGCCCTCCAGCCTGTGTGACAGAACAAGACCCTGTCTCTAAAAATAAAAATTAAAAAAAGAAAATTAAAAAATTTAAAAAGAATAAACTTGCAGTTAAAAGATAATAATTACCAACTAGATATAAACACAACAAAATCTGCTTATATGTCATTCACAAGTGGCAAATGTAGAACATAAAGGCATAGAGAGTTTGAAAGTGCATGAATAGATTTGTCAGGCAAATACCTGAAAAAAGACAGTACAGCTGTGTGAGTACAAGACAAAACGCAGAAAACATTGCTTGGTGATGGACGGTTCAATTCACCAGGAAGTCACATATGTAATTTTTGTTTACACTTAATAATCAACAGTGTCAGAATATATAAACACAATTTGCCAGAACAATGAAAAGATATTGACAAATTTGCCCTCGGAAGATTTTAAAACATTCTTCTTAGTAATTGATGGATGCGACAGACCAGATAACAGGCTGCAGGCAGAAAATTTGTGCAACATGCTTAACAAGCTTGTTCTAAAGAACATGTACATTGTACCCAAGCACACATAAACCATCTGTAAAAATGGATCACACATCAAGCCATAAGTCTCAAACACACATCAAAGCCTCAATTATCATGGAATTGGGTCATTTCAGTGTCATACCAGCCAAGATTCCTATGATCAAACAAAATATGAGGCTTAAATGTTCATTCTCCTCCTTGAGGACCTACTGTAAAATCTTACTTCACATTCTATCATGAACTAAGGTTAAATCATGTTTTCTGTAAACTCTACCAAATGCTGCAGTTTTTGTTGCAGTGGGCCTGTTACATGGGTCTTTGCCCCATTAGCAGCATTATACAAGAAATTATGGAGTTTTTATAAGCTGTGATACAGGATTACTGTCCTATATTATTGCTTATATATTATTATTCATAACATATATTATTATCCACGTACTCCTTCTCTAGTTCCCAATTTCACTCCAGTTTTTCCACCCCCTGCACCACATACAAATATCTCACTAAACTTTTCATAAAGAAACAAATTTTGCTGCATTTTCAGGATCTAAATAATCCTACTCAGGTATAGGTAATACTTGTAAAGACCTTTCAGCCAGACACCAAAGATTGCGTTACACTTGAGTGAAAATCACAGAATATTATCCTCATGAAAACTCTCTTTTCATGGACTTGGCTGTCTCTATTTGTCAGCATTTTCTTAACGTAAGTGACTCCATTTTGATACTGACAATTTTCACACCTCTCTTTGCTGACATCTTTCCTGTATTGTCCCAGAGATCTGCATAATAACCACGATTTAGTTAAGTATCAGAAAAGCGGCCTTTTTACCGCATCTAATATCAAAGGAACATAATAAAACGAGAACTGGAGAGAGTTACTGTTCATGAGATTAAATTGAATGTAAAGCAAATTTACCTTCTATCCTATTTCAAGCATATGCTCCAGAAAAAATTAAGAGCACCCTGCCAGTTTTAATTACTAAATATTTTGGTTTTAAAACTACCTTTTTTTTTTTTTCATTTTAAAGGTTCATTTAGACTACAGAGGTGTCCAATCTTGGGGCTTCCCTGGGCCACACTGGAAGAATTGTCTTGGGCTACATATAAAATGCACTAACACTAGCGATGATAGGTGATGAACAACAACACAAAAAAATTGAGAAAAATCTCATAATGTTTTTGAGACAGTGTCTTGCTCCATCTCCCAGGACAGAGTACAGTAGCATGATCTCAGCTCACTGCAGTGTCTGCCTCCTGGATTCAAGGGACTCTCCCATCTCAGCCTCTGGAGTTGCTGGGATTACATGCGTGCGCCACCACACCTGGCTAATTTTTCTATCTTTAGTACAGACAAAGTTTTGCCATGTTGGCCAAGCTGACGTCAAACTCCTGACTTCAAGTCATCCATCTGAATCTGCCTCCCAAAAATGCTAGGATTACAGGTGTGAGCCACCGCGCCCTGCCAAGAGCTCATAATATTTTAATTTGTATTGGGCAGCATTCAAAGGGGTCCCGGGCCACCTGCAGCCCATAAGTTGAGACAGCATGATTTAGAGCTTACTTTTCTCCAAATATTAAAACATAGCATTAATTATCTTCCTTTATTAAAAAAATGCATTACTATTTTCCACTCACTTTAAGAAGATTTTGAGTTTTACAGTTTTTTTTTAAAAACCCACAAAAATACAAAAACAAAAATAGAGCCATGTAAATAAAATTAAGAAAATGTAAAAGGCCTATCAGAAGCCAATTTGAAAGAGAAGAGATATAGGCACCAAGAACCCAGGATAAATTGGGCATTAAACTTATCTCTGAGGGAAACATTACAAGTTGAAGAATATATATATGATTGCCTTTTCCTGCCCCTACATTTTTATTTACAGGATACTTACAGCATTGTAACAATAGAGAATTCAAAAACTATCTAAATAATTATTTTTTTCAATTACTGTTATTCAAGCATTTTAAAAGCAAAACCAAAACAGCCAGTGTCCAGGACGCCAATCAATCAAGCAAAGGAATCTCAGAGAAAGGAAACAGGCTCTGCTTGTCATGTTTTCTCGTTTTCCTCTCGGAATCCTGCAAATTCTGAAGGTTATAGAGGTAGATATGAAAATCTGAGGTCACCAAGACTTAAGAAGGCATGGGATGTTGAAAGCTATTTTTAATTATAGTGTTGATCTCAAGATAGATTGACCCAATAATCTTTCTAGAAATACCGTCTTCCGGAAAAACGTTTAACTTTTATTCATTTGATGCTTCTGAACATAATAAAATAAATGAACCTAAAACAGCATTTTAGGTAACTTGGAAGGGAAGATACATTCCATTTAGGTGAAAATACACAGGAGCGATATGTACATTTGGGCAGATATTCTGAACTGTATTGGGTTAATGGTTATGGCTGTACTTGAGTACAACAGTGAGAAGTTTCCCATCACATTTTATCTGAAATGAACAAGATGTCAGGGCAATCTGCTAGCAAAACCTGCGCTGGGTGTCAGCGATGCTTCTCCTTCTGGCACACTCATCATGCCCGTCCCTAGGACACGTTGCCTCTCTTCTTTTGCAAAGCTTTCATGAGGTCTGACATGAAATCTTGCTCCCCGCCCCCTGCCCCGCCGGGGTGCCCTGGGTTCTCTTGCCTCTTGGGGGGCACAGGAGGCCTCTTGGCCACCGCGGGGGGCGACCTGGCGGAGTCGGGGGCGGGGGCTGGGGCGGGCGCGGGTGCGGGCGGCGGTGGCGGCGGCGGGGGCAGCTCCGAGCCCGCAGTCCCTGCATACGACGGCGGGGGCGGGGGCACGAAGTCTGGGGGCGGCTCCATGAAGTCCGGGGGCGGCGGCGGGAGCTCAGGGTCGTCCAGGGGCGGCGGCGGTGGCGGCGGCGGCAGGAAGTCATCGGGTGGGGCGGGGAAGCCCCCGCCGCCTATGCCCTTGGCCTTGGGGGCCGTGGCGGGGCTGCCGCTGGTGTCCGAGGACTTCCGCGCCGGAGGGGGCGGTGGCAGGCTGGACTTGGGGGCGTGCGGGGCCCGGGGCACTGCCAGGTCGTGGTGGTTCCCGAGGGCTGGCTTCTTATCCTGCAACCGAGTGACAGTAGCATTCATTTTCTTTTTTAATTTTTGAAATTTTAAATTTATTGTTATTAATTAATGGAGACGGGGTCTCACTCTGGCCCAGGCTGAGTGCAGTGGCGCGATCTGGACTTACTGCAGCCTCGACCTCCCGAGCTCAAGCAATCCTCCTGCCTCAACCTCCAGAGTAGCATTCTTTATTCTCAAAACAGCCCCAGTGGACAAAACAGCCCTAGTGGACAGGACCCATGCCATAGATATGTGAGTCTCTGTCCGCCCCCTGGGGAGCCTCTGTCCCTCAGTCACTGAGACTCCTGGTCGTTCATGAGCTCATCTTTGTTCTGGAATATGGCAATTATTCCAAATGGTCTTTAAAATTAAAAATAATCATTTTTCTAATTTTTAAATATTTCGGCTGGGCATGGTGGCTCATGCCTATAATCTCAGCACTTTGGGAGCCCAGGCAGGTGGATCACTTAAGTCCAGGAGTTCAAGAGCAACCTGAACAATATGGTGAAACCTTTTCTCTTTTAAAAATACAAAAATTAGCCTGGTATGGTGGCACACGCCTGTAGTCCCTGCTACTGGGGTGGCTAAGGCATAAGAATTGTTTTAACTTGGAAGGTGGAGGATACAATGAGCTGAGATCATGCCACTGCACTCCAGCCTAGGCAACTCAGCGAGACTAGGTCTCTCTCTCTATATATATATTTTTAGAGACAGAGTCTCGCTGTGTTGCCCAGGTTAGTCTCAAACTCCTAGCCTCAAGTGATCCTCCTGCCTCAGTCTCCTGAGTAGCTGGAATTATGGCCACCCCACCTGGCCCAAATGGACTTTAACAGTATTTCCTGTTGTCACAGTGGAACAGCAAAAAAACGAATGTAACTAACTTCATTTTTGTTTAAAGTGGCCTTTACCCATTCCTGCACATAAGATAATTTTAGAGCACTGAGATAAATATGCAAACCAAGCAATCGTGTAGTTTTAAAAACTAACTCTGGGATTAAAGAAGTAAACAACTAATTGTGTTTTGTTAAAGATTTATATGACCATTGTGACCTGACCGAGTACAGAGAAGTTCCCAACCTCTTTGGACCCTTGTTGGCACCCAGATGTCTGCAGTCTCTGGTCATCTTTTGATCTCAACTCTCTCCCCAACTCTCTCTTCTTCTCCATATCCCACACCCATTAAAATCCTCCAGTTAGCCTGAAAAATTTAAGATTGCACTTTAGAACACTAGTGCACTATCTTCATGGTGTTTCTGGCTTTCCAAATAAACCACCTTTTCCTCCCATCATCCCTAATCTCTTGAGTCTGGCTTTTAAGTGGTGAGCAGCCAAACCTGGGTTCAGTTACCCTGTGGCACTCATCTACCAAGTCTCCTATAAATGGAAGATCTGGCTATGTTCCATGAGGTGTTTAGATCGTATTATCGTATTTAGATCATACGACTATCACTTCCTTGGAACCTGCCTTATCCAGGAGTTGCTGTGTGTCTCCAAAGGGGCTTTCGTGGTGTATCTCTTGTGGGGTTGCCTCAGTCTATAAACCACCCTCGGCTCATTCATTCCTTCAAAATGGAAGCCAAATGACTTCACTCCTTGGTTCCCAAGCCAAGCCACCAGAGTCCTCGGCATATAGGAAGGGATACATTTTTTCTTGATCTGAGTTGAGCTGGTTGTGAAGCTCGTGTCAGGAGTAAGCATCTGTAAAATTATCTTGCTCCTATTCCATACAACACACAGTAGAAATACACAGCAACTCCTGGGGGTTGAGGACTTCCCAAAACATTCACACAGTCTCCTGGCTTAAATGTCCTACTTTGATTAGGATGAAGGAGATGGAAGGGGAAAAGTGAATGGAAATAGTTCTCTCTTGGCTACAGGTAAGCTTTGTGCAAATGTAGGCACAAAGGATATGTTGCCTGGCAAAGACCTTTCTGCCTGATCCTGGGGACAATGTCTCCTTGTGTTGGTGAGCTGAGAACACAGGTCCGTTTTGCCAGGACTATGGGCTTCTAGGGAGGAGCTAATTACAAGCTTGGTTCCAGCTGGCCTTAAAGCTTCAGGGAAGGCAGTGTGGTGGGCCAGGAATCAGGACAAGACATCTGGTCTCTAATAAGTTTACTTTTTCTTTTCTTTATTTTATTTTTATTTTTATTTTATTTTATTTTTTTGAGACAGAGTCTCGTTCTCTCACCAAGGCTGGAGTGCAGTGGCAGGATCTCCCCTTACTGCAACCTCCACCTCCTGAGCTCAAGCAATCCTCATGCCTCAGCCTCCCAATTAGCTGGAATTACAAGTGTGTGCCAACACCCTCAGCTAATTTTTGTATTTTTTGTAGAGACAGGGTTTCACCATATTGGCCAATCTGGTCTCCAACTCCTGGACTCAGGTGATTCACCTGCCTCGGCCTCCCAAAGTGTTGGAATTACAGGCGTGAGCTACCATGTCTGGATAGTTTACCATTTCTCAACTGCATGAAACCTCACTGGTTCACTGAATATAAAATTAGCCCCATAGTCCTTGTTATGACTTGTGTCTCAGGTTGTGATGAGATCAAATGAGATAAATATGTGAGTTCTGAAAAGTAAAATCACCAGCATGTGCTATTGGTAGAAACCAGCACGCCAAATTTGGCCTAAGTCTAATAGACGCATAGCCCTTCCTCTGCCAACATTGGAATAGATAATAATAATTTATATAATGAAACATCCCCAAGCAGCTGGATTGAATCCCTCTGTTTTCGTGATAATTATCACTTCAATTCACAGTTTTTCAGGGTTCCAGTTTATTTCATTCTCTGCTTAGTAGCCTCTTACCATTGAAGATTAAATTTGTAATTTTTTTCTAATAAAGTGCCTCCTGATTTAGTTTCTATTTTATTTAGTTTATTTACTTCACATGATAAGCTCTTTAACTGGTGATGTATTTTTTCTTTTTATTTAAATTTTTGAACTGGCAGCTTGGGAATTGGTGTTCACATATAGTTAAGTGATTTCTATTCTGAGATTCTTTTATTTCTTTCAGCATTTTTAAATGCTTTCCTTCAACTGGCATTATAGAAATAATGAAAATAATAGTAGCTGAAAGCACATCGCATGAGGAGATTGTCAGGCTTGAGAAGATAATGAGAACATTAAAGAAATACACCTTTTAAAGGCCTGCAGTGGTTGTCAAAATTATAAGAAGTTCAATAAATACCAATATTTAATTGTTTTCACCACTGGCTGACGGACAAAATGAAGGGGTGAAAGAAGTGAAAAATTGCTAAAGTGAAACACCCTGCCTGTCTTAGCTGGGTGATATGCTATTGTCACAGTTATTTAAGGTTGTTTTGAATCACACAAGAGAAATATTCAACAGAATTTATACAGTCAGCTGAGAAGTTTTGAACTAAATTAGTAACTAAATAATAATTATTAGCTATGATTTTAAGATAGATTTAAAGGAATCCTCATTGATCTACTCAGTTGAAAAAATTTTATGGAGAATGTTATATCAATTTGGCTATTATTTTACAATGTATTTTCTCCTCCATCACCTGGGGATGTATGTAGGAAGGATATTAATGGGGAAAATAGAAAATATACATTTTTAGTGTAACTTTTTTATCTTTTTTCTTTTTTTTTAAGACAGGGTCTTTATCTGTCACCCAGGCTGGAGTGTAGTGGTGCAACCAGAGCTCACTGCAGCCTTGAACTCTTGGGCTCAAATGATCCTCCTGCCTCAGCATCCCAGGTAGTTGGGACTACAGGTGCACACCACTGTGCCCAGCCCTATTTATAGTGTAACTCTTTTAGCAGTCTTCTAATCTGATTTTGGGGGCCAGTTAGCACTTCATATAGGGCTTCAGACTACTAGTTGCCCTATTTTATTCAATAAAGGCAAGTAAAATCCCAAGGGTTTAAAACTTGGATGTGCTACTATCAGAGAGGGCTAAAATCACTTGACTAAACCAAGGAAACCACTTTGGTCAAAGTAAACATAGCTAATTAACTCCAGAGTTTAAAGGAAATGCTTACATTTTTCCTAAGCAGTGTGATGATAGCTGGTTTTAACTTTTGATTCTAGCATATGTAACTTTAAGATTACAAATATCAAGCAATCAACCAAATTAAATTGTAGTAACTTCTCAGTTGTTGGAACTACATTTTCTATTTATTTATTTGTTTGTAAGACTGGATCTTACTCTGTCACCCAGGCTGGAATGCAGTGGCCTAATCACAGATCACTGCTGCCTTGACCTCCTGGGCTCAAGCAAGTCAAACACCTCAGCCTCCCCAGTAGCTGGGACTACAGGTGCATGCCACCACGCCTGGCTAATTTTTTTTTTTTTTTTCCTAGTAGAGACAAGCTCTCGCTATGTTGCCCAGTCTGGTCTCAAACTGAAGCTCAAGTGATCCTCCTGCTCAGCCTCCCAAAGTTCTGGGATTACAGGTGTGAGCTACTGCACTCAGCTTATTTTCTCTTTTTAAAAGAGCAGCTACTGGAATAATGTGAATGGTTTAGAACATGGCTTATAGGGGTCAGTTGCTTGCTGGTTTTACCTTGGATGTTTCAGCATGTCTCTGGGCCTCCTGAAGAACAGCACTGACAGAATGTGTAGCCTGGGGAATCTGTCCATTGGGCTGGGTGGTGCCTGTTTTAGGTCCTGAGAGGGAAGAAGAGAGAAAAGAAGAGTGAGCAAAGCATTTTCAACATTCTTGAAAGTTGATCTGAAAATACAAAGCAGTTTGCATCTCTAAAGCAAAGAAAGATACTTGTTGGCTAGTTCTTACAAAAATACAAAAATAAAAACAAAGCAAAGAGAACAATTCACAGGCACGGCATGGTACACAAAACCTTAAGAAAAATCTGAGGTTCTGTGACAAAACTTTATACGAGATTCAGCAAACGGATCAGGAAGGTGAGTACGGTATTTGATAAAGCCCACCGAGGAGGGTCTGGACTAACTGGGATCCTGGAGAGTAACGATATGTTTTACTTTTAAAAACTTTTCAGTAATTGAAGAATAAACCTTGAAAACATATTTTTAAAAATTCTTCTTGATTTTTTAAAAATGTATTTATCCAGTTTCATACCACACTGAGTACAGGAACAACTCTTCAACATTGTCCTCAACAAAAAGTACATTGGACACAGAAAACATAGACAGAAATTCGGGCAAAATGTGGGGGTCCTTGAAATAATCTGGAATTAGATGTGTTTTTTTTCCCCCAAAAGTCCTGGTATGCTATTTTATTTTCCTGCCTTTTAATTTGTCCTTTTGACATAGAACTTTGACTCATGTTACCTTAAAATGTGCTGTCCAGGATTGGGTGCAAGACGTCAAAACACCAGGGCATAATCTCATTCTTGGTGTGGACTGTTTTCTGGGCACTAATGGAGCCTTGGACTAATATAATATTTGTACTCTGATAAGAAACATCTACCTACTAGCTCACTGTAAACAGGAGATCAGCACCTTATCCGCAGAATATCGTGAAAGAAGTGGTCAAAGCTTTGTTAGAAGTCATTTAAAATAGATACAGGGTTCCAGCCTGGGTGACAGAGCAAGACCTTACCTCCAAAAAAAAAAACAAAGAAGAAAAAGAAAACAGGCCGGGTGCAGTGGTTCACGCCTGTAATCCCAGCACTTTGGGAGGCTGAGGCGGGTGCATCACGAGGTCAGGAGATCAAGACCACCTTGGCTAACATGGTGAAACCCTGTCTCTACTAAAAATACAAAAAAATTAGCCAGGCGTGGTGGTGGGCGACTGTAGTCCCAGATACTCGGGAGGCTGAGGCAGGAGAATGGCGTGAACCCAGGAGGCAGAGCTTGCAGTGAGCTGAGATCGCGCCACTGCACTCCAGCCTGGGTGACAGTGCGAGAGAGTCTCAAAAAAAAAAAAAAAAAAATCAAAAAAGAAAGAAAGAAAAGAAAAAGAAAACAGATGTTATAAGGGTGTGTGTGTGAGGGCTGGGCTGAGTCGGGGAGTTTGAGCCTGATCATCAGGTGAGAAACATATTCTGAATGCTGTCTACAAAGTTCTGTTTGTATAGATGTATTGGATACATTTTGAACAAGAGCACCGAGCTTTGAATATGCATTGGAATTTCTCCTCCACTTAGTACCTGTAGATGGCTGAGCTGGTGCAGCTGCATTGCCTGTCCCCAAGTTTGTCCACCGAGAGGCAAGTCCAGCCTTTGCCACGGCCCGCTGGTAGTTATCATAGAGGGTCTTCCCATACTGGGGAGAGAACACAAAGGAAGAAGGAAAGGAATCCATGTATCCCAAATTCTGCACTCAATTGCAATATACATATAGGGAAGAAATAAATACTCCATGGCTACTCTCCTCAGCACTTGTCTGAGTTGGTTTGTTGGAGATTTCCATTAAAATTTAACAAATACACATTCAATCATTTTCCAGATTAACAGAGTCAGCTAATTTTTTTGCCTACATATTAGAGAAGAGCTTTGCTCAGTTCTGATTAAGTATGTCTTTATGTAACTCGATCACAGGTTCCATCTTGCATTTTTTAATTGCACACTAAGCTTGCAATACTCGCCATGAGTAAATATCCGGCTGCTGGAAAGGTTTGTGTTTCTATCGCTCCCCCCATTTAGAAAACCCACTGGGCGAATAAACTTGGTAAGTCTGTGGCTGAACCCAAGGGTGGGCCAACTGCTTCAGAGTACCAGGAAAGCTGTGCCCGGATCAGGAAGTTGGCTGGCAAATTCAAGACAGGGTGAAGTCCGAACGCTCTCTCACCTTGGCTATCCGTATTCCCATGACCCACTGATTAAGGGTTCTTGCGTCATCACAGCAGAGATACTTGATATACTGGGACTCCTTCTGAATTTGGGGGTGCTAGAAAGAAGCAGTTTGGAGATAATGTATTCACTTGTCATGTATTAGGAGGTCAAAGCACCTGTCAGGAAATTAAAAAAAAAAAATCTCTAACAATATATGTGATTTATGTGGCAAAAATTACTGGTTGTAATGTTAGGATTAGGAAAATAACTTTTAAAAATGACTAAATTTTGAAAGGATTTAAGAAATTTGTTATATGTTGGGAGGCCGAGGTGAGTGGATCACTTGAGGTCAGGAGTTCAAGAACAGCCTGGCCAACACCGTGAAACCCTGTTTCTACTGAAAACACACACACAAAAAAAGGAAATTAGCTGGATGTGGTGGCTATAGTCCCAGCTACTTGGGAGGCTGAGGCAGGAGAATTGCTTGAACCTGGGAGGTGGAGGTTGCAGTGAGCTGAGACTGCACCACTGCACTCCAGCCAGGGTGACAGAGCAAAACTCTGTCTCAAGAAAAAAAAAAAGAAAAGAAAAGAAAAGAAAAAAGAAATTTGTTTTATGATTTATCATAAGAACATCTTTTTAAAAAATTTTTTTAGAGACAGGGTGTTACTCTGTTGTCCTGGCTGGAATGGCACAATCACAGTTCACTGCAAACCTTGAACTCCTGAGCTCAAGAGATCTTCCCTCCTCAGCCTCCTGAGTAGCTAGGACTACAGGTGCACACCACCATGTCCAGCTAATTGAAAAAAAAATTTCTTTTTTCGTAGAATGGAGTTTCACTATATTACCCAAGCTGGTTTCAAACTCCTGGCCTCAAGCAATCCTCCTGCCTTAGCCTCCCAAAGTGCTAGGATTACAGGCATGAGCCACCATGCCTTGTCTGTAAGCAATTCTTACTATATTATCAATAATAATTTTCATTTATGCCTTTTTAACTTTTGGAAGGTTTTCACATCTATCACGTCTCTATCCCCATGAGAAATCTAGGCTGCTTTTCCATTTGTTAGATAAGGGAACTTACCTGAGATAATTCTTATGTCATAGAATTAATGCCTACGAGAATTGTGGGTTTATAACTCCCAAAACCTGGTTCTAGGGTTATTTCTCCTTCCAAAAATTGAGAGTTTTGTGATGACCTTTTCTTCTTAACTGCTATCTGCTGCCCAATTGGGCCAATGGCTTCCAGATGGACACCCTGGAGAAGGAATATTTCTGTCTATTACACTTATTGCAAGTAGCACTAAGCAATGGTTCTGGTTATGAATAGGCCTTCCAGGAGCTCACAAAGAGAACAAGGAAATGGGCAGGTGTGAAAGAGAAACTCCTTGCACTCCTCTTAGTCCTCATTGCTTTTGTTGTTTCTGGTTTAATTTTTATTATTTTTTAAAGACAGGGTCTCACTCTGTTGCCCAGGCTGGAGTGCAGTGGTGCCATCACGGCTCACTGCAGCCTCTAACTCCTGGGCTCACACAATCCTTCCACCTCAGCCTTCTCTGTAGCTGGGACCACAGACATGCATCCATGCTTGGCTTTTTGTTTGTTTGTTTAAGAAACACTCTTGCTATGTTTCCCAGCTGGTGCTGAAACCCGGGCTCAAGTAATCCTCCCAACTTAGCCTCCCAAAGTGCTGGGATTATAGGCGTGAACCAACAAGCCCAGTTAGTTTCTGTTTTATGTGTCTGTCTCATGTGTCTGTCTCTGATAGACCGTGTCTTCCATGAATGTGGGAACTACATCTGTCTTACTCACTGCCGAAGACCCTCAGTGCTTAGCACATGGCCAGTGCATGGCAGGTATTCCAGTCCAGATGTCAGAATACTTGAAGAATCAAGAAACAAGCACAATATTTCCTGTTCAGTTAGAAATCTTGCCATCATCAGGCAAGGGGCTGGCAACCAAACATAGGTTCTAAGATATTAATATGTGCCATGTAAATTTTCATGGGTCATTATAAGGTTTATTATAATATATTTTATTATGTGGAAAAATAATTAACAACCACAAGCATCGTGTGGTGTGTGTGTGTGTGTGTGTGGTATGGTACCACATCTTTCTTCTTCCTCCTGTCCTCAGAGGATTCATTAATCCTGCTAGGATAATCCTCATTTGCTGGTGGTGCTGAAAGTGCAATGGAAAGCCAAGAGAGCTGGAAGCATCTATCTGCTCTTCAGTTGGCAGGAAAGGAGGGAAGCTGTCCAATTCCTCTCTTAGGGTATTGCATGGATCTCTCCACTTCTCTTTCGCTTCCCATCTTAAATCACTGACCTCCAAGGAAATGGCTATTCTCAAAGTTGATCTAAGCAAAGGGTCTCGTGTCTTTAAACTTCAGTTGGAATCTGACTGGCAGCGTCTAGTCACTCTGCTAGACTTTCTAATGACTCAGCCAGCAAGAGCATGTGGGATTGTTATCTTTGTCCAGAAAGGATAACAGGACCTTTACAGACTCCAAGAGCTTGATGAGAGTTTAGTAATTTTTGGTTTCACAAATGAGAAAACTGAGGCTCAGAGAGGTTACTATACATTCCACCCTGTGACCCCACTAGAACCTGGGGGTCTCCTGACTAACCACCTAGAATTTCTGTGTTTGTATTAAGCTATTAAACCCAAATCCCAGACTTGGAAGAGACTACAGAAAAATTCAGAAATGACTTTTAAAAAATTCCTCTTTTTGGTCTTTTCAGGCAATTGAGGAAAGTCTACTCATATTTTTGTCTTTAAATATGTATTCTTTATGTAGATCACTCAGTCCTCAGAAGTTGCATCGCCATTGCTCGAAGAACAGTCAGTTCCTATTTGCTTGGGCATAGCAAATAGGAACACAGACATTCTCTCTACCGACGGTGACAACTTCCCATCAGGCTCCTGAATGTTGCTGTAGTTTTCCAGTCTGGTCAGCAGATGACAGCAAACACTTTTGAATGGCTGCTGGGCATTTTATTGTTTTTTTTTGCGGTTCAATGCTTACTCCCTCATTCTGAATGTTAGATTTTATTTTTGCAAATGTTACTCCAATAATGATCCTCTTTGGAGGCCCTTAAAATTGGAAATATCTATCAACTCAGGTAATATGGCCCGACAGCAAAAAGGATTTGTTGTCTTAATTAACCTGAAGGTCATATTGATGAAAAATATACTAAGGCCAGCACTTATTGGCTGGAATGTAACAGCTCACAAATGCCTCCAGCATTCCCTTCAACAATAACATGTGCAAAGCCAAACCAGTGCCCTTGTCTTTCAGCACCAGAAACACGGCTCTCTGACCTACAAACAGCATTTGTGTTCTGATTGTCATGTAAGAGAGGCAAGCATTGGTCTCTTCAGCAATTAAATGTTTCTAAGAAAGAAAGCAGCTATTCCACCCACCCCTCCCTCAGACATTTAAAAAGCTGACATTGTTACCTTCAAGTTAATCTATTTTTTTTTTGTAGATGTCATGTGAGAGCCAAGTTTCCAGAGCAGACTAAATCTCATCGTGTTTGCAACAAAACGCACAAAGCAACTGCTTATACAGAGTTATCCATTTAAGAAGCACCATAAACAATTTCTTAAGAATGTTATTCATTGAAATAGAGTAAAATGTAGTCATTCCCTTAAAGAAAATGACTTTTGAACATAAAACAGCCCCTTGATGATGGGGTGATAGACCTTGCTATAGGTCAGGTCTCACCAAGTTCCTTCCTTACACTATATGTGTGCTATGGATGTATGCAGGAGGATTGCATGACCTCTAAGGTCTCCAGCAATCCTCAGATTTTATGGTTCTAAGATGAGCTACCTAATGGGAACAAGCTCCTTTCTGGCTCCCTTGGTGATGCAGAAATCGTTTAGGCTTGCAGACATCACAGAGCAAGTCACTGGGCTTGTTCTCCACCGTGTCTTGAGACTTTGCCAAGGAGCTTATTGCCTAACAGAGCCTTTTGCTGAATAATCATTTGCAAAGAGGTTTCAGGAAAATGCTGGTGCAGTGTCACTGGCCAGGCTCTTTCGCAATTGATTTGATTGTTCCCGACCACGAAGAGAGAGAAGCTCTCTTAGGACATGAGAACAGTACACAGAGGTCAGGGTGATTGTAGAATGTCACTGCTTAAAGGGCTCTTATAGACCCTCTGAGCTTATGAAATGAGTGAGAGAGGCTAAGCAATTTATCCAAGGCCAAAGGTAGTGAAAGAACCAAGGTCCTGTTTGTTCAACAAATATCTCTGGGTGCTAAGAAATATGCTAATTCCTAGGTACATTAAGAGGACTAAGAGAGGCAGGGCCCAGTGGCTCACACCTGTAATCCCAGCACTTTGAGAGGCCAAGGCAGGCAGATCACTTGAGGCCAGGAATTTGAGATCAGCCTGGGCAACTCGGTGAAACCTTGTCTCTACAAAAACTATTAAAATTAACCAGGTGTGGTGGCGCACACTTGTAGTTCCAGCTACTGGAGAGGCTGAAGTGGGAGGATAGATGGAACCAGGTGTTCGAGGCTGCGGTGAGCCATGATTGTGCCACTGTGCTCCAGACTGGGCTGGAGGAAACCTGTCTCAAACAAACAAACAAACAACAACAAAAAGAGGAACAAGAGAGCTTACGTGATAATTGGGCAATGCTCGCTGGAGGTGTTTTAGGGAGAGATGTATGTAAACACGTGATGTAATCAAATGTGTAATCAAATCACATATGCAATGTGATTATGAAATAGTATGTTCCATACTAAAAGTTTGAAAATGGGCCAAGAAAGGGTCTTTGGAAGAAGTGACAGAATGCTGTAATATATTTGGAGAACATGGAGAAATTCTGTATGGCTAAGGTCTGGAAACCATAGAATGAAGAAGCAGAAATTAAGCTGGGGAGGAACCTGAGTAAAGACCCTTGAGTCAAACTAGAATCTAGACATGATCCCCTGGGCAGTGGGGGGCACTGGACATTTTAAAACAGCACAGTGACACAGGAAGTCACTGGGGGCTATGAGGAAGATGGATCCGGAGTGAAGAATAAGATCGAACTGAAGGAGGGCTCAGTGGGAGACCTTGATGGAAAATAAAAGAACTTGCTCATAGATTAATAAGAAATGGGGAGAGGAAGAAAATCAAGCATGCTTTCTCTGTTTCTAGCTTGATAGAGTAGGTGGACGTTATGGGTTTAATTATCTCCCCCCTCCTAAAAGCTATGTTGAAGTACTCACTCCTGGTACCTATGAATGTAACTTTATTTGGAAATAGGGTCATTGCAGATGTAATAAAGTTAAGATGAAGTCATCCTGATGAAAGTGGGCTCTAAATCCAAAGAGACTGGTATAAGCTGGGTGCAGTGGCTCACACCTGTAATCATAGCACTTTGGGAGGCCAAGGTGGGTGGATTGCTTGAGCCCAAGAGCTCAAGATCAGCCTGGGCAACATAGCTAAACCTTATCTCTGCAAAAGATACAAAAAATTAGCCAGGTGTGGTGGTGTGCACCTGTAGTCTCAGCTACTTGGGAGGGTGAGGCAGGAGGATCACTTGAGCCCAGGAAGTTGAGGCTGCAATGAGCTGTGATCATACCACCACACTCAACCTGAGCAACAGACTGAGACCCTGTCTCAAAAAAACAAAAAACATCAAAACTGGCAAAAAACAAGCAAACAAATACAACCACCAAAATGACACGTTCTTATAAGAAAGGAAGAAACAGACACAGACAAAGAAAGAAGATGGTCATGTGTTGAGGGAGGCAGAGATTGGCACACGCAGCTGCAAGCCAAGGAATGCCAGCACTGCCGGGAGCTGCCGGAAGCTAGGAGAGGCGTGGAGGCATGGAACAGATTTTGCCTCTGAGCCCTCAGAAGGAACACAATTCTGGTTTTGATTTTGGACTTCTGATTCCAGTATCACCTTGATTTGGGACTTCTGGTCTCCTGAACTGTTCAAGAAATAAATTTCTGTGAAGTTATCTAGTTACCAGCAGTTTGTTATGGCAGCTCCAGAAAACGAATAGAGTAGGTCATGGTGCCATTCATCCTTGAGGGACTGCGGAAAGCAGGGGGTAGAGGAAAGGATGAAATCAATGTGCGTGATAGAGGTACTCCTCGGACATGTGGTTACTGCATGTGTGGGGCTAGGGAAGAAGGTGAGACTGTCCACTACCGATTGGGAATTATTTGTCTCCAACACAGACAATGGTTGGAGCTGTGGCTGTGAATATGATCTCAACAAGAGCACAGGGAGTCTGGTGAGAACTGAATTTAGGACCCTGGAGAGCATTACAGTGTGTAGGGAAGGAGGAGGCACCAGCAGAAGCAGAGCAGGGGTCCAGGCCGAAGACTAGAAAATGAGGATGCTGTCATCAATGCAAAAGATGCCACGAGGACTGGAGAAAGCCACTATTCTTTGGAAATCTTAATAATAGCAGTTTCCACAAGGGTGCAGGGAGAAGCCTGCTAGCATGCAAACTCCACAAAGCCAGAGGCCTTTGTTTTGTTTACTGATGTACCCCAAAGTCTGAATAAAGAAAATTCAAAAGATATATGTATATATTCGTAGAGAAAGGGTCTGCCTCTGTTGCCCAAGCTGGAATGCAGTGGTGCAATCATGGCTCCCTGCAACTTCCAACGCCTGGGCTCAAGTGATTCTCCCACCTCAGCCCCCTGAGGAGCTGGGACCACAGGTGCGTGCCATGACGCCCGGCTAATGTTTTTAAATTTTTTGTAGAGACGAGGTTTCACAATGTTGCCCAGGTTGGTCTTGAACTCCTGCTTTCAAATAATCCCCCTGCCTCGGCCTCCCAAAGTGCTGGAATTACAGGTGTAGGCCACTGCGCCTGGATGAAAGGAATGTTCTTGAATGAATGAATTACACTATAAGAATAAAAGTAGAGGTCGGGCGCAGTGGCTCACGCCTGCAATCCCAGCACTTTGGGAGGCCGAGGCAGGTGGATCACGAGGTTAGGGGTTCGAGACCAGCCTGACCAACATGGTGAAACCCCGTCTCTACTAAAAATATAAACATTAGCTAGGTGTGGTGGTGGGCGCCTGTAATCCCAGCTACTCAGGAGGCTGAGGCAGGAGAATTGCTTGAACCTGGGAGGTGGAGGTTGCAGTGAGCCAAGATAGCGCCACTGCACTCCAGCCTGGGTGACAGAGCGAGACTCGCTCTCAAAAAAAAAAAAAAAAGTTGAGGACATGGAGGTCATTATCACTTTCTCAGGAAGTCTGAGTTAAAGAGAAGACAGAGGCCAAAGGTGCTGCTTGAAGAGGTGGGGCAGATACAACTGAGGGGAGTGAGTTACAGCCCCCAAACCAAGGAATATTTGAAAATGTTTGTGGCCCAAGGAAAAGAGAAGAATTGTCTGGAGAGGGGTTTGAAGATGCTGAAGCCAAAGGGAGTGGCTGACGATATGGTTCCAGAGGCCACGTTGGAGATGGGAGCCTTCTTCCTCTGAGATGGAGAGTCAGGAGGTAAGAGAGTTACTGCGTGGGATAAATTTAGCAGTAAAGAGGAAGTAAACTGGGACAATTCAATCCTGTTCTCTATTTTCCTTCTTATCCTTCCTTTTTTTCTCTCTTTCTTTCTTTCTTTCCCTTCTTTTTTAGAGGTAGGTCTTGCTCTGTTGCCCAGGCCACAGTGCAATGGTGTGACTGTGGCTCACAGCACCCTCAAACTCCTGGCCTCAAGCAATCCTTCCACCTCAGCCTCCTGAGTAGCTGGGACTACAGGTGTGCACCACCACACCAGGCTGATTTTTAAATATTTTGTAGAGATGGGGGTCTCCCTATGTTGCCCAGGCTGGTCTTGAACTCCTGGGATCAAGTGGTCCTCCTGCCTTGACCTCCAAAAATGCTGGGATTACACCCATGAGCCACAGTGCCCAGCTAATTAAGCATTTCTTTAGAGACAGAATCTCACTCTATTGCCCTGGCTGGAGTGCAGTAGTGTGATCATAACTCACTGCAATCTGCATGTGGGCTCAAGGGATCCTCCTGCCTCAGCCTTCTGAGTAGTGGGGACTGTAGGTGCATTGCTACCACACCCTGCTGATTTAAAAAGTTTTTCTGTAGAGATGAGGTCTTGATATGTTGCTCAGGCTGGTCTCGAGCTCCTGGGCTCAAGCGATCCTTCTGCCTTGGCTTCCCAAAGTGCTGGGATTACAGGCATGAGCCACTGTGCCTGGCCTGAATCATGTTTTGAAGGACACAATGGTACAAGGGGCTTTGATCTACATTCCATCCATTCATCCATCCATCCATCCACCCACCCATCTGTCCATCCACCCGTCCATTAATCTATCCATTCATCTGATATGTATTGAGCATTTACAATGTGTCAAATATCACTCCAAGCTCTGGAACACAATAGTGAACACAATAGAAAAAGTCTTTGCTCTCATGACATTTATATTCTACTATGGGAGAAAGCCAATAAAAATACAAAACACTAAAGTAATATAATTTTTCATTGTGAAAAATACTGTAAAGTATAGCTGAGTAAGGGGTAGGAAGCAGGTGAGCGACGGGGCAGAATTCCAGCGTTCCTTCCATGATATTCCACTACTCCCTAACAGGTCTCCATAGATACATAATTTCTTCTGGAAGATATTTACTTCTGCCACATTGCATCTAGCCCCAGAATGGAATGAGAAAGAATGCATGAAGGAATGGCTTCTATCCATGCACAAAAGTGCCTTTATGAGGGCTAAGGAAACTGAACATGAGTGAGACTGGGAAGCCCCGGTGGACTGCAAAAATGAGTGAAACCGCAGTTGGACAGTAACGGGATGGTTTCACCTGACTATGCTGCTCCTCCCCCGAGCCACTGTGGTACTCACACATGGAAAGTCCCCCTGGACTCACACTCAGGTTTCTTACCACACTGCGTCCTTCTGTGGGAGGCTTGCTTCTGCGTGGGCCTATGGAGAGCACTGTGAGTACCAAGTACCAACGGGGCTGAAACACGTGAGGCCAGCAAAGGACAAAGAGAGGGAGTGGGGCTAGCAGCAGCCAGGTGGACAAATTTGGCAGTGGCTCACCATCTCTGCCAGATGTGATGATGCACCAGATGGGCTGTTCATGCAGTGCTATGGGAGGCATGGTCCACAGAACCTCTGGACTTGAGAGCCTGACTGGCTTTCCCACACCATCCAGTGGGCCCTCTGTGGGTCTCCCAGGGCCCATGCAGTTTGGACAGTGTGTCCTCGGCATAGTGTAGGATTTGGGTCTAACCTGGACTTAGGAGGCCCTCTAGTGCTGAAATGACATACAAAAGTCAATCTGCTCACAATTTCTGCATACGCCCACTAAAAAAAAACGGTCACAAACAAATCCAGACAGGGAAGACTGAAATAAATACCTAACTCAACAATGCGAAGACAGAGCCCAATGTCTACAAGGAGGAAGAATAGCCTAGAAAATATGGTCTCACTAAATGGACAAAAAGAGGTGCCAGCTATCCGGCAGACAAAGAATTCAAAAATAGCTGTTATAACAAAACTCAGCAAACTTCAAGAAAACACAGAGAAGCAATTCAGAAATTTATCAGAAATATTCATCAGATAAATAGAAATAATTTAAAAAACAAACAAATCCTGGAGCTGAAAAGTATAACAAAATGAAAAATGAAACAGAGGACATCAACTGCAGAATTGATCAAGCAGAAGAATCAGTCAGCTTGAAGGCAGGCTATTTGAAAATACACAGTCAAAGGAGAAAAAAGGAAAAAAATGAAAAAGAATAAAGAGGGAGGGGAGCCAAGATGGCCGAATAGGAACAGCTCCGGTCTCCAGCTCCCAGCCCCAGCGACACAGAAGACTGGTGATTTCTGCATTTCTGCTTGAGGTACCAGTTTCATCTCACTAGGGAGTGCCAAACAGTGGGTGCAGGACAGTCGGTGAAGCGCACTGTGCGCGAGCCGAAGCAGGGCGAGGCACTGCCTCACTCGGGAAGCGCAAGGGGTCAGGGAGTTCCCTTTCCTAGTCAAAGAAAGGGGTAACAGACGGCACCTGGAAAATCGGGTCAGTCCCACCCTCATACTGCGCTTTCCCAAAGAGCCTGGAAAACGGCACACTAGGAGATTGTATCCCACACCTGGCTCGGAGGGTCCTATGCCCATGGAGTCTCGCTGATTGCTAGCACAGCAGTCTGAGATCAAGCTGCAAGGCAGCAGCGAGGCTGGGGGAGGGGCGCCCGCCATTGCCCAGGCTTGCTTAGGTAAACAAAGCAGCCAGGAAGCTCGAACTGGGTGGAGCCCACCACAGCTCAAGGAGGCCTGTCTGCCTCTGTAGGCTCCACCTCTGGGGTCAGGGCACAGACAAACAAAAAGTCAGCAGGAATCTCCAGAGACTTAAACGTCCCTGTCTGACTGACAGCTTTGAAGAGAGTAGTGGTTCTCCCAGCACGCAGCTGGAGATCTGAGAACGGACAGACTGCCTCCTAAAGCGGGTCCCTCACCCCTGAGCAGCCTAACTGGGAGGCACCCCCCCAGAAGGGAAAGACTGACACCTCACTGGGCCAGGTACTCCTCTGAGACAAAACTTCCAGAGGAACTATCAGACAGCTGAATTGGTGGTCTCACGAAAATCCGCTGTTCTGCAGCCACCGCTGCTGACACCCAGCCAAACAGGGTCTGGAGTGGACCTCTAGTAAACTCCAACAGACCTGCAGCTGAGGGTCCTGTCTGGTAGAAGGAAAACTAACAAACAGAAAGGACATCCACACCAAAAACCCATCTGTACATCACCATCATCAAAGCCCAAAAGTAGATAAAACCGCAAAGATGGGGAAAAAACAGAGCAGAAAAACTGGAAACTCTAAAAAGCAGAGCACCTCTCCTCCTCCAAAGGAACGCAGTTCCTCACCAGCAATGGAACAAAGCTGGATGGAGGATGACTTTGACGAGTTGAGAGAAGAAGGCTTCAGACGATCAAACTACTCTGAGCTACGGGAGGAAATTCAAAACAATAGCAAAGAAGTTAAAAACTTTGAAAAAAAATTAGAAGAATGGATAACTAGAATAACCAATGGAGAGAAGGGCTTAAAGGAGATGGAGGAGCTGAAAGCCAAGTTTCGAGAACTACGTGAAGATTGCAGAAGCCTCAGTAGCAGATGCGATCAACTGGAAGAAAGGGTATCGCAGATGGAAGATGAAATGAATGAAATGAAGCGAGAAGGGAAGTCTAGAGAAAAAAGAATAAAAAGAAATGAACAAAGCCTCCAAGAAATTTGGGACTACGTGAAACGACCAAACCTACGTCTGATTGGTGTACCTGAAAATGACGGGGAGAATGGAACCAAGTTGGAAAACACTCTGCAAGATATTATCCAGGAGAACTTCCCCAATCTAGCAAGGCAGGCCAACATTCAGATTCAGGAAATACAGAGAACGCCACAAAGATACTCCTCGAGAAGAGCAACTCCAAGACACATAATTGTCAGATTCACCAAAGTTGAAATGAAGGAAAAAATGTTAAGGGCAGCCAGAGAGAAAGGTCGGGTTACCCACAAAGGGAAGCCCATCAGGCTAACAGCTGATCTCTCGGCAGAAACTCTACAAGCCAGAAGAGAGTGGGGGCCGATATTCAACATTCTTAAAGAAAAGAATTTTCAACCCAGAATTTCCTATCCAGCCAAACTAAGCTTCATAAGCGAAGGAGAAATAAAATACTTTACAGACAAGCAAATGCTGAGTGATTTTGTCACCACCAGGCCTGCCCTAAAAGAGCTCCTGAAGGAAGCACTAAACATGGAAAGGAACAACCGGTACCAGCCACTGCAAAAACATGCCAAATTGTAAAGACCATCGAGGCTAGGAAGAAACTGCATCAACTAATGAGCAAAATAACCAACTAACATCATAATGACAGGATCAGATTCACACATAACAATATTAACGTAAAATGTAAATGGGCTAAATGCTCCAATTAAAAGACACAGACTGGCAAACTGGATAAGGAGTCAGGACCCATCAGTGTGCTGTATTCAGGAAACCCATCTCACGTGCAGAGACACACATAGACTCAAAATAAAGGGATGGAGGAAGATCTATCAAGCAAATGGAAAGCAAAAAAAGGCAGGGGTTGCAATCCTAGTCTCTGACAAAATAGACTTTAAACCAACAAAGATCAAAAGAGACAAAGAAGGCCATTACATAATGGTAAAGGGATCAATTCAACAAGAAGAGCTAACTATCCTAAATATATATGCACCCAACACAGGAGCACCCAGATTCATAAAGCAAGTCCTGAGTGACCTACAAAGGGACTTAAACTCCCACACAATAATAATGGGAGATTTTAACACCCCACTGTCAGCATTAGACAGATCATCTAGACAGAAAGTTAACAAGGATATCCAGGAATTGAACTCAGCTCTAAACAAAGTGGACCTAATAGACATCTACAGAACTCTCCACCCCAAATCAACAGAATATACATTTTTTTCAGCACCACACCACACCTATTCCAAAATTGACCACATAGTTGGAAGTAAAGCTCTCCTCAGCAAATGTAAAAGAACAGAAATTATAACAAACTGTCTCTCAGACCACAGTGCAATCAAACTAGAACTCAGGATTAAGAAACTCACTCAAAACCGCTCAACTACATGGAAACTGAACAACCTGCTCCTGAATGACTATTGGGTACATAATGAAATGAAGGCAGAAATAAAGATGTTCTTTGAAACCAACGAGAACAAAGACACAACATACCAGAATCTCTGGGACACATTCAAAGCAGTGTGTAGAGGGAAATTTATAGCACTAAATGCCCACAAGAGAAA
>NW_026652278.1:99046770-99058556 GCF_009828535.3 Hylobates moloch
CATCAGAGTGAACAGGCAACCTACAGAATGGGAGAAAATTTTTGCAACCTACTCATCTGACAAAGGGCTAATATCCAGAATCTACAATGAACTCAAACAAATTTACAAGAAAAAAACAAACAACCCCATCAAAAAGTGGGCAAAGGACATGAACAGACACTTCTCAAAAGAAGACATTTATGCAGCCAGAAAACACATGAAGAAATGCTCATCATCACTGGCCATCAGAGAAATGCAAATCAAAACCACAGTGAGATACCATCTCACACCAGTTAGAATGGCCATCATTAAAAAATCAGGAAACAACAGGTGCTGGAGAGGATGTGGAGAAATGGGAACACTTTTACACTGTTGGTGGGACTGTAAACTAGTTCAACCATTGTGGAAGTCAGTGTGGCGATTCCTCAGGGATCTAGAACTAGAAATACCATTTGACCCAGCCATCCCATTACTGGGTATATACCCAAAGGAGTATAAATCATGCTGCTATAAAGACACATGCACACGTATGTTTATTGCGGCACTATTCACAATAGCAAAGACTTGGAACCAACCCAAATGTCCAACAACGATAGACTGGATTAAGAAAATGTGGCACATATACATCATGGAATACTATGCAGCCATAAAAAATGATGAGTTCGTGTCCTTTGTAGGGACATGGATGAAACTGGAAAACATCATTCTCAGTAAACTATCGCAAGGACAAAAAACCAAACACCGCATGTTCTCACTCATAGGTGGGAATTGAACAATGAGAACTCATGGACACAGGAAGGGGAACATCACATTCCGGGTACTGTTGTGGGGTGGGGGGTGGGGGGGGCGGGGACAGCATTAGGAGATATACCTAATGCTAAATGACGAGCTAATGGGTGCAGGAAATCAACATAGCACATGGATACATATGTAACAAACCTGCACATTGTGCACATGTACCCTAAAACCTAAAGTATAAAAAAAAAAAAAAAAAAAGGAATAAAGAAAAAATTACAAGACCCATGGGACATCATCAAAAGAGCAAATCTACATGTCGTTAACATTAAAGAGAGAGTAAAGGATGAAAAGGGATAGAAAGTTTATTCAAATAAATAATAATAGAAAAGTCTCCAAATCAGAAGAAAGATACAAATATCCAGGCATAGGAAGGTCAAAGGTCATCAATCAGATTCAACTCAAATCAGAATACTCCAATATATATCATAATCAAATTCTAAAAGGTCAAAGACAAAGAGCTGCACCTGAAAGCAGCAAGAAAAAAAAAAGCAAATAACAAAATTACAATAACAATAACAAAATTACAATAACAAACAAAAAATTCTAATATGCCTGGCAGCAGACTTAGCAGAAACCTTGCAGGCCAAGAGAGAGTGGCACGATATATTCAGAGTGGTGAAAGATTAAAAAAAAAAGATTAAAAAAAACACCAAGAATACTGTACCCAGAAAAGCTATTCTTCAGAAATGAAGGCGATAAAGACTTTTTCAGCCAAAGAAATAACTCAAATAAACAATCTAATGATGCATCTCAAGGAACTAGAAAAAATAAGAACAAACTAAACCCCAAATTAGTAGGAGAAAAGAAATAATAAAGATCAGAGCACAAATAAATGAAACAGAGATTAATTTCATTCATTTGTAAAAGAAATATTAAGGCTAAAAGAGGCTAAAACACAAATATTAATAAAACAAAGAGTAAGTTTTTTGAAAAAATAAAATTGAGAAACCTTTAGCTAGTCTAAAAATAAAAGAAAGATGACTGAAAGAAATAAAATGAAAGATGAAAAGAAAGACATTACAACTGATACTACAGAAATACAAAAGATCATAAAAACTACTATAAATAATTACACACTAACAAAATGGAGAACCTAGGAAAACATGACTAAAATCCTAGATGTATATAACCTACCATGATTGAAACAGGAAGAAACAGAAAACCTAAAAAGACCAACAATGAGTAATGAAATTGAAGCTGTAATAAAACGTCTCATCAAAGAAAAGCCCAGGACCTGATGGCTTCACTGCTGAGTTCTACAAACATATAAAGGCTAATTCTTCACAAACTATTTCAAAAAATTGAAAAGGAGGAAATTCTTCCAAACTCATTCTATGAGGCCTACATTATCCCGATTCCAAAACCAAACATGGACACAACAAAAAAGAAAAGCTTCAGGCCAACATCCCTGATGAACATAGATACAAAAGTCCTCAACAAAATACTAGCAATCCGAATTAAATAGCATATTTAAAAGACCATTCATCATGATCAAGTGGGATTCATCCCAGCAATACAAGGATAGTTTAGCATATACAAATCAATAAATGTGACTCATCACATTAACAGAATAAAGATTAAAAACCAAATGCTTATTTCAATAGATGCAGAAAAAGCATTTGACAAAAATTCAGCATCTCAACAAATCAGGTATAGAAGAAACATACCTCAATGTAATAAAGTTTATATATGTTAAACCCACAGCCAACATCACACTGAATGGGAAAAAATTAGAAGCTTTTTCCCTAAGATCTCAAACAAGATAAGGATGCCCACTTTCACTGCTGCTATTCAGCATAGTACTGGAACTCTTAGCGAGACCAACTAGGCAAGAGAAAGAAAGAAAAGGCATCCAAATTGGAAAAGAGGAAGTCAAACTGTCCCTGTTTGCAGACAACATGATCTCATATGTATAAAATTTTAAAGACTCCACCAAAAAAACTGTTAGAACTAATAAACAAATGCAGTAACGTTTCAGGATGGAAAATCGGCATACAAAAATTAGTAGCATTTCTATGCAACAGCAGACAACTATCTGAAAATCAAGAAAGCAATCCCATTTACAATACCTACACAAAAACAAAATACCTAGAAATAAATTTAACCAAGGAGGAGAAAGAGCTCTATGATGAAAACTATAAAACATTGATAAAAGAAGGTGAGGAGGATATAAATGGAAATATATCCCATGTTCATAAATTGGAAGAATTAATATTGTTATAATGTCCATGCTACCAAAAGTAATTTACAGATTCAAAGAAATCCGTATCAAAATTATAATGTCATACCTCACACAGAAATAGAAAAAGAAATCCTAAAATTTATATGGAAGCACAGACTCCAAATAGCCAAAGCAATCTTCAGCAAAAAGAACAAAGCTGGAGGAGTCACACAAACTGATTTCAAAATATACTACAAATCTATAGCTGTGTGCTATTGGCATAAAAACAGATACATAGACCAATGGAACAAAATAGAGAGTCCAGAAATAAATCAATGATTTAGAGCCAACTGATTTTCAATAAAGGTGCCCCCCCAAAAAAAGAAAAAGAAGAAGAAAAACAAACCAAAAAAGTCACATTGAGGGAAAGATAGTCTCTTCAATAAACAGTGTTGGGTTAATTGGATAACTACATGCAAAGCATGTAACTTGACCCCTATTTCTCACCATAAACAAAAATCAACCCAAAATAGATTAAATAGTTCATATATGACCCAAAACTGGCCGGGCAAGGTGGCTCACGCCTGTAATCCCAGCACCTTGAGAGGCCTAGGCAGGCGGATCACCTGATGTCAGGAGTTCGACCTGACCATGTTAGCCAGGCTGGTTTCACAAAACCAGCCTGGCTAACATGGTGAAACCCCATCAGTATTAAAATACAAAAAATTAGCTGGGAGTGGTGGCATGCTCCTGTAATCCCAGCTACTCGGGAGGCTGAGGCAGGAGAATTGCTTGAACCCGAGAGGCGGAGGTTGCAATGAGCTGAGATCATGCCATTGCACTCCAGCTTGGGCAACAAGAGTGAAACTGTGTCTCAAAAAAACAAAACAAAACAAAGCAAAACAAACAAACTGACAAAAAGAAAGACCCAAAACTGTGAATCTGCATAGCAAGGAAAACAATCAACAAAGTAAAGAGACAATCTACAGAATGAGAAAAAATATTTGCAAATTGTACATTTGACTAAGGGTTAATAAGCAGAACTTATAAGGAACTCAGATAACTCACTAGCAAAAAACCCAAATAATTCGTCTTTTAAACCCACGGATAAAAGACGTGAATAGATATTTCACCAAAGAAGACATACACATGGCCAATAGGAATTTAAAAAATGCTTAACATCACTAACCATCAAGGAAATGCAAATCAAAACTACAATGAGATTTTGCATCATCCCAGTTAGAATGGCTAAGATAAAAGGACAAAAAATAGCAAATGCTGACAAGGAGGATGCGGAAAAACAAGAACTCTTATGCACCTTTGGCAGAAATGTAAATTAGTCTAGCCATTACGGAAAACAGTTTGGAGGTGCCTCAAAAAACTGAAAATACATCTACCATATGATCCAGTATTTCCACTGTTGGGTATATATACAAAGGAAATGAAATCAGTATGTCAAAGAGACACCTGCCCTCTCATGTTTATTGCAGCACTGTTCACAATAGCTAAGATACAGAATCAACCTAAATGCCCATCAGTGGATGAATAAAGAAAATACAAAACTATTTAGATTCCACTCATATGTGTAATTAAAAAAAAATGACCTCATAGGAGTTGAGAGTAGAATAGTGGTTACTAGAGACCAGAGAGAATGGGGAGAGAGGTTTGTCAACGAGTACAGTGTTATAGTTAGGAGGAATAAGTTCTGGTACTCTACTGCAAGGCAGGGTGACTATAGCTAACAATAATGCATTGTATATTTCAAATAGCTAGAAGAGGGGATTTTGTGATAAATGTTTGTGCTAATTACCATGATTTGATCATTACCCAATGTTTACATATATCAAAACATCACATTGTGTGTCATAATGTACAATTACTATGTGTCAATTAAAAAATAAATGAATGAATGTAAAGGAAAAAAAGAAAAGCAAATTTCTGGGCCCAGTCCCAGACTTACTAAATAAAAAACCCTGGGGGCCTAGCAATCTGTGTCTTAACAATCTAAATGGTTCTGATGCATACCAAAGTTTGAGAACCTCTGGTTAATAAAGAGATTTATTTAATACTAGAAGGCAATAATAACTATCACTTACTAAGTGCTGATATGTTTCTGGACATTGCACTAATGATTTTGTAGGCATATCATATTTAATTCTCAAAAGAAGGGCTGGACGCTCTCATCTCTTGAAGATGTGCAGTGAGGCTTAGCATCTTAATAGTGACCCAGTTACTAGGCGACAGGGCCAGGACTCAGAGGTCAGTCTTTCTGACAGCACCTCTCATGAACAACCATAGTCATCAAGCTCATACTGAAGAATAAACTTTAGCCTGGACTTATCAGGCCATGAAATCAAGCAATCTTTTTTTTTTTTCTTTGAGACAAAGTCTCACTCCGTCGCCCAGGCTGGAGTGCAGTGGCATGATCTCGGCTCACTGCAACCTCCACCTCCCAGGTTCAAGTGATTCTTGTACCTCAGCCTCCTGAGTAACTAGGATTACAGGCACGTGCCACCACGCCCAGCTAATTTTTGTATTTTTAGTACAGATGGAGTTTCACTATTTTGGCCAGGCTGGTCTCAAACTCCTGACCTCAGGTGATCCATCCGCCTTGGCCTCCCGAAGTGCTGGGATTACAGGCGTGAGCCACCGCACCTGGCCTAAATCTCTTAACATGCCTTCCTGTATCCTTAATCCCTCTTGCAATCTACACACACATTCTTTGCATTTTGGAAATTGGCTCACCCTAATAAAGAATAGCAAGCGTTTTTATGTTTTTAAAACAGCAGACAAAAAGGGAAATAAGTGACCACAACGTTCATAAACAAATTAGGTTCTCCAAACCTCAACAGTTACCCTTTTACTCAGCAAATTAATAAGAATTCTCAATATTTTGGGAGGGAACTGAGAAGCATGCTTAAGAACAAAATGAGCAGGGTGATTGCACATGAGGAAATTGGCTTTAGAACAGAACTGATCATCATCCTGAGAAAAAAGGAAATACACATTCTGCAAGGGTTGCTCATGACTCTTGCTCCCAGATCCATCAGTCCTGCTGGTTTCTCCACCTGTGAGCCCCCTCTTTCCTTTGGGGAGATACTCAACTCTCTCTTGTAGACCCAGACCTTGGATAGTAGGAATTTTTAGAAATTCTAGTTCAATACTCTGGGACTTAAGATTTCTATTCTTGGTGTAATCTCAGGATAACCTCATGTTCTAGGTCAGACAGTTCAAGTCCTGCCAATTGTAGGTCCTAGTCCCAAACTGGTGTGTCAGTTTGAGAAACTGAGTCCCTCCCCTGTTCACTGTGTCTAAATCCCCATGCTGGGAAACTCTTGTCAGAGACCTTGTCTTTTTCTTAACAGACATCCTTGCTTTGGCTTCTGGACCCCAGCCCTGGGATTTTGGCTCCTGCTTCCTTCTGCTAGACTTTCATCCTGTCTGCCCACTCTGAAGGCCATTTCATCACCAGCTAAGCCATGACTACTGATGGTTAGAGTGAGGATACATTCTAACACTCAGTAGAAAACTTGACCATGCTTAGGAAAAATGAAGATTCCTAGGCTCCATCGTTACCTAACCCTAACCCTAGGTTCCATCATTATTTTGATTTAGTGGGCCTAGGGCCTGGGAACCTGCATTTGTAATGAGTCTCCAGTGACTCTGATTCAGCCAGTTTACCGACCAGTGTTTCAGAAACTTTCTCCAAAACCTTCTCCTGATTTAAGAAGTGTGGACAAGGCTTTGGCGATGAAGTGTGTTGGAATGCTCCATTTTGGTAATTTATCAGGGTCTTAGGATTCCAAACATGGGAAGATGTGGCTCAAGGGCAGGTGGGAGGGGCAGGGTAGTGGGCGATGCTTCATGTCCAGTTCTCTGGGGGCCTGAGAAACTGTCTGAGACAACGGCCTGTGAGCCGCACTGCCTGAGTTCTCATTCTGACTTGGCCACTTCCTGGCTGGGGAGTCTCTCTGCACACATACCACATCTATAAAGAAAATGCGATATAAGTGCTTGCCATTATTCTTATTTTTCCTGTATCAGGAACAGACAAGGAGGGGCGAGGACCAGAAGCAGGCAGGGCGTGCTCCTCATCTCTCTTCCTTCTGACCAAACAGACCTCCCTCACCTCAGGGCTTTCCACTTCCTATTCTTATTCCTGGAGGGCTCCTACTGCAGGTAATTCTTGCTCCCTCACTTCATTCACATCTTTTGTCAAATGTCACTTCCTAGAGAGCCTTTCTGTGAACACCCCATCCAAAGCAGCCCTGGCCCCAGTCCTACTTCATATTGCTCCTTGTTACTACTTGACATCGCATTGCATATTTTTTGTTCTTTGCCATTTTCCTCACGTTGAATGTAAACTCCATGAGGACAGGGATGGGATAAACTCCACTATTCCAGGTGATGGGAATGTGGCAGTAAACATAATAATGATAATAATAATCCTTGTCATTCAACAACAGTTGTCACTTAACACATTTTTTTCTTTTTCTTTTCTTTTCTTTCCTTTTTTTTTTTTTTTGAGACAGAGTCTCTCTCTGTCACCCAGGCTGGAGTGCAGTGGTGCGATCTCGGCTCACTGCAACCTCCACCTCCCGGGTTCAAGTGATTCTCCTGCCTCAAGCCTCCCAAGTAGCTGGGACTACAGGCGCACACCACCAAGCCCAGCTACTTTTTGTATTTTTAGTAGAGACAGGGTTTCACCATGTTGGCCAGGCTGGTCTAGAATCTTTGGCCTCAAGTGATCCATCCGCCTCAGCCTCCCACAGTGCTGGGATTACAGGTGTGAGCCACCGTGCCTGGCTGTCATTCAACAAATATTAAATGAATAAATGAATGAGTGAATGAATGGATCCAGCCTTCTCCTTGCCTTCAGTGCTTTCACAGTCATTATTCTGGGGCTCTTCTGTCTAGGGCAGGTTTCTTGACAGCAGCATTGTTGACACTGGGGGCCAGAGAAGTCTTTGGTGTGGGGGTTTTCTTGTGTACTGCAAGGTATTTAGCAGCATACCTGGCCTACTAGATGTCAGTAGTCCCTGCTCCATGCCCCAAGCTATGGCAATCAAAAATGTCTTTAGGGTTGGCCAAATGACCCTTGGAGGCAAAATGCCTGGTTGAGAACCACTGAGGGAGTATCAGGCTGACTGAGCTAGTATAGTAGTTTTTATTATTAATATTATCTGTAAATAATTAAAAGTGGATGCTTAGGAATTAAAAAAAAGGCTAGGACATCTGAATGAAAGCCACTGAATATCCTGAGCCCTTGATAAAGCCAAGAATTTCAGCCAATTATTATTTGATGATTACAATAAGTGATTGTAATTGTTCAGGGAGTCAAAATTGCTAAATATGATTGAATTCACCTGGTTATTGTATTTGACTAAAAAGAAACACAGACAAAAACTTACCAAAGTCCTCAATCCAGAGTTCTGTGGGCATACAGAAAGACCCGTAACACATCACATGTGTGGTTGTAATAACCCATCTCCTGATCAGACTGATCTGAGATTCTAATTTTAAAAAATGTAAATTGGCCAGGAGTGGTGGCTCATGCCTGCAACCCCAGCACTTTGGGATGCCAAGGTAGGTGGATTGCCTGAGCCCAGGAGTTTGAGACTGGCCTGGATAATACAGTAAAGCCCTGTCTCAACTAAAAATACAAAAATAAAGTACAAAAATTAGCTGGTGTGGTGGTGTGCACCTCTAGTCCCAGATACTTGAGAGGCTAAGGCAGGAGGATTGCTTGGGCCTGGGAGGCTGAGGCTGCAGTGGGCCATGACTGCGCCACTGCACTCCACCCTGGGGGACATAGTGAGACTCTGCCTCAAAAAATGTAAACCATAACTAACATTTGATAATACATATTGCCTTTTGACAATATACACCTTAAGTTTCATGACCCAGTAATTAAAACAACATTTTTTTTGCTGTTTTCTATAAGTTGTCTAAGAAATCTTGCAAATTTCTAATGTCTAAAATATTCTTATGGTGGAATGAGCCCAATAAATAAAGAACTGAAAACTTTTTTTAGTCTTATTGATAACATTATAAATTAATTTGTTTCAAATGTGGAACTTTCGGCAGGGTGCTGGTGGCTCACGCCTGTAATCCCAGCACTTTGGGAGGCCGAGGTGGGTGGATCACGAGGTCAAGAGATGGAGACCAGCCTGGCCAACACTGTGAAACCCCGTCTCTACTAAAAATACAAAAATTAGCTGGGTGTGGTGGCGTGCGCCTGTAGTCCCAGCTACTCAGGAGGCTGAGGCAGGAGACTTGCTTGAACCCAGGAGGCGGAGGTTGCAGTTAGCCGAGATTGCACCACTGCACTTCAGCCTGGGCGACAGTGTGAGACTCTGTCTCAAAAAAAAAAAAAAAAAATGTGGAACTTTCATTTTCAGAAGTGAAGAAATCCACAGACAGAGTTACCTTCAAGTTTTAGGTTCAGTTAGGAGGGTTTGGGGAAAATGCCCCAAATTGATAGAAATGTTTCCCTCATTCCTATTTTGGTTAAACAATTCCTTATTGTTACACATGTGGCTAACTATATAACATTTAACATTTTCTTCCTTGAAAAAAAAGTTAACTCAAATTGCTTATAAATGTAAATGAATGACTTCTTATAACATACCTTTAAAACAAAGCAATAGTCAGTGGGCGCTTTATATTTCATTTTATGCTGAGTCCCATAGTAAATGTTGACATTTTCAAACTGTATAAAACACGCCAGATCTCGAGATGTCTGAAAGACATGAAAAAAAATAAAACTTCAACTGAGATGACAGTTAACAATTCTCCAGAGTTGTCCTTCATAGCACAACTAAGGATTATATTTTAGTATAGAAAATATTGACTTTTAGGTAATTTATATAAACAAACACCTGCCATGTATAGTTTTTCTCAAAGGCAAGTCTGAAAGGTTGGGATGGAAACTGATATGGCCAAATTGGGGGACAATTTAGTAAGATCTATGCATAAATCTTTCCCAATATGAAAGATATTGAATGTTCCCAACACAAAGAAATGATAAATGTTTGAGATGATGGATGTGCTAATTACCTTGATCTGATCACCATACATTATATGTATCAAAACATCACTATGTATGTTATGCATTTGTACAATTATTATTATTTGTCAATCAAAAATAAAATTAAGTTTTAAAAAGAGTGCAACCCAGGAAAATCGGTGCCACTGACCCAGAAACGGAGTGAAAGATTATACTCCTGTTCTAATGCCTGTCTGGGGACTCCCAGAGTCAGGATGGACTGTCCTTGAGATGTCATTATCGATGCAGTTGAGACAAGGTGACTGCTTAGCCAGAAATCTCATTTTGACTTTTGCCATTCTAAGTCCGTGATGGATTTTGTGATTGAGCGTTAAAAAAAAAAAAAAAAGTCCCTCTCAGGACAAACAATGAGAGATAAACTTACGCTCAGTAAATTAGCACACACTTCATGCACTTCCTCCTGAGAAAAAGGATTTCTTTCACAAGCTCTCTTTACTGCAGGCAGTGTTGCCATGGAAACAGAGACCTCTCCTCCATGGATAACAGGCACTGTGAAGACTGCAGCCTGTAATCTACATATTTGGTTACACTTCAATTACAAATGTGTTCCATTATTTTTTTCTTTCGCCTTCTATATTTCTTTACTAGTTAATGAATAAAGAGTAGATGGCAGAACTATTTACACCTTAGTGCACAATTATTTCTTTACATATGCTTGTATTCTTTTCTTATATTTCCTTCTGGATGTTCAAAGTTCATATTTTTAAGTTACAAACGAATGCATATTAGTCACAATTAAAAAATATAAATAATAAAATGCACATCTTCCTTCACCACCCCTTTTTCTTATTTTGTTCTTTTCTCCAAAGGTACCATAGTTAATAGTTTGGTAGTATTCTATTCTGTTATATTTCATGACGTTGCCCAGGCTGGTCTTGAATTCCTGAGCTCAAGCAATCCACCTTCCTTGGCCTTTCAAAGTGTTGGGATTAGAGGTGTGAGCCACCGTCCCCTGACTTCTTTTTCTTAACATTGCATCTGGGAGTCTTTCTATATCAAGACATGAATTAATATATGACATTCATTTTATGACTGCAGAGAATTCTACTGTACAGGTGTAACGATTTATTTAACTATTCTACTACAGATGATTAGAAGTTATTTCAACATTTAGCTATTACAAAAAATACTGTGCATATGAGTTTGTATTTCTGTGAGATAGATTTGTCAAGCATGGAGTTGCCATTTGAAAGGATTTTTACTCCCTTTTACATGTACATAGATTTTGCTAAATTGTCCCCCAGTTTGGCCATATGAGTTTCTATTCCAAGCTCCCAGGCATGAGTGTCCCTTTTTCTTACCACTTCCACCAAAATTTGGATATTGTCTTTATTGTTTATTTTATCAATCTCATGTTTAATTTTCATTTCCCTGATTACTAGTGAGATGGAGCAACTTTTAGTTATGCGGTGGTTACCGGTACTTCTTTTTCTGTAAATTTTCCCTTTAAAAGCTTTGCCATTTTTCTGTATGCTTATCTTTATCTTATTGATTTGTTGAAATCTTTATATTTTATGGATATTCATACTTGTTTATACATGTTGCAAATGTACTCTCTCACTGTAGTCAGTCTTTCACTTCTTGTTTGTTATCTTTGGCCATAAGGTATTAAAAATAACTTTATAAGGTCAAATCTGTCCATTTTTTCCGTTATAATTTTGAGTTTTTATTCTTGCTTAGGAAAGCTTTCTGCAGCTCAAAATTATAAAAACATTAACCTATATTTTCTTTTTTCCTTCCTTCCTTCCTTCCTTCCTTCCTTCCTTCCTTCCTTCCTTC
>NW_026652278.1:99058566-99322371 GCF_009828535.3 Hylobates moloch
TCCTTCCTTCCTTCCTTCCTTCCTTCCTTCCTTCCTTCCTTCCTTCCCTCCCTCCCTCCCTTTCTTCCTTCCTTCTCTCTCTCTCTCTTTCTTTCTTTTTTTTTTTTCAGGATCTCATTCTGCCACTTCAGCTGGAGTGCAGTGGCACGAACACGGCTCACTGAAGTCTTGACCTCCCAGGCTCAAGTGATCCCCCCCATCAGCCTCCCAAGTAGCTGGGACTACAGGCGTGTGCCACCATCCCCACTAATTTTTTTATTATTTTTGTACAGACAGGGTCTCCCTATGTTACTTAGGCTGGTCTTGAACTCTTGGGCTCAAGCTATCCTCCCACTTGGGCCTCCCAGAGTGCTGGGATTACAGGCATGAGCCACTGCACCCAGCCAGCCTCTATTTTCTTCTAGGATTTTACAATATTTTTCTCTAAGGATATTTTAATCAATCAAGAATTTAGTTTGGTACATGGAATGAGGTAGGAAATTATATTTCTAAATGGATATACAGTTATTTCAGTGCTATTTGTTGAATACCACATTCTTTCTCCACTGCTGTGATATAAATTCTAACTTTAACTTCTCTTATATTAGATGGCTGTCTGTCGACCTCTTTGTCTCTAGCTGTGTTGTTTTTATCTAATGTTTTGGCACGGCAGGAGGTCTACCTTGATGTTCTTCACAATTCTGGGAAGGTCTATTTTGGAAAAGTGTCTTTTTTCCATGAACTTTAGAATCAGTCTGTGAATTTCAAGTAAATAAAATCCTACTGATATTTTTCTTAAAATTACATTAAATTTATAGAAAACTGGGAAGAATTAATAACTTTTCTTTTAGCAACATGGTGCCTTTCTTTTCTTTTCTTTTTTTTTTTTTTGAGATGGAATCTCACTCTGTTGCCCAGGCTGCAGTGCAGTGGCATGATCTTGGCTCACTGCAACCTCCGCCTGCCAGGTTCAAGCAATTGTTCTGCCTCAGCCTCCTGAGTAGCTGGGATTACAGGCGCCCACCACCACGCCTGGCTAATTTTTGCATTTTTAGTAGAGATGGGGTTTCATCGTATTGGCCAGGCTGGTCTCAAACTCCTGACCTCGTGATTCGCCCGCCTCAGCCTCCCAAAGTGCTGGGATTACAGGCGTGAGCCACCACGCCTGGCCTGCAACATGATACCTTTCTATTGATTCAGTTTTACTTCATTTCTCTTAATAAATTTTATATTTTATGCCATATGGATCTGGAACATTTCTTGTTAAGTTTATTGTTAGGCATTTTGCATTTTCTGTTTCTAGTCTGCATGGATTCTTTTGCATTATGGTTTGCATTATATATATTGTTTGTGTAAAGAAAAACTTTCTTAGTTAATACATTTATTTGGTTCGAACAGTTTTTCAGTCGAGGGTCTCATATTGCTGGATAGACAACACTGTGAAAAATCAGTCTTTGCCTCTTCTTTTATATTGGTTATACTTATTATTCTTTTCTTTAATATACTAGCTAGTTCCTCAACCCAGTGTTAATGGTAACAGTGAGAGAAGGTATTCTTGTCCAACTCTGCTGTAAACACTTTTTTTTTTTTTTTTTTTTTTGAGACATAGTCTTGCTCTTTCACCCAGGCTGGAGTGCAGCGGCGTGATCTCAGGCTACTGCAGCCTCCACCTCCCAAGTTCAAGTGATTCTCGTGCCTCACCCTCCCCAGTAGCTGGGATTACAAATGTGTACCGCCACACCCAGCTAATTTTTGTATTTTTAGTAGAGATATGGTTTCACCATGTTGGCCAGGCTGGTCTAGAACTCCTGGTCTCAAGTGATTCACCTTGCCTCAGCCTCCCAAAGTGCTGGGACTACAGGCATGAACCACCACACCTGGCCAAATGTAAATACTTAATTCTCATCACAGAGTATATTGTTTGTTGTATGTTTATTTATATGCACCGTTTATATTCAAATGCCTAAGACATAAACATTTCGAAAACAAATTATTTGTGGGTCAGTTGTGAGGTGCCCAGTGTGGGACTGGAATGAGATGGCAGAGATGGGAAAGCATCAGATCTAAGGGCAGGAAAAGAGTGGAAGAGGCTAAGGAGAACATTAGCTGTCCTGGACCAAGAGTTAGCCATAATGCCCCTCCTGCCTTCCGACAGAGACAGGAGTCTTCCTACTGGAGGTAGCAGACCTGGATGTTCACCATAACTTCATTGGCTTGGAAGTGTGGGTTAAGCTTTATCAGAGGTCAATTCATGCATTGCAATGCATGAATATACCATTGGTGGTTCTCTGCATTTGGAAGGGAAGGCAAAATGCTTCTGCATACCCAAGATACAGATTAGACATGTATTAATGGTGAACAGAAGATGGAAATGTCCTAATCCTCTAAGAAAGGTCTTAGAGAGAGCTGATGGTCAGAATAAGAGTTAAAATTATATTTCAAGGAATAATTTATTACATACTCATAAATCTGAGGCAATAATCCTAAATCACCAAGTAAAAGTTAAATGGTGTCCAAAATACCCTGTTAAATTAGGCAGGGAAATTCAGAGTACACCTCAGAGAACGATTTTAAAATATTCAGAGTCTAAGGGCTAAAATCTCAAGGAAAATCTAGTCAAGAGCTGGGTGCGGTGACTCATGCCTATAATACCAGCACTTTGAAAGGCTGAGTAAGGCGGGCAGACTGTTTGAGCTCAGGAGTTCAAGATCAGCCTAAGCAATATGGTGAAGCCCCGTCTCTACAAAAAATATGAAACATTAGCTGGGCATGGTGGCATGCGCCTATAGTCCCAGCTACTTGGGGGGGCTGAGGGGGGAGGATGGCTTGAGCCTGGGAGGTGGAGGTTGCAGTTAGTCAAGATCATGCCACTATACCCCAGCCTGTGGATTAGAGTGAGACTCTATCTCAAAAGAAGAAAAAAAAAAAAGAAAATCTTATCAAGACTTCCAATACCTCTATGATTCCAGAGAAAAGAAATTTAACTATAATGACTGTAGAACAACAGGGGTAAAAAGTCCTTGGAAATAGACAGGTAAAGTAACAAAATAATCTCTAGAAAAGTGCTTTTGCCATCGTTTTTGAAACCTGACTTTAAAATAGATAAAATACTTTTACCTTCAAGAGAGCTACGGAAAAACTCAAAAAGATTTCAGTAATACTGTCCTATTTGTATACATGTTGCAGGATTATGGAATCTGCAGCAACAGAGAATGTATTTAACTTGCCACTTAAGGATTTCTTTAGTTTCATTCTCATGAAATGCTTTATTGCTAAGTGCTTTTTTGTTGTTTTTTTCTGACCTTAGTCTTTCCTTTGGGTACATAATAAATTCCAGAAGCCCGTAAAAGAAAATAGCGCCTTTTCCAGGATTTCTTTCCATCTTCTTTCAAATAAAGAGCTCCTTCCAGTTCTGGTACAATGATAGATGTTCCACAGAAACTTTCCTGAAATTGAGATTCCGACGACATAAGACACACACGAAAGACAAAGCACGCATTTTTATTCACATTTAAACAAACTTGCAAATTAGCTTTTAAACTAAAAGTCAATTTTGTGTACAACTCTGATCGAATGCATATGTTTATATTATATGCTGTTTGCCAGAAGAGAAGAAGAATAACACATTGATCAAGAATCCTGGCTCCTGAGTTAGACCTCAAGGCCTCTTCACCACTTAGCTCTGTGACTGTGGGCCATTCAACCTCAGTCCACTTACTTGTCACAATGGAATAATAATAGCCCAACTTCATACGGTAGGTTGTGAGTAGTCTTGGCATATTGTAAAAGCAAGCATTTAATAAAAGCAATTAATGTTATTATAAAATGGAAGACAGAATAATTATTACTTTCCTGATAAGTAAAAAAGTTACTATTTCTTTGCTGGTAAATAGAACAATTATTATCTCTAATTCTACACATAAAATTGGAGAGGATAGTTAATGCATACAAAAAAATAGAAAGAATGAATAAGACCTACTATTTGAAAACAAAGCAGGGTGACTATAATCAATAATAACTTAATTGTACATTTAAAAATAACTAAAAGTGTAGTTGGATTCTTTGTAATACAAAGGATAAATGCTTGAGAGGATGGATACCCAATTCTCCCTGATGTGATTATGTCACATTGCATGCCTATATCAAAATATATCAGGTACCCCATAAACATATACATACTATGCACCCACAAAAATTAAAAATAAAAAGAATAAAAATTAATAAGTTAATATTTTATTCTTGGGATAATTTTCTTTTCAAAGAAGGAAGAAGGCAGTTATTAATACATCAGTATCAGAAAAGAATAACAAAGTACATCTTCTAGATGTAGATTTTTAAATCTCAAAACTTGCATAGAAATATAGAATTCTTAATAAATTTTGTTTTAAAAATCAATAGAACAAAATTATATATTATTCTATTTTGCAATTCAAATAGTCAAACTTATTTTTTGCTTTATTTTTATAACCCTCAACATCCTCTCATTTAGTTCCATAAATGCAAAATAACTGGATTTTGCATCCTCCAAGTACATTTTTATGTAGTAGAGCTAGAAAACATTTCTGTTTACACTCCCCAATTTCTCCCCAAATTTGGCTAGTATTAGTCATCCTGTTAATAATCTCTTAAATTCAGAGTTTTGACCCCAATTAGACAGCAGGATCATGATTGTTCATAGCATAGCATAGCATGCTTTGTATTTTCTTTTACATCCAGCTGTAAAACATTGCTGAAGTCCTGGAACAAGGACTATCCTGTTGGGCCTCCCTGGGAAATGCCCACTGTGCTCATGCTCCCAGGAACCAGAACCTGCAACACCTGAGCTCAGCATCTTGGGCGTGGCAGCTGGTTCTGGTAGCTGCTTTATTTGGCACTGGGCTGTGAAAGCAGGCAGGGAATAGACATGCGCAAGGCCTGGGCGGAACCTTAGTGAACGCGAGAGGGCGCTCTTCAGCATGAGCCAATTGGCTCCAGGGGGGAACTGGGCCGAGGGCATCACCAGGTCTTCTGATTTTTCAAGGGAGGTCCAAAATTTACTAACTCAGGAAAAGGTCCATGGATTGTCTCAGGGAAATACAACCTGGGCAGTTCTAGCATGACCAATTGTGACTTGAGATCTGGCACTCATTTCAACTGTGTTATGCACTGCGAACAGAGCCTCTATTTTTTTTTTTTTTTTTTTTTTTTTTTTGAGACTGGATCTTGCTTTGTTGCCCAGGCTGGCCTTGAGCTCCTGGACTCAAGTGATCCTCCCACCTCAGCTTCCTGAGTAGCTGGGATTACAGGTGTGTGCCCCCACGCAAGGCTCAGAGCCTTGATTTTTAGCATAGATACTGTGTGAAAACTCATTAGAGGTTTCCAAAAAATCAATTGCCAAATGAACTTCTGGAACACGCCCCAGTAGCGGTCATCACAGACATCTGTATGGTAATCAAGACAGTGCTTTCCCCATCTCCCTGAATCTCTGTGATGATTCAATACAATTCGGAAACAGGTTCTCAGGGGGGCGGGGACTGTCCCATTAGCACAGGAACAGTGTTGGGCAGAGCCGCCTCCTGTAACGGTCCCTGACTCCAAATCTCACGCTTCCTACCACATCTAAAATATTGAGAGAGTATCTTAGAGGTCCCTTTTAAAGTAGATTTGGAAATCTTTATGTCTGACTTCCATGGAGCACTTAAGTAATGAAACATGGAATGCTAGAAGATGAGTTTTATGAGGATTCGTCAAGTCTTTTTAAAAGCCAAGAATTACTAATCCAACTTAGTATATCTAAAGCCACATGTTGTAACAAGTGACTCAAAAAAGAAAAACAGATGAATTATCTAAATAGTTATAATTTAGTAATAATTTGATTTTAACACCCCAACTTAAAATTTCAGTGTATGTCTTTAGATTTTTCCATTGTTCTTGGAAGCAAATGACTTAAAAATAGAGCAAACGGCCGGGCGCGGTGGCTGAAGCCTGTAATCCCAGCACTTTGGGAGGCCGAGGCGGGTGGATCACGAGGTCAGGAGATCAAGACCACGGTGAAACCCCGTCTCTACTAAAAATACAAAAAATTAGCCGGGCGTGGTGGCGGGCGCCTGTAGTCCCAGCTACTCAGGAGGCTGAGGCAGGAGAATGGTGTGAACCCGGGAGGCAGAGCTTGCAGTGAGCCCAGATTGCGCCACTACACTCAAGCCGGGGAGAAAAGGCAAAAACCCAGACAAAAAAAAAAAAAAAAAAAAAAAAAAATAGAGCAAACATCCTTCTCTTTTCTTCCACTCTGCAAAATTAACCTTACCTCAAGTAAGGATTCCTTGTTCTTAGCATTCATTTTCTCATTAGTTTCCTTGCTTTCTTTTTTTCCTCTGTTATCCAAGTAGAAATTCTAAATAAAATGTTAAAAGACCAGATCAGTAAGTGTTCATTACCATGCTAGACTCTGCAAGGAACTCACAGTCTTGCTGGAAAGATGTTAAGTGTGTGAAATAAACAGGGAACCAGAGCATACAATATCAATCAATCATCAGGGCCTTCCCAAATGCTGATACCACATTGCCAAGGCAGGAGTGAAACCTCTTCACCCTCCCACAGTGTACACAATCAATGAGAAAACAGAAGATAGAAAACAGTAGAGAAAAATACATCATTTAATTGTTGAAGTCCATGCGTGGACCATGCATGTTAAATGCTGGAAACTGGAAGTCCCCAAGGCACTGGCAAGAGCTGGAGGCTGGGGTGAAGGTCAAACTCATGTCCTATGCTCAAGAGGGGAACTGCCCTGGCAGGCAGATGCCACATGGGAGCTCAAGGCCTTGTAGGCTGGTGGGATTCTGGCTTATCCAGAGAATCCAGAAATGTAGATGTTTGTAAATGTTAGCGATCTCTTTTATTTTTTAAAAGAACTGCCTGGGTCAATCACAACACAAGGTTTACTATTTAGCAACTTTTAAGGACAGAAAGAAGCAGAAAGGGCATTTCTGGAAAGAAAACCAGCCTAAACAAAGACAGGGAGGACTATGATCTAAAAGCACTCACAGGCTGGGTGTGGCTCATGCCTGTAATCCCACCACTTTGGGAGGCTGAGGCAGGAGGATTGCTTGAACCCTGGAGCCTGAGACCAGCCTGGGCAACATAGTAGGACCCTGTCTCTACTAAAAATATTAATAAAAAAATTAGCTGTGCATGGCGGCATGCATGCTTGTAGTCTCATCTACTTGAGAGGCTGAGGCTAGAGGACTGCTTGAGCCCAGGAGTTCAAGGCTGCAGTAAGCTATGATCACTCCACTGCACTCCAGCCCGGGCAACAGAGTGAGACCTTGTCTCGAAAAAATAAAATAAAATAAAAATAAAGAAATAAAAGAACTCACAAGTGGATTCATGGTCTCTGAGCATGGTTTGTATTAATTTCTGGATCATACTTTGTTAATACTGAATATCAACAGGATGGCTAAAAATAAAGTGTGTGAGTTTCCAAAAAATCACGAGCACTTAAGGACTAATTTTTACACAATAAGTGCAGCTGAGGTATCCATATGCACCGTGAATATAATGAGTGACCACTGTCAGAGTGCTGAGGATTTTATGTAAAAACATGGAGTTTTACAAAATAATACATAACAAATGTATTAAAGGCAGAAAATGTATCTCAGAAGCACTGTGACTAAATTAAGGATCCTCCCAAATCTAGGCACAAGTGTTTATTTACACCATAGGAGTGTTTCTCCAAGTATAATCCCCAGACCACCTTGAAACTTGATACAATGCATGTTCCTGGGCTACACTGGAATCTCTGGGATGAGGCCTGGAAATCTGCATTCCAATATGCTTTCCAGATGATTTTTATGCACACTGAAGTTTGGGTTTTTCTTTTCGTTTGCATTTTTTTTTTTTAGAGACAAGGTCTTGTTCTGTTACCCAAGCTGGAGTGCAATCACATGATCATAGCTCACTGCAGCCTTGAACTCCTGGGCTCAAGCAATCTTCCCCGCTCAGCCTCCTAAATAGCTGGGACTATAGGCATGTGCACCATGCCTGGTCATGCTGAAGTTTGAGAATCAAGTGTACTGGACAGAAAGGAAAAAAACTGCAGACAAATAAAATGTAGAAGTTTAAAATATCTCCTTGAAATACAATGCATAAAAAAGGTGATTTGCTAACTTTTTTTTTTTTTTTTTTTTGAGACGGGATCTTGCTCTGTCACCCAGGCTGGAGTCCAGTGGCGCCATCTCGGCTCACTGCACGCTCCGACTCCCAGGTTCATGCCATTCTCCTGCCTCAGCCTCCCGAGTAGCTGGGACTACAGACTCCCGCCATCGTGCCCGGCTAATTTTTTGTATTTTTAGTAGAGACGGGTTTCACCATGTTAGCCAGGATGGTCTCGATCTCCTGACCTCGTGATCCGCCTGCCTCGGACTCCCAAAATGCTGGGATTACAGGTGTGAGCCACTGCGCCTGGCTGCTAACTTAAATAGAGGAAATAAGTCAAGTACAATTTTTTTTTTTTTTTTTTTGAGACAGCATCTTGCTGTGTCACCCAGACTGGAGTGCTGTGGTGCAATCTTGGCTCACTGAAACCTCTGCCTCCTGGGTTCAAGGGATTCTCCTTCCTCATCCTCCCGAGTAGCTGGGATTACAGGTGTGCATCACCATGCCCAGCTAACTTTTTGTATTTTTAGTAGAGATGGGGTTTTGCTATGTTGGCCAGGCTGGTCTCAAACTGCCTCCCTCAGCCTCCCAAAGTGCTGGGATTACAGGCATAAACCACCACGCGTAGCCAAGTACAATTCTTTTGGTAATTCTTATTGAAAAGTTTATTTTAATATGTTTTACCAAGACTTTTAAACTTTTATTTGTTATTTGAAAGGATGTTGTATTGTGAATTAGTGCAATTATAATATAGAATTCAGAAAACTATTTAAATTTTAAATGTTTTGCTTGAAGACCACAAATAGCCGTATTAGGTAACATATTCTACCTGCCAGAAACCTATGCTAAGACTTTACAGATACGATTTCATTTCATCCTCACAAGAACCCCATAACATAGGTACCATTGCTATTGCTACTTTATATATGAGGACACAGAGGATTAAGTGATTTTCCCAAGGCTGATTAGTGGCAGAACGTTGAGTTATTAAATAATTTTTATTTTTATTTTTTGAGACAGAGTCTTGCTCTGTCGCCAGGGTGGAGTGCAGTGGCGCGATCTCAGCTCACTGCAACCTCCAAATCCCGGGTTCAAGCAATTCTCCTGCCTCAGCCTCCTGAGTAGCTGGGATTATAGGCACGCACCACCACGCCCAGCTAATTTTTGTATTTTTAGTAGAGACGGGGTTTCACCATGTTGGCCAGGATGGTCTCGATCTCCTGACCTTGTGATCTGCCTGCCTCAGCCTCCCAAAGTGCTGGGATTACATGCGTGCGCCACCACGCCTGGCCAAGTTATTAAATAATTTTTCTCAGCATTAAAATACTCTAAGTACAGAGCCAGGCATAATGGCATGCACCTGTAGTCCCAGCTACTCCAGAGGCTGAGGCAGGAAGATCACTTGAGCCCAGGTGTTTGAGTCCAGCCTGGGCCACACAGTAGGGCCTCGTCTCAAAAAAAAAAGGAAAAGAAAAAAGAAAAAGAAAAAAAAGATTTAAGTACCATAGGGGAGAATCTAGCACAACAATGTGAATGTACCTAATACCACAGAAGGGTATACTTAAAAATGGTTAAGATGATAAGTCCTGTGTTACATATATTTTTCCACAATAACAAAAGATGTGACCCAACATGAGTTCGCCCATTCATACAAGAGTGATTTCAGGGTGCTGCTAGAAAGCAAACCTTGGCTTAGGAAGGCCAGATATTTGAATCATGTGTGATGAATTGGAAGCATGAACAGAGAGCATAATGAAGACTCCAAGCCTGGGCACGGTGGCTCACGCCTGTAATCCCAGTACTTTGGGTGGCCAAGGTGGGTGGATCACCTGAGGTCAGGAGTTCAAGACCAGCCTGGCTAACATGGCAAAACCCTGTCTCTACTAAAAATACAAAAATTAGTTGGGTTTGGTGGTGGGTGCCTGTAATCCCAGCTACTAGGGAGGCTGAGGCAGGAGAATCACTTGAGACTGGGAGGTGGAGGTTGCAGTGAGCTGAAATCGTCCCACTGCACTCCAGCTTGGGTGATAAAGCAAGACTCCATCTCAGAAAAAAAAAAAAAAAAAAAAAAATTAAAAGAAAAAAAAAGACTCCAGAGCAAGTGTTTGTCATCATCCTCATCTGGGAAAGACAGAGCATCTGTCACTCTCTGCAGGAAAGAACCTGTCTAAACTGTGAAGGGCCACATTTCCCCAGGGTGCCCTAAAGAGGCAGGATGTATAGCTGTACCTTTCTCTGAGAATTTTCTCTGACATACTTCTGAATTTTTCAGCTTCAGAATATCCTTCTAAGTGACCATGCTACACTGTTTTTGTTCTTTATTTTAATGAAATAGCAAAAAAACACAAAGTAAATCTGTGCCGGAGGAGGGCAGTCCTTAGAATAGGAATAATTCTTAGAATAATAAGACTGATTGCTTTCAGATCAGAACTTCCACCTGCAGTGTGGGCGCCCACTCAATGCGGGCTGTTCTGTAGAAGTAGTGAGCAGAACTCAATGTTTAGTCAGTATATCCTGCAGATGGAAACTGGGTAAACCTGAGTCGAATAATAAAGGAAGTTTAAAATGGGAAATGAGACTCTTGGTCATAGCTTGCTCTCTTTTCTCACAGCTTCTGGGAGCGCAACATTTGGGGACAGCTGGATAGGAAAGAAACAGCAAATACTTTTTAAACACCTTCTTGGAATAAAGAGTAAATCAAGCAAACAGTTGTCAGTTTGTGAAGAAATATTTGTGAGTACCCTTTATACATGTAAAACATCCCTGTTCTTTCTTTGGGGAGGGACATGATCTCACTCTGTCACCCAGGCTGGAGTGCAGTGGTGTGATCATGGCTCACTGCAACCTCCGCCTCCCAGGTTCAAGCAATTCTCCCACCTCAGCCCTGCAAGTAGCTGGGGCTACAGGCACATGCCACCACGGTCAGCTAATTTTTAAATATTTTGTAGAGATGGGGTCTTGCTATGTTGCCCAGGCTGGTTTCAAACTCCTGAGTTCAAGTGATTCACCTGCCTTGGCCTCCCAAAGTGCTGGGATTACAGGCATGAGCCACCATGCCCGGCCTCAAATCCCTGTTCTTAAGAAGGTTGCTATCACATGGAGAAGAAAAATACAGATAGAACATAGCGAGATGGACAGATGACTATATCTATCGATGGGGAAGATATAAGAGACTACAAAAATTCAAAATGAACCACAGTCTAGAGATTTTCAGGAAGGAAGACATTACTATGGAGTGAGATGGTCAAGAAAAACTTCACAGAGTGGGTCAAAGTTTGAACGAGGCCTTGAAAGCTGTTCAACGTTCAGCTAGGGGAAAAAAGAATGAGAATAGATTTCCAGGGAGGAGAACAAGCATGCACAAAGGCAGAGGTGTCTTTGGAGCACTAGTGAGCAGCCAGTCAGGCTAGAGCTACGGGGTTAATGCAGTTCACTGAGTGAAGATCCGACCATCGCTCCCAATTCTCTGCTCGCTGTCAGGTGACTGGGCAGTTAACTTCCCCCAGAATGGGTGAAGTTTATTTCCTTGCTTCATTCATGTTGGGTTTGGCCATGTGACTTGCTTTGACCAATAGAATGTGGCAGATGGGACGATGTGTGGATTCTAAGCAGAGAGCTTGAGGTGCAGAGTGTGTTTCTGTCATTTGCCTGTACTCTTGCCATTGACCGTGGGAAGAATATGTCACAGTTCTGTGCTATCCAGGGACAATAAGAGAGACGTGGAGCCAGGAGCAGTGGCTCATGCCTGTAATCCCAGCATTCTGAGAGGCCAAGACTGGTGGATCACCTGAGGTCAGGCATTCGAGACCAGCCTGACCAAGATTGTGAAACCCCGTCTCTACTAAAAATACAAAATTAGCCGGGCCTGGTGGCACATGCCTGTAATCTCAGCTACTTGGGAGGCTGAGGCAGGAGAATCACTTGAACCCGGGAGGCAGAGGTTGCAGTGAGCTGAGATCGTGCCATTGCACCCCAGCCTGGGCCACAGGAGCAAAACTCCATTCCAAAAAAAAAAAAAAAAAAAGACATGGAACTACCTAAATCTAAGTCTAAGTCGTACTCTGGAGCTAAGGACAGGTGACCTGCAGACCCGGGAGAGAGGAAATGTCTGTTTCTGCAAACCAGTGGGATTCTGAGATAGTTTTGTTTGTTTGTTTGTTTTGAGACAAGGTATTGCTCTGTTGCCCAGGCTGGAGTGCAGTGGATCATAGCTCACTGCAGCCTTGAACTCCTGGGCTCAAATGATCCTCCCACCTCAGCCTCTTGAGTAGCTGGGACCACAAGTGCATGCCATCACACCCAGCTAATTGTTTGATTTTTGCAGAAACTGGGATCTCACTATGTTGTCCAGGCTAGCCTTGAATTCCAGTTTTCAAGTGATCCTCCCGCTCTGCCTCCCAAAGTGTTGGGATTACAGGTGTGAGCCACCATGCCTGGCCTCTAAGTTTGCCTTTCATGCATCAATACACTGACTAATCACACATGCCCACACTGGCTGGTGAGAGGATGCAGGGCACCAAAGTCATGGGTAGACCTTCCTTTAACACATTAGCCCATGCTGGGGACCATAAAGGTGATTACTATATAACTTTCCTTCTAACCACAGCTGGTCCTGAATGGTCAGAGACTACCCTTGGTGGGCTGAGGGAGGCTGGAAGGGAATGGAAGAATGATGCCACAAGGTATTAATACTTTTCTCCCACAATAGCTGCCAGGCTGTGGCTGAGACCCTTCTAAACCTGAGCAAAGAAGTTGTGTTTCTGTCTCTGCTCCTCACTCATGCAGCCACCAGTAGAGTATAATCACCATCAAATTTCAGTTAAGAAACAGAATAATCTGTGGAATAAAAGTTGCTTAAAATATCAACAGTGATTATTGTTAAAGAGTGAGATTATGGGTGATTTAGATTTCCTTCCTTATATTTTTCTGAATTTTCCAACTTTTCCTTTTATGATAAATTGATATTATTATTATTGTTATTTTGAGACAGAGTCTCACTCTGTTGCCCAGGCTGGAGTGCAATGATGAGATCTCGGCTCACTGCAACTTCTGCCTCCCGGGTTCAGGCGATTCTCCTGCCTCAGCCTCCCGAGTAGTTGGGACCACAGGCACATGCCACCATGCATGACTAATTTTTGTATTTTTAGTAGAGACGGGGTTTCACCATGTTGGCCAGGATGGTCTTGATCTCCTGACTTCATGATCTGCCTGCCTCAGCCTCCCAAAATGCTGGGATTACAGGCGTGAGCCCCCACGCCCGGCCATATATCATTTTAAGTTAGGAAAAGAAAGTTATTAGAAGAAATAAAAAGTAGCATAGTAAGGAACTTATTTGAAGAACTTACTTGAGGCACAAACTTACATGAACTGACTTTACCTCATGTAAGGTTGTGCCTTACATGAACTGACTTTACCAATTCCTTTTCTGAAAAAGAGATTCTTAAGGCTTCTAGCAGCAAGAATGGCTTATGTTAATACTGGAATGATTTTCCATGCTCCTACTCAGTCCTCAATTCTCAGACCTCTATTTTGGTTTCAGGTGACAGGGTTTAGGACATGCGATCCCAAACTATGGCACCTCTATGCTGTTGAGAAAACAGCAGAAGCAGGAAGGTCCTTCTCACCTTTTCCTGTCCTTCTCCTCAGAAGCAGGTCTTAAAAGAATCCTGTGACCTTTCTGTAAAGTAAGTCATAGGATCCTCGTGAGACAGGTGCCCACCCTATACCCAGAGGAAAGGAATGTCCCTATCTCTGAAGACACAGGGACCCAGAGAAGAATTGGAACAGGCCTTGCCAAGTTCCCCCCAGTTTATTTCCATTAGATCATACACTTTTGTCCTGCAATCACACTTCTGCACTACTGTCCACAAAAATACCCACTTCTTCCTGTTTCTTCAGATCTTCATTTCTGAAAGCTCCTATGTTACTTACATTAAATAAATTTGTGTACTTTTTTTTGTTGTTGTTAATCTGTCTTTTGCAATAGTGACCTCGGCCATAAACCTAGCAATGGGTTAGAAAACAGCTTTCTCCCCTGCACAGGCAATATCACTGATTTTTGCACAGTAGGCTTTTAAACTAAAGCCGCCTTTATGAGGATAATACTGTTCTACTGCCCCGGCCCACTTTCCCAAAACAGACCACATCCTCTTCGCAAGAGAGCCTCTGTAGGGGAGAAGAAGTCTTACCTTTTCCTCACCCATTGCAGAGGTCATGGCTGACACCCATAGAGCAAGAGAGAGAGAGTAACAAGAGAAAAGCAACACAAATTCATCTAATCAAAGTTTTACATGACATAGGAGCCTTCAGAAATCAAGATCCAAAGAAGCAAACTGTGTATTTTTATGCTAAGTTGAAGACTGAACTCTGACCTTCTTTTTTTTTTTTTTTTTGAGACAGGTGTCACTCTGTCACCCAGGCTGGAGTGCAGTGGCATGATCACGGCCCACTGCAGCCTCGACCTTCCAGGCTCAAGTGATCCTCCCACCTTAGCACCTTGAGTGGCTGGGACTACAGGGATGCGTCACCATGCCCAGCTAATTTTTAATTTTTTTATAGAGATGAGGTCTCACATGTTGCCCAGTCTGGTCTCAAACTCCTGGGCTCAAGTGATCCTCCTACCTCTCAAAGTGCTAGGATTACAGGTGTGAGCCACTGTGCCTGACTTTTTTTTATTAAAAAAAAAAAAAGAAAGAAAGAAAGAAAAGAAAGAAAGAAAGAAAGAAAGAAAGAAAGAAAGAAAGAAAGAAAGAAAGAAAGGCATAGATTATATGCAATCTTGCCCAAATTCCTTTCTAAGGGGCCAGGGGAGTCATACCCTATAAACCACAAAATCTCGTGACACAGGTTTTTAATTAACCCTGTAGAGTGTAGCTTACTTTCCAACCTGATTCTGGTATAGTATCACATGATAGACAGCAGACCTCCTTATCTTCACTTAGGCATTCCTTTCTATTGACTTCAAGTCTTTAGACAAAGCTCAGTTCTTTCAACCAATTGCTAACTCAAGAATCCCTAAAATCCACCTATGACCTGTAAGCCTCTGCTTTGAGATGCCCTGCCTCTTTGGGAACCAATGCGTACCTTCCACATATTGATTTATGATTTTATCTGCAATTCCTGTCTCCCTGAAATGTATAAAACCAGACTGCAAGCCAACTGCCACGGGCATACTTTTTTAGGACCTCCTGAGACTGTGTAATCTGGGTTCGGTCACTCATATTCGCTCAGAATAACCCTCTTTAAATATTTTGGCATAATTTTTTTATCATCAATTTGATGAAAGAAGTGGGTAATTGTGGAGAAACATGATCTAATGGCAATAAACTGGGGGAGCTCAGCGAGGCCTGTTTATTTTGATTTGTTTCTGTGTCTTTGTGTGATATTCTTTCCCCCTGGGTATGGTGCAAGATGCTTGCCACAGGAGGACCTTCCAGGGCTGAAGGGAGAAGGTCAGAGAGTGATCTTTCTAGGTTTCGTGGCTTGCTTTGGCGAGAAGAAGTTGAGTTTCTATAACCTGCTTCAGGAGATAAATGGGGGAAGGAGAAAGGAGGGTGGGAAAAGGTCACAGAGATCGTCTGGCTTCTTAGAAGGTCCTTCTAATCTCCTTCGGTTTAAAGTACTCAGCATGCCACAGTTCCATATTTTGGGGGCACTGTGTTCTGAGCGCTGGCATCCACCTAGGGCCTACTGACTGTTGAAGATGAGAAATGATGACATAAATTATTATTTCATAATGGGCACAATGGCTTTGTGAAGCAGAGGACAGTTAACCATGGGGAAGGCTGAGCCACTCACAGTGAGCCACCATTCAAGGCCAGGGTCTTTCTTTTTTAATAAATTTATTTATATTTTAATTTTTTTATAGAGATGGGATCTCCTGTTTTTCCAGGCTGGTCTTGAACTCCTAGCCTCAAGTGATCCTCCCACTTTGGCCTCCCAAAATGCTGAGATTACAGATGTGAGCCACCGTGGCTGGCCTTGGCCAAGGGTCTTTCAACTGTGGCCCCCCTGTCCCTCCATGTCCTATAATTACATGAAGCCCCTCCAAGAGCATGCTGTGTAAATTGTCACATCCGCAGTCTTGAAGTGTACCATTTTCTAAAGTGGACCTGCCTGAGAATGAACGGCCCCTTTCACAATTGCCTTTTCACATGTTAGAAAGGAAAATTGCACCTGCGCCCACACAGAACCTTACTGCCCCAGAGTAAGGCTCAAAGGCTCTAAACAAAAGGACAGCTTGAAACACCAGTGCAGAGAAAGAAGAAGACTCATCACAAATCCTTTTGGAAGTCATGCAGATTCTAATTCTTTGCTTTCAGCATAATAGAAGGTACCTAATTGTCTGGTTAGCTGATGGATGAAAAGAACTATCATTGATCCTCCTGTGGCTTTTGGCTAGTACCTTGGAAGGAGTTCAAAGAATTGAATGGCATTCTTCTGTTCCCATCTACTTATTTATATGAACAAGGTTTCTCAATATAGAAAGTACTTAACATCTGTAAAAATGAAAAACTGGAATGTAATTGATATGGAACTTCATCTTTTGATCCTGGAATTAACCAGGGGGAAAATGGCTCCATTTATTTCTAACATTAAGAGATGTCCCCTCCCCATTTTTTCTACCTTTTTTTTTTTTTTTGGAGATGGAGTTTCACTCTTGTCACCCAGGCTTCTGTGCAATGGCGCGATGTTGGCTCACTGCAACCTCCACCTCCCGGGTTCAAGCAATTTTCCTGCCTCAGTCTCCCGAGTAGTTGGGTTTACAGGTGTGTGCCACCATGCCCAGCTAATTTTTTTGTATTAGTAGTAGAGACTGGGTTTCACCATTTGGCCAGGCTGGTCTTGAACTCCTGACCTCACGTGATCCACCTGCCTCGGCCGCCCAAAGTGCTGGGATTACAGGCGTGAGCCACTGTGCCTGGCCTCCCATTTTTGCTTTTTATGTTTAATTAATATCAACATTTATAACAAAAAAAGGTTTTCTGTTGTTCTGGTCAACTGTGATTTTTTAACCCTTAAGTGTCCTATGGTGACAGAAAAAAAAGCTCAGCCATCAATTTATAAACATAATTAGTTGAAGAGGAGTATGGGACAGAGAATAATAAAAGACTTTTAAGCATATCAATGTATTACAATAGGATAAATCTTTGTGGATAAAATGAAATGGAAACAGTTCAACGGGAAAAAAAAAGGAACAATATAAAATGTCCCAAATGTTGAAAAAAGCTTACTGTACATCACCAAAAGTGAAGATTAATGTCAGTTATGGACTTTGGGTGATAATAATGTGTCAATGTAGATTCATCAACTGTGACAAATGTGCCATGCTGGTGGGGGGTGTTGATAGTGGGGGAAGCTGTGTGTGTAGGAAGGCAGGGGATATACAGGCACTCTTTCTATTTCTGTCCAATTTGACTGTAAATTTAACTGTTCTAAAAATAAAGTCTATAAAAAAATAAAAGCTTATTCATGTGCTTCTTAAAAAGATGATGGTGGGAATCAAATTGCCATGGAACTGTATTTAGATTCCATTGAATAGTTTTTTTAAACTGCCAACACTTAAAATATGTGGGACATGGCACTTTTTGTATCTATTTAAACAGTGGCTCATGCCTGTAATCTCAGAACTTTGGGAGGCCAAGGTGGGCAGATTACGTGAGGTCAGGAGTTCAAGACCAGCCTGGCCAACATGGTGAAACCCCATCTCTACTAAAAATACAAAAATTAGCTGGGCATGGTGGTTCATGCCTGTAATCCCAGCTACTCGGGAGGCTGAGGCAGGAGAATCGCTTGAACCTGGGAGGCAGAGGTTGCAGTGAGTCATGATCACGCCACTGCACTCTAGCCTGGGCGACAGAGCAAGACTCCATCTCAAAAACTAATAATAATAATAATAAATAAACTTGTGATGAAAAAATTTAGATGTCAACAAACAAATGTGTGAGGTGGCACACGGTTTTTCAAACTTCTTCTAGGGTTATGCAAGCACAAAGTTTGAGATCCATTTATAGAGGCAGCCATCGTCTGAGGTTGGCTACAGGGGCTATGTGGGAACAGATGAGTAAGCTGAGGAAGGGAGTCCACCAAAGGGAAGAAGAATGACACAGCTGTGCACAGGGACAGAGAGTGACAGAGAGAGATGGAGACCCAAGGGAGGGCTGGGGCCAAGATGCTTGCCATCATGATCCCGGCAACACTCCAACCCCTGCACCAGTCCCCGGGAGGCCTGACTGTACTTCTGTCTTTCATTCCAATGAGATGCCTCTGGGTCCTTTCAGTAATCTGAAAAAAATTCTAATTAGAGCAATAGCTGTTCTTATACCCAAAGATCACCACTGACAGTTGATGGCAGGAGCTAACAGTGTCTGTGCACTCAGATTTCAGCAGTGGCTCTGGAGAACCAGTGATGGTCTTGCACCCTCACCAAATCTCAGTAATTAGACTCATACTTGGCTCCTACCTCTTGGGAGTGAAGCTAAAACACTGACTGTTCCAAAAAGCTGCTAAGTTACTTTCAAATGGAACAGTGCATAACAGCAACCATCAGGAGAATTCATTAGGAGTTACTCTGTTTTCTCTCATTCAAAAATGGGGTGATCTGCTATTGCCTCCTCAAATGTAGACAAGTTATCCTTTTGGAATTCCTTCCTAATTAAGCATCTTTCTGTTCACAAATTTGCAGAGTTTGGTTTCTCTATATTCATTTATTACAGATAATCTATTACATAGAACTTTACTGTAGATGACTGCTGAATTTCAGTTGAGATCAAACCACTTTACTTTTATGCATAACTTCACAATGTGGCAAGTGGTTTTCATGCTGGATTTGATTTTGTGAGGTAGGAAGTACAGCAGCATCAACCATTTTACAAACTGAGAAGTGAATTTAAGTGCTGTCAAAGAGCACACCAAGATCACACAGCAGGTGACATTTGAAACCCAGGTGCGTGAAGCCACTTTTCCAGTCACCAGTGGAAATGGATGCCTAGTAATTATGCCTGCACAAGCATATCACTAATGTCTCCAAATTCTTACTTATTATTGCTTCTGAAAATGGAGTTCAAAGCCTCCCTCTGCATCGACTTTCTTGCCTCTCCCAGGCACTATCCCCCAAGACAAATAATTTGTAAAAGACCTCTGTTAAGTATTGAAGACTTCAGTATTGGGACTTTGAGAATGAAATTTTAATGAGTTTTGTACAGTTTGATAATTTTCCAGAAAAACTGGTACTCTGGGCCAGGTAAGCTCTTTCTTAATTAAGCTGCAAATAAGTATTAATCTGTCTGAGTCTGTTTTCTGTTGCTATAGCAGAATACCAGACAGTGGGTAATTTATAAGGAAAATAAGTTTATTTGGTTCATGGTTCTGGAGGTTGGAATGTCCAAGGACATGGTGGAAGCTTCTGGGGAGGGCTTTCATACTGTGTCATAACATGGTGGAAAAGCAGAAAGCAAGTAAGCAGGCATGAAAAAGGTGGCAAGAGCAAGCTGAGCTCACTTTTATAACAACCATGTTGCCCAGGCTGGTCTTGACATCTCTTGCTCAAGCAATTCCCTTGCCTTGTCCTCTCAAAGTCCTTTTGGAATTCCTTCCTAATTAAGCATCTGGAATTGCAGGCATGAGCCACTGTGCCCAGCCTTGAACAAACTATCAAAGGGTACTAGCATAGGGCTTTGACAAGAAGACTTTGGGTATTTCAAAATTACAAAGCCTCCCTTTTAGGAGCCATGACATCGATGAGAATGGTCACAGCCTACTTCTCTCACTCTAAGGTCAGCAGGCAGAAGCCACTATGTATGCAGAGCACTGGCCAGAAGATAGATTCAAACAAACATTGAGAAAATGGAAATACATTTACTTAAAATTGGCCACTTCGAAAATGCCTCCACTTCAATTTTGTTCTTTAAATTTGATTGTAGATTAGGAGAATGTATAAAAGTTGGCTTTTAAGAACATATTCTTATGCAAAATAATTCATGAGGAGAATTTCTGCTTCCTGCTATGGTAGAGTAATAATGGTTTGGATTCATAGCCTGGCCCAAATTTCATCTCGAATTGTAATCCCCAGTGTTGGAAGTGGGGCCTGGTGGGAGGTGATTGGATCATGGGGCAATCTCTAACAGTTTAGCACCATGTCCTTAGTGCTGTCTCATGACAGAGTTCTCAGGAGATCTGGTTGTTTAAAAGCATGTTGCATGCCCCCTCTCTCTCTTCCTCCTGCCCCAGCCATGTAAGGTGCTCACTCTCCTTCCCCTTCACCCTCTGCCTGATTGAAAGTTTCCTGAGGCCTCGCCAGAAGCAGATGCCACCATGCTTCCTGTACAGCTTGCAGAACCATGAGCCCATTAAACCTCTTTTCTTTTTTTCTTTTTGAGACGGAGTTTTGTTCTTGTTGCCCAGGCTGGAGTGCGGTGGCACGATCTTGGCTCACCGCAACCTCTGTCTCCTGGGTTCAAGTGATTATCCTGCCTCAGCCTCCCTAGTAGCTGGGATTACGGAAAGTCACAAAGACTTTCCGGTTTACACTCCCCTGGAAACTTTACTGCCCCTAGCCAGATTCCCTTTTTTCTGTCATTTTTTTTTTTTCAAATTTATTGTTCTTTGTTTAAAAAGTATAGAAGCATCTTGCCTCAGCCACTTCTTTAGACTTGACTCTTGTGAAGATCCCCATGTAGATGTAAAACTGAAAAAAATGTGTATGCTTTTCTCTTGTTAATCTCCCTGGTGTCAACTTGGTTTCTAGATCCAGCCTAAAGGGGTATGGAGGTAATCTCTGATCCAGCCTAAAGGAATATGGAGGTAATCTCTGATCCAGCCTAAAGGGGTATGGAGGTAATCTCCGGCTCTCCCACCATGACTAATCTTAGTTACACAATAGCTATTCCTTCTCTTAGTTATACAATAGTATAGCCATGTTGCATGACTCCTGGGCATTATTTTTATAGATTCAAGGGGAAAGGTGCCTCATGGAGGAGTTACGCAAAGCGGTGGCCCTGAATGTAACTCCTTGGTTTTAGCTATGCATATGGTTGTTCAGATAGACACTACATTTCTCAGCTTTTCTTGTAGCTCAGTGTCATTATGGAACTAATTTCTGGCCAATGGGATGGAAGCATAAATCTGAATGTGCATTTCCCCGGCTCTTCACTCACTTCATATGGGCTGGAAAATGGTGATGTGGAAAAGCTAACATGGAACCAAAGATGGAAACCACATATTGAAAATGGCAGAGCCATTCTACTAGGTCTGTCTACCTGTGGCTGGACCAGTGTGTGAGAGAGAAACAAGCTTGTAGCTTGTTTGAACCACTGATTTAAGACTCTCTTTGCTACAGCAACTTAGATGGTACCCTCACTAATGCAGTTGTTAAAGCATGCCATTGGGCCGGGTGCAGTGGCTCACGCCTGTAATCCCAGCACTTTGGGAGGCCAAGGCGGGTGGATCATGAGGTCAAGAAATCGAGACCATCCTGGCCAACATGGTGAAACCCTATCTCTACTAAAATACAAAAAAAAAAAAAAGAAAGAAATTAGCCGGGGGTGCTGTCATGCGCCTGTAGTCTCAGCTACTCAGGAGGCTGAGGCAGGGAAATCGCTTGAACCTGGGAGGTGGAGGTTTGAGTGAGCCGAGATTGCACCACTGCACTCCAGCCTGGCAACAGAGCAAGACTTTGTCTAACAAAAAAAAATAAAAAAGAAAAAAAGGATGGCATTGAAGGTAGTTATGGGTGGAAAACTTTGTCCTTTTAATACTATTTAATTGTTTTGTTGTCAGTCAGCCACCATACAACCTAGGGAAGACCCCAGAAAATAGCACTTATAGGAGAAATTTTCCCACAAGGAAGCTGCCCTAATTCTCCCTCTAGTGATATGACACTTTTTTTTTTAACCTGTAAAAGGGAAAGGTGTCTGGAAAATGGAGAGGAACTTCTTCATCTTTAACATTCTTTGATTTTCAAAAAGAAAGTAATGACCCTCACACAATTATAGCTGCTTGAGGCCACAGTTGGAAAAAAGCCTGGACATCCTTGTACACATGACTTGAAGGAAGCATTTTCAAATACGAAGAACAAATACGAACAAATATAAAAAAAGAACAAATATAAATTTATGATTTTTACTTGCACAAATTGTTTGCAATAAAATCACAATAAATTGCACATTTTCCAGGTGGTCCTTTTAGTTTTCCTGGCAAATATAAACACCAAATACAAACAACAAAGAAAAGAGAATCTTTCAAGCAAGAAGCAGAAAGAACCAACAGTGAGTGCATGAAGATATATTGGATTAATACAGCCACACAGAAACAGGGACAGAAGAGGATCAGACAACCACACAGAGATAGGTTTTGGATTTGGAATGAAAAAAAGCAAAATGGATTCTTTTCTTTCTGAATCCTTCAAAGGGCTGTTAGCTTACATATAGCTTAAGAGTGGAGTTTGTGTTTATTTGAAAATAATATATTTGTGATATTTTGTGAGGCCATGAATGGTGTGGTTAGTATACAGGTGACATTTAAAAAATCCTTGGCTGGGCGCAGTGGCTCACGCCTGTAATCATAGCACTTTGGGAGGCTGAGGCGGGCATATCATGAGGTCAGGAGATCGATACCATCCTGGCCAACATGGTGAAACCCTGTCTCTATTAAAAAATACAAAAATGCTAGCTGGGCCTGGTGGTGCACGCCTGTAGTCCCAGCTACTGGGGAGGCTGAGGCAGGAGAATTGTTTGAACCCGGGAAGTGGAGGTTGTAGTGAGCCAAGATCATGCCACTGCACTCCAGCCTGGGTGACAAAGTGAGACTCCATCTCAAAAAAAAAAAAAAAAAAATCCTTCATATTTTATAGGGTTTAGCAATATGCAGGTCATCTTACCTGGGGGTTTTTAAATACAGCATATTTCTCCTCTTTCTCCAAAAATAGTATTTTATTTTCTGTGTCTCTTGTCCAGTCTGATAAGACTTCAACAACATTTTCATGGTCTTCAAAAAACCTCTCTGATGAAATAAGAAAAGGTATTCTTTCAGACCCAAGACATCAGGGTTTCCAAGTGAGAAACAAGCTATTATTGAGTTAATGCTGCATGAGTTTCATCAGGTGCCTAGAATTCTTATTAATAATTCTCACATGATGTCACACTGTAACATTTCTATTATGTTTCTCTTTCATTGTCTTCAAGTTATCTTCCATTAAAAACAAGATGAAAAAAACCCATAACACAGTGACAATGGTCAGCTGTCACACTTATTTCTTTTTTTCTTTCATTTTGTTTAAGAGATGGGGTCTCACTGCATTGTCCAGGCTGCAGTGCAGTGGCTATTCACAGGCTCAAGGCTCAAGCAACCCTCCTGCCTCACCCTCCCAAGTAGCTCAGCCTACAAGCATATGCCAGTGTACCCAGTGACATACTTTTTTCATATCAACATTTTTTACTTTAAATAGTCCCAGATGGTGGCAAACATTCTTCGTGAGGTGGACAATCAGTCAATGACTGGTGAAACACTTTGAATGAAATTTTGAGAGCCAGTGTGTACTCTAAAACATCACTCCTTAACACTCTAAAAGCAACGTGTGAATGCTTGAATTAAAACATAAAGAAAGGCTTTCATTTCTTCCCTTGACTCATAGAATTGAAGAGAACTTCAAGGGACTGCTTTAGTGTAAACCATCTTATCCAGAAAAAAAATTGCTCCCAAAGCTTCCAGCACAGGCAATTCTCTGTTCCACCCAGCTCTCCTGAGGGACAATTATCCCGTTACTAAAAATGAGAAATATGATGATGTGTGCCTATAGTCCCAGCTACTCGGGATGCGGAGGCAGCAGGAGTGCTTGATGAGCCCAGGAGCTCGAGGCTGCAGTGACCCATGATTGCACCATTGCACTGTAGCCTCGGTGATAGAGCAAGACCCTGTCTCAACACCACCATGACCACCAAGAGTAAGAAGTAACAGTATATCTTCAGTTAACCTTTTTTTCCACTTTTGAAAAACTCCATCAATTTCTACCAACTGTTCTTTGCACTGAGGCCGAGCCTCTTCCACTAGACAAAGCATCAGAGACTAAGCAAGTGGGGAGGGAGGAAGGGGAAATGAGCACTGGTGGGAGGCTGTGGCAGGGTTATGGTCGGTTAAGGAGGCAACCGCTAAAGGGGCATTAGCCGACAGATACCCAGGCCCTCCTGCCACCTGCTCAGCTTATTAAGCATGCAGCATCTTAGTAAGTATCATCCAGCGACTTTCTTTCCCTTATGGAACCACTAGAGAAGCAGCAGTAATAATGCTTATATACCCCAAGGTCTGGCCAGAACCTGCTAGAATCCAAGTTCTTCAATACAATGAAAACAAGAGTCAAGCACTAAATCTCATATAAGGGAAGTGAAAGCCTTGAACCAAAGTCTTCTCAAGGATGAACCAGGCCAGGCGCAGTGGCTCGCCCCTGTAATCTCAGCACTTTGGGAGGCCCAGGTGGGAGGATCACTTGAGCACAGGATTTTGAGATCAGCCTGGGCAGCATAGTGAGACCCCGTGTCTATGTTTTATATAAAATTAAAGAGAAAAAAAGAATAAACCCAAGACCGTTATACAGCAAACACACAGGGTTTTTGAAGTACAGTCCATTGCTGGGGATGGGACTTACCAATTTGTAGTTCCGGGTAGATTTCATAAAGACACCAGTCTACATTGCAGTCACAATGAGTTTTCTCGAAAAGGTTGTCCAGAACATCTCGGGCCAGCTGCCGCTCATCCACCATCAGTGACTTTGTGCTGTTATCGTTCATGTGCACCTTGACGACGAGCTGAGGATAGAACCATGGGGCAGCCAGTAAATTTCAGCAACTGGAGAAGGCTACTAAGATGAGGGTTTCAAAGTTGCTATTGTTTCTGCAAATTTCTGTAAGAATGTGTTTGGTGAACTTGCTCCATCTAAACTCACTTGCATGCCAAGCACTTGTTTTAGGTGCTAGGATTACAGAGGTGGAGAAACCAATTCACAAAAAGAGAAAACAGATAATAAACAAAGTCCTTGTCTAGCCTTCAGAGACAGGGCAGTCTGGTGGGAGAGACAGAAAACAAACAGAACCAAAAAAGTGTTAGCTTCTTTCTTTCCCAATAATCTTTCCCTTGTTCTCATTCCATCCTGGAGCCCAGAAACTTTTCTAGATTAAAAGCTATGCCTGTATCTTTATTGTTATTATTATTATTTTGAGATGGATTCTTGCTCTGTCAGCCAGGCTGGAGTGCAGTGGTGTGATCTCAGCTCACTGCAACCTTTGCTTCCTGGGTTTGAGTGATTCTCTTGTCTCAGCCTTCCTAGAGGTTGGGATTACAGGTGCCTGCTACCATGCCCAGCTAGTTTTTTTCTTTTTTTTTCAGTGGAGATGGAGTTTCATCATGTTAGCCAGGCTGGTCTTGAACTCCTGACTTCAAGTGATCCACCCACCTCGTCCTCCCAAAGTGCGGGGATTACAGGTGTGAGCCACCACACCCGGCCACCTGTTTCTTTATAATAAACTCTTCTCTTTTGCTTAGCTGGAGTTGAGTCCCATTTCATGCAACCCAAGAGTCTGAAGACACCAAATAAGACCAAGCTGGTTAATCTACAGTTCTCTAAAGGTCCACAGAGCGTATGTCAACATGGTATCACTGAGGGGGCCCCACTGAGAGACAGATAGTTACAGCAGGGCACATTTGAGATCAGAGTTGGATTAAGTGAAATGAATGTAGACTGAGAAATAAGCTGTTTTGCAGGCACATGACGAATCTAATTTTCATTTTTGTGTGTGTGTGTGTGTGACAGGATCTTGCTCTGTTGCCTAGGCTGGAGTGCAGTGGTGTCATCTTGGATTACTGTAGCCTCGACCTCCTAGGCTCAACTGATCCTCCCACCTCAGCCTCCTGAGTGGTTGGGACCGCAGTTGTGCACCACCACACCCAGCTAATTTTTGTTCATTTTTTTGTAGAGGCAAAGTCTCACTATGTTGCCCATGTTGGTTTCAAACTCCTGGCCTCAAGCAATTCTCCTGCCTCACCCTCCTAAAGTTCGAGGATTACAGGCATAAGCCACTGTATCCAGCCCCTAATTTACTTCTTATTCCATTTTCAAAATATTCTATTGAATTAAATTCACAATAAAATTGGTAGTAATCTCATTCCAAATCTGTAGGTTTGGAGGAAGCTGCATTTACTTATCTTCAGTAAAAACACAGAGTATCCTTGACTTTTTCTAGGCAACTTGTTAAAGTTATTAAAACATCTGATTCAGCTGGCATGGTGGCTCACGCCTGTTATCCCAGCACTTTGGGAGGCCAAGGCGGACAGATCATGAGGTCAGGAGTTCAAGACCAGCCTGACCAACATGATGAAACCCCGTCTCTACTAAAAATACAGAAGTTAGCCAGGCGTGGTGGCATGTGCCTGTAATCCCAGCTGCTCAGGAGGCTGAGGCAGGAGAACCACTTGAAACTGGGAGGCAGAGGTTGCAGTGAGCCGAGATTGCAGCACTGCACTCCAGTGTGGGGGGTGGAGTGAGACTCTGCCTCAAAAAAAAAAAAAAAAAGAAAAGAAAACAACAACAACAAAAAAGATCTTATTCGTTAGAGAGACCGTAATTTTCATGTAATGTAACAGAATTAATTATTGAAGTTATGCAGCTAGGCTTTGGATTTTCTTTGATACCTGTGTATTTGTAGCATATGAGCTTAACGGTTGGTCCTGGTTATTCACCAATAAGACTCATCGTTATTAAAAAAGTGATTAGATGGACTGAAAAAGGAGAGAGAAACCATAAATTTGGTAACATTTCTTTCTCTGCACAAGTTTGGATTAGGTTCTGAGCAGCCAGGTTCTGTCCCATTCCTGCCTCCCATCCAAGTACTAACCAGACCTGACCCTGTTTAGCTTCTGAGATCAGATGAGACACAGCACGACCAGGGTTGTATGGCTGTAGCTTCATTCCTTCCTAACACTCTATAGTTAACAGGTTGAAGAGTGTAGTTCCTGTAGATGGTTCTGCAGAGTTACTGATAGCAACGGAAGGGTGTGTGTGGTGGTAAACATTTGGGTGAGTTGCAGGCAGCAACCACAAGTTGAAGCACTCATGTAATACCTTCTATTTCTAACATTCACATACACCCCCAAGATCAAAATGTAGACATGGGGCAGTCAAAATGCTTTCTTCCTCCAGGGACCATTTAAATCAGAGCCTTATCCCAGGGTTTCCTAAAGAACACTTTTTTTTTTTTTCCCTTGAAAATCTCTAGCCCAGACATCTGCAGTTGGATAGTTGCTTTTTCCCTGTATTTGTCTTTTGATTATAAAATGGTAGCCCCAACTAACACGGTGTCAAAGATCCATTCATCTGACCTGAGAAATGAGTCACAGAGGGTTGCACGGAAATAGAGAAATTCTTCAAATAGCAGTCTTTACTAGGATTTATTTTCTGTGGAAGGTGTGCTTGCTGCTCTCTGCTGAGAATTACTGCTGTGAAGTAGCTACATGTGCTAAGACACACTACCAACGTTAAGACTTAGAAAATTTAATGTCCCTGATGGAAAGATTAATGAGGTTTGACTACATCTCAATCCTGCTTAGGAATTCTTAAGAAAATAAAACATATGTTGCTGTTTTTTATGTTCTATAAAAACATATATATAGAGAAAAAATGCTAAATCACATAATTTGGCAACAATTAAAGGTGTCTTTTTGCAGAAATTGGAAACTAGAGTTAATCCACATGTATTTATGAATGTCCACAATTATAGAATTTAGAAAACACACACACACACACACACACACACAACCAAGAGAAGCCTTGTGATGTTTAGCAAGAAGAAATTATATTTACTATTCTTCACAGCTTCCCTCATGTTTGCAAGCTAAAGAGTAGCTCTATACCAACACATAACATTAAATCACAGTTATGTGATTTAGTAAGCTAAATTAGAGTTATGCGATTTAGCAAGCTAAATACTTTCATATTTACACTATGGGGCAAAGTGATTCAAGGGTGAAAAAACTTAAATAATCCATTAAAGATTTTATAGCTTTTATAATTTCTTCTTTTGCAAGATGCTAAATACAAAAATATCTTAGACCTAAATCATTTACAGTTTTGTTTTTTTTTTTTTTGGTTCTATAATAAAATTTACAAATGGAATTGTTCTCCGGTGTCACAGGGCATTTTTAAAAAAACAATAAAAGTAAGGCATGAGTCTGATTCTGTTTCTAGTTCCAAAATCTTTGTAGCACAAGCTGTATACATCATTTGTAATTCAAAATGATGTCAACAGCCCACAGAATACTTGAGGGCAAAGTATGACAGATAGATTTGATTTCCATCCTTTAAAAACATGTTGTAGATTATGCATGAGTACATTGCAGTTATTCTTTTAATGCATGAGCGTGTCTGTTATTTTCTTAATATTCTGCACCACAGAACAAATATATTTGGAGTGTCTGAAATCAGAGCAAATACGTAACTTGTCTTCGTAATTTTCTTTCCTTCCTCACTGATCAGAGGGGCTTCTGTTTTCCATCTTCTTTGTTGAATCAAGGCAGCTTGTGCTTTGTGTGTACCATTATAATTCATCGAAACTAAATCATGGCAATACTTTCTCACTTTCTGATATATGGCAGGAAATACCTGCCCTCTCCTCCTGTTCTCTTAGTCTCCAGCTGAAGTGAATGAATGGAATCTGCTGGTTGTTCTTTTAATCTAAGAAACAACTTACTTTTCATTTCCCCTTCTGAAAATATATAAATAATATATTTTATACATAATCCAGGGGTTTGAAATAGTCTAATTAGGAAGTTTACTTTTACCATTGTCTTTTGTCTTTTTATCGTGAGAAGTAAAATCAATGACTCAGCACAGCTCATCCTCAGCTGCCACCCATGTGTGATCAATTCTACACGTTTATCCATGTGTGAGATTTTGTGCTGCAATCCTGCTCTCATACCTTGCCCCTACAATCCACTTTCTACAAAGTAGCCAGTATGACCCACATTTATTTATTTTAGAGACAAGATCTTGCTCTGCCACCCAGGCTGGAGTGCAGTGGTATGATCCTAGCTCACTGCAACGTTGAACTCCTGGGCTCAATGGATCCTCCCGCCTCAGCCTCCTGTAGCTGGGACTACATGTGTGAACTGCCATGCCCAGCTAATTAAAAACAATTTTTATTTTTGTGGAGATGGGGTCTTGCTATGTTGCCCAGGCTGGGCAACTCCTGACCTCAAGCAATCCTCCTGCCTCAGCCTCCCAAAGTGCTGAGATTAGAGGTGTGAGCCTCTGTGCCTGGCCCTTTATGACCTTTAAAAACCATATATTCATCTTACACTCCCCTATTTAAAACACTCAAATGGTTTCCCATTGCACTTATAATACAACCCAAACTTCTCCTTGGGCCTATGAGACCGTGTGTCTCCTGGCTGCCTCTCTGTCCTCAGTTCCTTCCTTTTTTCCCCACCTCCTTGAGCTCATTCTTGCTGCAGCATATTTCACTCTCTGTTCCCTCTGCCCAGAATGCCCCCTAGCACCACACCCACGTGCATCCAACTGCTTCTGGACAGCAGCCTTCCCTCCAGGGCTGCCTGCTCAAAGAGGCCTCCTCAGCACCAAATCCATCTGGTAGGGTTGCCTGGGTACTCTCTATCACTTCTTCCTGGTTTATTTTCTTCAGAGCTAGAGTCTAACTAGACTCTAACTCTCCACAAGCAGGGACCGCACTTGACTTTTTCACCTCTGTGTGATCCTGGCACCTATTCTAAGAGATGGGGATGCATTGGTGGGGAAAAGAGACAAAGATCCCTGGGGGAGATCCTGTGGGGTGGTGGGGAGGGGATACGGGCAATACATAGGACAAATAAGTAAACTAGGCCAGGCCAAGCAATCCTCCCACCTCAGCCTCCCAAAGTGCTGGAATTACACGCCTGTTTCATCTTTCCCTTAATTTACCAAATTAACTATTTTAACTATTGTTACATGCCTGTAATCCCAGCACTTTGACAGGCTGAAGTGGGAGGGTTGCTTGAAGCCAGGAGTTTCAGACCAACCTGGGCAACATAGCCACATCCTTTCTCTACAAATAATTTAAAAAAATAGTGGGCCATGGTGGTGCATACCTGTAGTACCAGCTACACAGGAGGCTGAGGCAGGAGAATGGTGTGAACCCGGGAGGCGGAGCTTGCAGTGAGCCGAGATTGCGCCACTGCACTCCAGCCTGGGCGACAGAGCAAGAAAAAAAAAAAAAAAAAAAAGACTTAAAGGAGGCGCACAGCGAACCTACACAGAATCCAGGGAAGAGGCAGAGGACTTGCAAAGTGGCAAGGTCCCAAGGCAAGGGCAGGCCTGGAGTGCTTAAGGGGCAGCCAGGAGACCAGGCAGCTAGAATGGGGTGAATGAAGGAGTGAACGCTGGGAGATGAGGCCAGGGAGGTGACTGGTTGCCATGTCATGTAGGGACTGGAGGCCACTGGGAGGATTCATTCTGGCTTCATGTGTGGGATGGTCAGACATCGGAGACTTTTGAGCAGAGGAGGACAGAAAGAGAGACTGCAGCCCAAGAGAAGAGGCTGGCCCTTGGCAGAAACATAATGATTTATCCATTGTTAAGGAAAGAATATGGGATATATGGGTAGAGATGCACGCAGGTAGATAGGTAGATGTCTTGGTGGGAGCTTGCACAACTTTTATTTTGACTGCATCTATTTTCCATGCAAAATGGGCAACAAAATCATTAGCTGAGGCCAGGTGTGGTGGTTCATGCTTGTAATCCCAGCACTTTGGGAGGCCCAGGTGGGAGGATCACTTGATGCCAGGAGTTTGAGACCAACCTGGGCAACATAGTGAGACCCTCGTCTCTTAAAAAAAATGGTTTTGTAGGTGAGAGAGTGATTGCACCAGGGTAGCTCACTGAGCGCCCAGGACTGAGAAGGAGGAAAGTTGGATTTAACCAAGGTTTGAGAAAAGGGCAAGGCAGATGAGGATGTGGAGTTGCAATGATTGACTGTGGAATTAATCAGTTGCAGAAAATGGGGGAGAAGAATGGTAAGAAAATTTGGGCACGTTTGGAATGAGTGGAACCAGATTAATCTGGGAAGACTCCCCTAGATGAACCTTGAAAGTCTGGCTCCAGGGGTGGCCAAGAACTACTTCCTGAATATCCATCCATCGGCAGGTATTGAACACCTTCATTCAGAGAACTGTGATAGGTGCCATGGGAATAGAAAGCGTAAAGCCCTATGTGAAAAGGACAATTCACACAACTCTCAGCAGAAAATTCTGAATGAGTCTCAGAGATGTTATTTGCTTCAGTAGTTGAAATCAGATGAAGAGCCAGGCATCGTGGCTCACACCTGTAATCCCAGCACTTTGTGAGGCTGAGATGGGTGGCTTGCTTGAGCCTAGGAGTCTGAGACCAGCCTAGGCAACATAGGAAGGCCTCAACTCTACAAAAAATAAAAATAAATTAGCTGGGCATGGTGGTACATGCCTGTGGTTCCAGCTACTGAGGAGGCTGAGGGAAGAGGATTGCTTGACCCCAGGAGTTTAAGGCTGCAGTGAGCCATGATCAGCCTGGGTGATAGAGCAAGACCCTGTCTCAAAACAAAACATGACGAAGACTGTTTCATTTTTCCCTTACTTTACCAAATTAACTATTTTTTTTAAAATTTTTTGTTTTTTTGAGATTGAGTCTCCCTCTGGAGTCTAGGCTGGAGTGCAGTGGTGCAATCTTGGCTCACGGCAACCTCCGCCTTCTGGGCTCAAATGATTATCCTACCTGAGCTTCCCGAGTAGCTGGGATTACAGGTGCACACCACTGCGTCCAGCTAATTTTTGTACTTTTAGTAGAGACGGGGTTTCACCGTGTTGGCTAGGCTGGTCTCGAACACCTGACCTTGGGTGATCTGCGCGCCTTGGCCTCCCAAAGTGTTGGGATTACAGGCGTGAGCCACCGCGCCCAGCCTAACTATTATTAACACTTTATTATCGTTAGATATATTCTTCTAGTGAGGTTAAATACAGCTGTATCTGTTGTTATAATACAATACATGTGTTCTTCAAAAACCTATACTCTGTGAAAAATTGCATGATCAAGTTACAGGCTTATTAGGAAAGTAGGGTTAAGCACAGATTACTCAAAAACTATTTTGAAACCAGACCACCAGTAAAAACAGCATTTGGTGCCCTGGGAGATAACTTGGACATCTAGGTCAGCAGCAGGGCTGACGGCTGCCCCAGTGCATAGGAAAAGTGCACAAGAGCAATTGAGGAAAAGCGGAGGCCAGGCTGACAGAAGCTGAGCTCTGACCCAGTTAGGCAGTCCCCAAAGGTGGCACCACCTGCTATCAATGAAGAACTTTGCAAAGTCCTGGAGAGGGCAGCTCAAAGGAAGGGAGCCCTGGATGTGCAAACTTGTTTTAAAATTTCTTAAGATAGAGCTGAAAGGGCCCCTGCCTGTACAGCAGCTAAGCCAAAGGCCCTTTCCTTTCTTTTTGAAGGTAATTCTACTCCCACCATTCCAGCTCCCAGGAAAATTCATGTATAAGCCAGCAAAAAAAATCATGTACAAGCCAAGGAAACCTCTACATTTATATTAACACAAGTCCCTTATTTATCAATCACAAGTGAGCTAACTGATATTATAGAAAGAACAATTGTATACTCTTATCTTTGTCCTTAAAAGTTTTTGAAAATTACAACTATTTGGAAAGTATCACTCAACATTTTATTTTTTCTTTTCTTGAGATGGAATCTCACTCTGTCTCCCAGGCTGGAGTGCAGTGGCTCAATCTCAGCTCACTGCAACTTCCGCCTCCTGGGTTCAAGCAATTCTCCTTCCTCAGCCTCCCGAGTAGCTGGGACTACAGGCGCCCGCCACCACTCCCAGCTAATTTTTTGTATTTTTAATAGAGACGGGGTTTTGCCATGTTAGCCAGGATGGTCTCGATCTCCTGACCTCATGATCCACCCACCTTGGCCTCCCAAAGTGCTGGGATTACAGGTGTGAGCCACAGTGCCCAGCTTCATTTTGTTTTTTATCATTAAGCATAATCACAGGTCCTTAATTTAACTACCCCCATGCAAAAGGGATTCAAGATTCACCTTCTTAACCTTGGCCTCCTTCAGTTTTTCCAGCGCCAGCTTAATTTTATCAGCCTTGGCTTGGGCTTCTTCCTCTTCCTGGAAAAGGGCAAGATATTCTTCAATACAGTCCATTAAGTAATACCAGTGAGTAATCACTTCTGTCATTGCTAGTGTCTCAGCTACTTTATATTAACAAAAGATACCAAATTTCACATGCTTGATTTTCAGAATTTATTAATTACTTTTTAAAGGCATACAAAGTGTAATAATTACATCTGGATAAATGGGGTATCCATCACCTGAAACATTCAATTTTCAGAATTTAAATGACTACAACAAAATTCTTCAACTCAAAGATATAGAAGGCAGTCACTCCTTATAGCTTGGGAATGGTAACTTAAAAGATGAAATGATGACTTTAACAGTGGTTCGTATATTTAGACCACAAAAATCTGCTTGGCTCACAAACTGGGATCCGACCCAAGGAATCTATAGATTGACACATCTCCGGGATTTGAACACTCCCTGAAATTATATGCATACTTTTGGATCAGGGTGTCTTTTTGGGGATTTCTAATTTTTTATTAGATTCTTAAAGGGGTTCTTAATGCCCCCAAAGGTTAAGAGAGATTGAATTTTTTTTTTTTTTTTTTTGAGATGGAGTCTCGCTCTGTTGCCCAGGCTGGAGTGCAGTGGCGTGATCTCGGCTCACTGCAAGCTCAGCCTCCTGGGTTCACACCATTCTCCGGCCTCAGCCTCCCAAGTAGCTGGGACTACAGGTGCCCACCACCACACCCGGCTAATTTTTTTGTATTTTTAGTAGAAATGGGGTTTCGCCGTGTTAGCCTGGATGGTCTCCATCACCTGACCTCATGATCTGTCCGCCTCGGACTCCCAAAGTACTGGGATTACAGGCGTGAGCCACCACGCCCAGCCAGAGAGACTGAAATTTAAATTTACAATTCACCAAAAAACAAAAGCACTGACAAGCTCATATGAACAGGCTGAAAAGTGAGTGAAGTATTTTATGAGCCCAAAGCTCTTTGATTTTTGCAAGTTAAGTCTCTCTTCTATTTATAATGATGAGGAAATGAGCTGTTCTGGTTACATTCTAATTACTTGAATATAGGCATGTATCTTTTTATAGCAGTGGTTCTCAAATTGTTTTTTGAGCCACAAGCCCCTTTAAGAAAGCCCATAAAGCTTCACAAGTCCATTCAACTTTGTACTTTGTTTACTTTTGGGGGTGCATGGCCCCCTTGAAATCTTCATGGACCCTACATTAAGAGTCTCTGTTCTATATTGATCTCCATTTTCACATAAATTTTCTAAAATAAGTACACAATAGAGCACTGTGTGTGATAGAGTATAATTTAATATTTGATTTATATTCAATATTTTGTTGTATGACCTTTCAGGGTCCCTAGGGTCTTATTTGTGAGTACCAAACATCGTGACACAGTGTGACAACCGTGGAAGCCACAGGAAATTGAACTGGACTCTCCTCTAAAATATTGGGCTTACTCTAAAAAGAAAATCCTTAAAAGTGCTCTTTCTACTTTTATGAGAGACATGCTATGAGTTAATATCCCAAATAATGATCATTTAAACTTTCCAGTTGTCTGTTTTTCAATATTCAGAAATTTATCAGTATCAAGCACCCATCACCTGCCTGCTATATAACACCCTCCCCAACTATGACATTACAAGAGATACTTGGATGTACCTGTCCTACTGAACAGGGCTGCCAAGTTCAACAAAATTCAATTTCATTCTGCTCAGAAAATACATAATGAATGCTTTCTATTCTCTATGTACTGAGCTAAGAACAGGGACATGGAAATATATAATCAGTTCCACATTTCAATATGATGTTAATAAAACATTTCCCCAAAAGATTGAGTTTTATCAAAGAGTGTTTGCATACAAATATTTTTTAAGCAAATTATAGTAAATCCTGAACATGGCCCTAATACATTCTTGATACACACCCATGTGGCTTGCTTACGGAGGGTTCTAGCTTTGCAATGAGCGTGCTCTGTATCTTTGTTTTTTAGTACCTCAGATCTTTGGATGTACAAACTTAGGAATGTAATGATCACTTCAAAGAACATCAGTGATAGGTAGCACAGGTTGATGGCCCTGCCATCTCTGGTCCCACACACTTACCTGAGAGAGAGGTTCAGGAGGTGGTGGTGGCAGTGGAAGGTCTAACACAGGATCGGCTGGTGGAGGTGGTAAGTCATCCTTATATTGGCTGATACCAGTGGCAGCAACATTTGTTCCATAACCAAGAGAGGCTGCACCGCTGAAATTTGATGCCTGTAGAGATGCTGAATGATGTTGATTCTGCGAGGACTCTTTCTGTGCCTGGATTGTCCTCTGCTCAGCCTCACTTATGTCTGCTACCAGATCTGCCATGAGAGCATCTAAATCTTGGTCTTCCAGTGCATTTAAGGACTCTAGTAGGGAAAATTACATTAATGGTATGAAAAACTGTTTGCATCTGGAAAAACTGAAAGAAGATAATTTTTAAGCATAATATTTGAGTAGAAAGGAATCATTATTTTGATTGGTTATGATATAATGAGAAGATTGAGAATATTTTAATTCAATAGCACAAGCATAGGAATTCCTAAAAGAACTGTTGCTGCATTTGTCACATGGTTAATCCAAGTGAGTTTCTAACACCAAGAAAAAAAATTGGGGGAAATGTGTTTTCTACACTGGGGCATCTGACATACCAGCTATAAAGTCAAATCCAAGCATACGAATAGATGCCTAAGTAGGAAATCCTATAGTGTAACATCTTAGAGTTTTAGAAAAGTAGCAGAGAGGGGAGCATTGGAAATGGATAGAAGGGGAGTTTTCCCTAAGCATTTGGAGGGCAAAGAGAGTACTGCTGCTATTTAGAAGAAACTGGATTTCAACCAACGGGGGTTTAATGTGCCTGTGACCTTGGCGTGAAGACGGAGCTTCTATAGGCTCACCATCTAACTGTAGAAAACTTCATATTCAGAGATAGAGCAATTTTTTCTTTTCTTTTTTCTTTCTTTTTTTTGAGACAGAGTCTCACTCTACTGCCCAGGCTGGAGTGCCGTAGTGTGATCTTGGCTCACTGCAATCTCTGCCTCCCAGGCTCAAGCAATCCTCCCAACTCAGCCTCCCAAGCAGCTGGGACTACAGGTGCATGCCACCAGGTCCAGCTAATTTTTGTATTTTGTGTAGAGACAGGGTTTTGTCATGTTGCCCAGACTGGTTTCAAACTCCTGGATGCAAGCAATCTTTCTATCTCAGCCTGCCAAAGTGCTGGGATTACAGGCATGAGCCACTGTGCCCAGCCAAGAGCAATTTATGATAAATAGCAGAAATTAAAGCACCATAGGTGGCAGGGAGTTAAAAAATTATAGGATTAAATGGTAGAAACTTAATGAAGACAGTAAGCTGGGAGTTAACTTTTAAAAGAAAGGAAAGAGATAAATTTTCAGAGTGAGAGGGAGGGAGGAGAGATGGCCTTAGGATTTCTTCCAGTTGTGAGATTACTATGGTAGAGCAGATGTGTGATCCTGAACGTTGATTAGATCATGTGGTGTAGTTGGGGTGGTGTTGGTGAGTAGTCTTGGTGGAGTACTTTGATGATCAGGCATACATTATATGGTGAATATAATGAACAAAGGATGGACAGGAAGGAAGTGATGCATGAGGAGAATTCTAGCTGCTATAGATATGATGAACCAGACTGAGGAAATGGGAGCAGCTGGAATAAAGCTTACTCAGTAACAAATAAGCTTTGTTTGTTAGACATCTTCATCATAAATGTCGCACAGCATATTACAGTAATGCTAATAGTGCTAGTTTACCGTACTTGGACTAAAGTTTGGGTTTCCTAAATGTGTAAAAAGGGTTTATTTTACTGTAAGCCATTTTTATATATAATTTCTTTTCTTTTTTTTTGGGACAGAGTCTCGCTTTGTCACCCAGGCTGGAGTGCAGCAGCACGATCTCGGCTCATTGCAACCTCTGTTGCCCAGGCTGGAGTGCAGTGGTAGGATCATAGCTCACTGTAGCCTTGACCTCACGAGTTCAAGCAATCCTCCCACCTCAGCCTCCCGAGTAGCTGGGACTACAGGCACATACAAGCATGCCTGGCTAATTTTTTAATTTTTGTAGAGACAGTGGTCTCATTATGTTGCCCAGACTTGTCTCAAGCTCCTGGGATTAAGTGATCCTCCTGCCTTGGCCTCCCAAAGTGCTGGGATTATAGGCAAGAGCCACCACGCTTGGCCTGCTTTTGTAAAAAGCTTCATGAATGTTACCATCTTAATGGAAATGACCGGCAGGAATAATAAATTTATGCGGCAAATAAAAAGAGTGTAGGAAAAAGAGAAAATCAAAAGAGGTATATTATAATTTATCAAGAAACAGTCACTGGCACCTAATGGTTTACTACAAAACTACTGGAAATGATAGAAACAAAGAAATCCTGGTCGGACGCCACGGCTCACACCTGTAATTCCAGCACTTTGGGAGGCTGAAACAGTTGGATCACCTGAGGTCTGGAGTTCGAGACCAGCCTAGCCAACATGGTGAAACCCTGTCTCTACTAAAAATATAAAAATTAGCTGGTCATGGTGGCACATGCCTGTAGTCCCAGCTACTCGGGAGGCTGAGGCAGGAGAATCGCTTGAACCCAGGGGGCAGAGGTTGCAGTGAGCAGAGATCCCGCCACCGCACTCCAGCCTGGGTGACAGAGAGAGACTCTGCCTGAAAAAAAAAAAAAGAAAAACATCCAGAGAAGGACAGAAATAAACTTGTAATTCTGGATTTCTGTAATTGAACTTCTCTCCTATTTTGCTTCTCACATTTTTGGTAGGCACTGCAAGTCTTCGGGAAATCTTTTTCCAGAGTTGCAGGGAGTTCTCACTAATTTGAAAGTGATTACTTCAAGATTTATTTTTTATTTTTATTTTTATTTTTTTTGAGATGGCGTCTCGCTCTGCCACCCAGGCTGGAGTGCAGTGGCGCGATCTCAGCTCACTGCAAGCTCCGCCTCCCAGGTTCACGCCATTCTCCTGCCTCAGCCTCCCAAGTAGCTGGGACTACAAGTACCCACCACCACGCCTGGCTAATTTCTTGTATTTTTAGTAGAAATGGGGTTTCACCGTGCTAGCCAGGATGGTCTCAGTCTCCTGACCTTGTGATCCGCCCGCCTTGGCCTCCCAAAGTGTTGGAATTACAGGTGTGAGCCACCACACCCGGCCTCAAGACTTATTATAGTATGAATAGCATGTGGCCTAAAGATGTCTCCACTTAAATAAACAGAGAGTTTTTGTTTTGTTTTGTTTTTTATTTTCTTGAGATAGAATCTCACTCTGTTGCCCAGGGTGGAGTACAGTGGCAGAAACACAGCTCACTGCAGCCTTGATCCTCCTGCCTCAGCCTCCCAAGTAGCTGAGACCACAGGCACATGCCACTATGCTTGGCTAATTTTTTTTTATTTTTTGTAGAGATGGGGTCTTGCCATGTTGTCCAGGCTGGTTTCAAACTCCTGAGCTCAAGCAATCCTCTTGCCTTGGCCTCCTAAAGTGCTGGGGTCACAGGTGTGAGCCACCATGCATGCCTGAGAGATTTTTGGTAATAAAATAAAGTGACAAGTTCAGGAAAAATGAAAAAATGTCAAGTAGACTAAATTACACATAAGTATGTATTATATATAATTTTAAAATGTTTTAAATAAAATATGAAGTATCGATTCATATTTATTAATCATTATGAAATAGTTGATTTCTACCACTGAAGGGACATTTCCTTATTAATATTTTTATATGCTACTCCTTGTTACTCTATGGGCTTAGTAATAAGAAGAAACTCCCCTTACTTTAAAACACAAGATCATTTTGAGACTTCTTAAATGCAGAATGGTGTTCCCTTTCATTATTGGCAAAAATATCTTCTTGACTCTCTCAATTCAATCCAGACACAGTAAAACCCAGTCTGAAATCCATGATTTTAACAATGATATTTTATCATGATGTTTAGGTTCCTTTAATTTAGTTTTCAAATTATAGTTTCATACCGATTTGAATCATCATTATGATTTTGAATTACTTAAGAAAAGAAATTGTTATGCTTACCATTTAAATCTTTAAACCCCACACTGTAGTTAAATTCAGCTCTGGGTGGATTAGGGTCAGGAGGAGGGAGAGTGTCAACTCCTAAACTCTGTGAAAAAAGATCCCCCCATCAAAGTTATTCATGATACAAACATTTCTGTAGCACACTTCACTCAGCAAGTCAAAAACCATGTATTATTTACACATTTTCTCCCTTTGTATGTTCTCTGAAAACCATATTGTAACTTGAAAATGTTTTATGTAATTTTTCCCCTATAGAAAATTACAGCTTAAAAATTATTCTAGAAGGAAGATCTTGAAATGGAATATGTCAATTGAGAGCAATGAGAATGAGGTAGTTAATTTTTATAAAGAACAAATAATTTCTTGTAATGGTGAACACACACACACACTATATATATATAAATATAAAAATATAAATATATAAAAAATATACATAAAATTCTGTAATGACTTAAGTCATGACATCAGAGAAAGAAATATCCAGTTACTTGGAGGAGAAAAGCTGTTTGAGGATGCAGTCTGTCGTAGTAAAATTTTTCCTTAGCCTAAAATCTTGAGAACCTACCTGTTGGCAGGGCTGTTTAGCCAAGCAAACCTAAAACCTATGACTACATTCACTTGGCCACAACAAAGAAATAGCAAAAACCAAAAGGGCTTTGGGTGAAGGCAGGTCCAAGAGACTAAAAGGGGCCTCTTTCCGATTCCTTTTTTTTTAAATAAAAATGAGACGGGGGTCTTGAACTCCTGGGCTCAAGTGAGCCTCCTGTCTCAGCCTCCTAAAGTGCTGGAATTACAGGTGTGAGCCATCATGCCCAGCCTCTTTCCTGTTCTTGCCTTACAGTAACAATACTTAAACGTGGTCCTGCAAAAATCCCAGACTCTGACCCATTAGAACACTTCCCCCACTGGCTGCAGGCATGAGGGAATGGGTACAGAGAGACTACACACGTTCACTCAAACTCTCCTCCACCATGGGAAGAGAAAACACAGTCCTCATCTTAAGAAATGTGGTTGCCATCGGCTCACGCCTGTAATCCCAGCACTTTGGGAGGCCGAGGCAGGTGGATCACGAGGTCAGGAGATCGAGACCATCCTGGCTAACACAGTGAAACCCCGTCTCTACTAAAAATGCAAAAAATTAGCCGGGCGTGGTGGTGGGCACCTGTACTCCCGGCTACGAAGGAGGCTGAGGCAGGAGAATGGCTTGAACCCGGGAGGCGGAGCTTGCAGTGAGCCAAGATTGCGCCACTGCACTCCAGCCTGGGCGACAGAGCGAGACTCCGTCTCAAAAAAATAAAAATAAAAAATAAATACAAAAATTAGCTGGGTGTGGTGGCGCACACCTGTAATCCCCACTACATGGGAGGCTGAGGCAGGAGAATCACTTGAACCTGGGAGGCGGAGCTTGCAGTGAGCCGAGATCTTGCCACTGCACTCCAGCCTGGTGACAGAGTGAGACTGAATCACAAAAAAAAAAAAAAAAAAACAAAAAAAAAAAGAAAGAAAAAAAGAAAGAAAGAAAGAAATGTGGTTGCCATCCTAACACCTTTTAACCAGCACCCCTTCCTCTAAGCCAACTATCTTGTATCTTACCCCTTCTTTCATAAAATCTACACTTTTCTGAAACTTATTGGGAATATAAAGTAGATGCTAACTAGAATTGGTTTATTTTTTATTTTTGTTTTTATTGAGACGGAGTCTCACTCTGTTGCCCAGGCTGGAGTGCAATGGCACAATCTCAGCTCACCGTAATCTCTGCCTCCTGGGTTCAAATGATTCTCCTGCCTCAGCCTCCTGAGTAGCTGGGATTACAAGCACTTACCACCACGCTTGGCTAATTTTTGTATTTTTAGTAAAGATGGGGTTTCACCATATTGGCCAGCCTGGTCTCGAACTCCTGACATGTGATCCACCCACCTCAGCCTCCCGAAGTGCTGGCATTACAGGTGTGAGCCACTGTGCCTGGTCTAGAATTGGTTTATTTTTCCTAAAATAAATAGTCTTTCAAAACACAGACTATTCATTTATTTTTTTAGAAAGCTTTTGAAGATCTCTATCTTATTTAGGAATATTGGCTTATTCTTCTTTTGGTATTTTATGCAGAAAAGTGATGAGCTTATTACCTTGTTAGTCAAAGGCTCATTTATGAGCACACTGTAAGACATTCTAAAGCCCACCTGACTGTAACCTGGCTTAGTGGCCCCTGCCACTTAGGGCTCCTGGCCCTACAGCTACCAGGCTGTAGTGGCGCTGACAGTGGGGCTCAGTGACCTCTGAGTCAATCTAATCTTGATGCCAGGGGCTTTTTTCTCAGTCTATGGTTGAGTAGTTTTCACATTCCTTTGAGGGTACTGAGTTCTTACAGTTTAATCACGAGGTCACCATAACTCCCACTTAGTTCTTTAAAATGTAGCATTTCCTCAAGGGTTGGTAAAAAGTCTTTACTAAAGATGATATCCAGCCTGGGCAACATAGTGAGATCTCGTCTCTACAAAAGAAAAAAAAATTAGCTGGGTGTGGTGGCGTGCACCTGTCGTCCCTGCTACTTGGGAGCTGAGGCCAGAGGATCACTTGAGCCCAAGAGGTTGAGGCTGCAGTGAACCGTGATTGTGCCACTGCACTCCAGCCTAAGCAACAGAGTGAGACTGTGTCTCTCAAGAAAACCCCAAAATCAAACAAAGATAATATTTTCTTAGTGAGTCTGTATAAGGGTAACCACAGGGAAATGGCTCAGTGCTGGTGGTTGTAGGATGGTAAACTTGGGGGTAAATTTCTCCATTGGTAAATATTTGGATACTACGAGCTTGATGTATGTCTGATCAATGTATTAAATTAAATGAACTCAAAAGAATATAGTCAGGAACAAGTTTTTTTTTAACCCGTCATTGTCATAATTACATCAGAACTATATAATGTTGCCAATCTTCAGCGTGTTGCGGGAAGCAGGGACCCCGAATGAAGGGACCGGCTGAAGCCGTGGCAGAAGAACATAAATCGTGAAGATTTCATGGACATTTATTAGTTCCCCAAATTAATACTTTCATAATTGCTTATGCTTGTCTTTACTGCAATCTCTGAACATAAATTGTGAAGATTTCATGGACATTTATCACTTCCCCAATCAATACTCTTGTGATTTCCTATGCCTGTCTTTAATCTCTTAATTCCATCATCTTCATAAGCTAAGGATGTATGTCGCCTTAGGACCCTGTGATGATTGTGTTAACTGCACAAATTATTCATAAATCATATGTGTTTAAACAATATGAAATCTGGGCACCTTGAAAAAAGAATAGGATAACAGTGATGTTCAGGGAACAAAGGAGATAACCATTAGGTCTGACTGCCTGGGAGCCTGGCAGGACAGAGCCATATTTCTCTTATTACTGAAAACGGGTAAGAGAAATATCGCTGAATTCTTTCCCCAGTAAGGAATATTAATAATTCATAGCCCTGGGAAAAGAATGCATTCCCAGGGTGGGCCTCTCAAATGGCTGCCCTGGGAGTGTCTGCCTTATGCAGACGTAGATAGGGATGAAACATGCCCTAGTCTCCTGCAGCGCCCCCAGGCTTGCTAGGATTAGGAAATTACAGCCTGGCAAATTCTAGTCAGACCGGTTCTCTGCTCTTGAACCCTGTTAAGATGTTTATCAATGACAATGCGTGCACAGCAGGGCTTGGAACTTCATTAATAATTCTAGTTTCTCCCTGACCTTGTGACCTTGCCCTGATCTTTTGCCTTGTGATCTTTTGTTGCCCTTAAAGCATGTGATCTCTGTGACCCACACCCTATTTGTACACTCCCTCCTCTTTGAAAATTGCTAATAAAAACTTGCTGGTTTTATGGCTCAGGGGGCATCACGGAACCTGCCGACATGTGATGTCTCCCCTGGACATCCAGCTTTAAAATTTCTCTCTTTTGTACTCTTCCCTTTATTTCTCAGACCTGCCGACACTTAGGGAAAATAGAAAAGAACCTACATTGAAATATCGTGGGCTGGTTCCCCCAGTATCAGGGTTTTAAAAAAGACAGCTCCCTTGTCATATTATAATGAAATTCTGCAACTCTATGTTTGTTTTCTAATTTGCCAGTTAAAAAGGGAAGTTTACCTGAGTCAGAAGATCCATCTCTCCCAGCAAAGTGCTGAACATTTGGTCTATGTCTTCACTTGACTCACCCATCTGAAAAAGGAAGAAACTGAGATATTAGCAGTCTCATAAAAGCCTGATCCTAGGATACTCTTTACATTCCTCCCTTTCCCCCAGGAGCCCCATCCATGGGCAGCTAAGTTGGGAGAGGACTATATTGAGAGGAAGGCTCATGTTAGCCTGAAATTTCATGCCTGGCTTCTATCCAATCTGCTTGATCTAAGATTGTGCCAAACCTTGGGAAATGCCTCAGAGCCACAATTGAATTTTTCCAGGCTGAACTAGTCTTCTTGGGGCCAAAGAAACAGGCTGGATCACGCCTGTAATCCCAGCACTAGGGGAGGCTGAGACAGGTGGATCACCTGAGGTCAGGAGTTTGAGACCAGCCTGGCCAATATGGTGAAACCCCGTCTCTACTAAAAATACAAAAATTACCTGGGTGTGGTGGCACGTGCCTGTAGTCCCAGCTACTCGGGAGGCTGAGGCAGGAGAATCACTTGAACCCAGGAGGCGAAGGTTGCAGTGAGCCAAGATTGCACCACTGCATTCCAGCCTGGGTGACAGAGTGAGACTCCATCTCAAAAAAAAAAAAAAAACAAAAAAACCTTACACAAAAATGATGTGAGGAGTGATTAAGCATATTTACCCAATAATTCCCTGCTTTCAAAAGAGATTTCTGAAATAATAGTTTTTAGTACATTTATTTAGAAGTACTGGTGGACAAACCTTTAGAAATTAAATGGCCTCCCTGTCAAGCAAAAAGAGATAGAAAGAAAACATTTTTTTACATTTTAACCTTTCTTTGCCGAAACCAAGTGAAGCAATTGCCCAAGAAGAGGAAAAGTTTGCAACAAAATAGGGTGGGATGCACTGTGAGTTGCAACTGGCTGCTCTGTTTCCTGACATTTTTGGCAAGGCTAAATTGGGAAGTTAGGAGACATTACTAGGCCTTTGGCCACTTAACAAGCATTATGTAGTTTGGCAAAGGTAATCAATTGTTTCATCTGTAACATGAGGAATTTGCTGCAGACCGTTTCTAAGGGCATTTCTCTCTTTCTTCTCTTTTCTTCTTTTTTTCTTTTTTTAGATGGAGTCTTGCTCTGTCCCCCAGGCTGGAGTGCAGTGGCACGATCTCAGCTCACTGCAGCCTCCGTCTCTCAGGTTAAAGCAATTCTCCTTCCTCAGCCTCTGGAGTAGCTGGGATGACAGGCACCCACCACCACGCCCGGCTAATTTTTGTATTTTTATAGAGACGAGGTTTCATCATGTTGGCCAGGCTGGTCTCAAACTCCTGACCTCAGGTGATCCACTCACCTCGACTTCCCAAAGTGCTGGGATTACAAGATTGAGCCACCTTGCTCAGCCTCTAAGGATATTTTAAAATGCTCTAAAACACTATAAGATTAATGCCAATTATAGCTTATACTAAGAAGTCTGGTGGGTGTAGGGAATCAGTATGTATTATTTAAGCCAAATTACAATATTTACTTGAATTTGTACATGCATGCATTTGTATCTCATTCTTTTTATATGGAAATTAAAAATATATACAAAAGCAGAGAGAATAATGATTTTCATGTATGCATTGTCCAGCTTTAATAATTTTCAAATGGACGGATCTTTTTCCATTTATATCTTCCTACAATAGATATTTTAAAGCAAATATTATTTTTCCATAAATATTTCAGAATGCAGTGCTAAAAGATAAAGATACTTTATTTCTTTTTTTCTTTTCTTTATTTTTTGAGATGGAGTTTTGCTCTTGTCGCCCAGGCTGGAGTGCAGTGGTGCGATCTCACATCACTGCAACTTCCGCCTCCCGGGTTAAAGCAACTCTCGTGCCTCAGCCTCCTGAGTAGCTGGAATTACAGGCATGCCCCACCACACCTGGCTAATTTTTGTATTTTTAGTAGAGATGGGGTTTCGCCATGTTGGCCAGGGTGGTCTGAAACTCCTGACTTCAGGTGATCCGCCTGCCTCGGCCTCCCAAAATGCTGGGATTACAGGTGTGAGCCACCACGCCGGGCCCATAAAGATACTTTCTAAATCATAACCATAATACTATTATCTCTTCATGTGTGTGTATTTAAAATAAACTACTGGGCTGAAATAGGCCAAGTTGAGGCAAATCTATCTTTCCTTGAATAAATTATCTTGAAAACTTGTAGTTCACCCTTTAAGTGACTTTAATACTTTAGCAGTCACATATTTTTATTTTTAATAGCTTTAGCTAATCAGGGTGTCTTAGTCTCTTTATTAAATGTCTATGAAACAAACTTTGTCACACTAACTTTGCTTTCTTAAAAATGACTCCAATGATCTTCTTCTTCCTCTTCTTCTTCTTTTGAGACAGAGTCTCACTCTGTCTCCCAGGCTGGAGTGCAATGGCCTGATCTCAGCTCACTGCAAACTCTGCCTCCTGGGTTCAAGCAATTCTCCTGCCTCAGCCTCCTGAGTGGCTGGTATTATGGGCTCTTGCCACCATGCCTGGCTAATTTTTGTATTTTTAGTAGAGATGGGGCTTCATGATGTTGGCCAGGCTGTTCTTGAACTCCTGACCTCAAGTGATCCACCCACCCGGGCCTCCCAAAGTGTTGGGATTACAGGCGTGAGCCACCACGCCCAGCCAAATGATTTTTAAAATATCACAATTCTTAAAAGTGAAGTGATGTAAATGATGATGATGATAACAGTAATACTTATCTGGCACTAACTCTGTTGCAAGAGCTATTCTATAAGCCAGAGTTGATATTAGCAACATTTGGCACCCAGGATAGCATTGACGCTGAGCAATCAGAACAGATGAGGCTGTAAAATCATTTTGGGTGAATCAGTGCATATCCTCCAAATATCCACCCTGCAAAGCTACCACTTAATCTTCCCAAATTATCTTCAACAATTATCTTGGGTTTATCATTTAGGAAATCTGACATAATGAAATCTTCTTGCTTAATTTTTCCATCATATATTTCCCCTTCTCCCTATTTTAAGAAGAAAAAAATTATTTTCTTCTCCTACATAACCTTATCACCCTCGCCGAACAGGACTGAGAACATTTTCTATCTGAATGTTCTGCTCCCTGCAGTGACTTTTCTTTTGCGCTCCTTCTAGTCTCTCCCTCTTGAGAAACACAAAAGCTACCCTGAGCTACAGATCACTGAGCATATTCCACCATCATTTCAAGGTTTAAGTTTTGCATGTTTTATTTTGGAGGACAGATGCTTGAATTGCCATGTGATGTATTAATTTTCTCTAGTGCCCTATCTGGCATCCAGTGTAGGAGGTGTCTTGCAGGAGCACGGGAAGTTGTAAAACTGTGTTGGCCAGGAGGTGTTGGGAGGGGATAAGAAGGGGTCTTTAGTTAAGAGAGGTCTAGATTCCATCGAACTAGCACATTTCTTAGTGGCAGACACATCCCAAAGACTCAGGTGTACATACACATGGGACAAGAAGGTGTGTGTTTGAATCCAAGGAAGCCACTCAGTGAATGCTGAGGGTCAGACCACGCAAAGCAGGCAGGTGAGCACCCAGGTATAGAAGCAACAGGTGAGAAAGACACCGAAGGTCTAGGTCTATGTGTGCAAGGAAAGTCAGAGAGGAATCAAACACAGCAGCAGTGAAGGATGATGGAAGATACTTGTCCTATTTTGTGTGTATTGTTGGGATTATAAAAGTGTTTATGGCAGCTGGAAGAGAGGAAGATGGCTGCAGGTGGGCCCCGCCCCTGGTTCAGGAGGGAAGTCAGCATGAGGAGTCATTTCCATGGGGTTTTATCCCCACACAGTTGCTTACAAAGTATCTGAATCATATCCTCCTTTCTTTAAATTTCCTACAGGGCTGGGCATGGTGACTCACGCCTGTTATCCCAGCACTTTGGGAGGCTGAGGGGAGAGGATTGCTTGAGGCCAGGAGTTTGAAACCAGCCTGGGCAACATAGAGAGACTTCTGCACAAAAAATTAAAAAATTAGCCAGGTGTGGGGGCACGTGCCTGTAGTCCCAGCTACTCGGGAGGCTGAGACAGGATGATGGCTTGAGCCCAGGAGGTCGAGGCTGCAGTGAGCTATGATGGTGCCACCAAAGTCCAGCCTGGGTGACACAGCGAGACTCTCTCAAAAAAAAAAAAAAAATTCCTACAAAACGGCAGAAAGTATTTAAGTAGACATTATCTCCATGGTTTCACAAACTGTCTCCCAAAACAACTAATATGGTATTAAAAATCTTGTCATGGGTTTTTAAGTTATTATTTTAATAAGGGGAAATTAATGGAATAAACAATAAAATTCCAGAACTGCTCATGTGAATTTCTTTCTATCTGAGTACAATAATGTGAGAAAATAAAGGAATCCTTCAGATGAATTATTATTAACAGAAAAAGTTAAGAGTAATTATTGGTGTTAACACATTTCAGATTTTTTTATGAGAGTAATCCATTTTATAAGAATAAATACGGATTTGTTTGCTGACCTCAAAACTGCCAACTAGCATTACAATAAGCTTATAGGAACCAAAGATGATTTGAGTAACAAGAATCTTGCCATTGATTCATTCTCCTGAACCCTTAAATTTGGAAAAGCACTAAAATAAAGTCCTGAAATATGACATCAATGAGTCAGAAAAACCCACTGAACCCAAAGGCTTTCATTTCTCAGGCTGTGCACACCACTGCTATATAACAGGTTAATGACGTGCCACAGTGAATCATCCACCTAAGATGGAAATAACTCAACACAACAGCGCGTTCTCGTGATCTCTCCCTGCATTCATCTGGTGGAAATCTTTCCCCCTGCCCTTTCCCCTGCCCTTTCATTCCTTTCCCCCAGAGTCTGTTAGTGAGTTATTAAGTGGAGCCAACATCAAAATTGTGCTGAAACCTACAGTCATAAGTAAACTTGCTAGTGAATGGATCACAGTTGCACCCATGGTGAAAATAAAAAGACATTTGACTTAAGGGCGGTTTGTTAACAAAAATTATTAATCTGTAAATGCAGTCATATTACATAATTGACCTCCCTGCAAGAAAACCTTATTTTTGGAATGGACAGACAAGAGTTATACACATGTAAACAGTGTACACACACACACAAGAGTAAGAAAATAGGGCTGTGCCTATATGTACATGTGGTATTTTCTGAAGGTCAAAATAAAGATTAAAAGAGAGAGAGAGAAACACCCAGCCCTGACAGCTAAAAGTGTTATTTGGGTTAGCAGCCAGAAAGAGCTGGGGTGGAGTTATAGTGAAGCAATGCATTGCAAACAAGCCATGCTCACATCGTGACTGGGTGGAGTTAGAATCTTTTTGTGAGTATGTCACTTCTGAGTTCATTTTATGTCTTGGGAAGAACCACAAGTTGTTGATGAAAAAGAAATGGAAATACTACAAAATCAGCTAGATTTTGTGATCATTATTGTTATTATTGGATAAATGAGGGGTGAGGTGGTTGCAGCCGCTTGTCCAGGCTAACACTTTCCCTTAGATTACTTGAATGACAAGGAAATTTTCCCTGATGCTTAATATTTCTAGTTTTTTTATCCTTAAATTGTTTCTCTTTTCCACCTGGATACATTTCAAAAATATGTCTTTTAAACATTTATCCTAGGTACTGTGATGCATATGGTTTACAGGACATATGTTTGTATTGACGGCAGAGTTAATCTCACACATTTAACTCAGTTTGCATGCAGTTTGGGATGCTGTGAAGATCAGCAATTCCAGCCATGGAATCTGGAATTTTGGACCTGGATGAGGGCGGCCTTTATTGCATCGGTAAGAGTAGCTTGCCTAAAAACAGCCAGCTCAATATCCCCCAGGCATTTCCCTCTAAGCAGCTCCGACTCACTACTACCCCTCATGCATTCTCTTCCCATGCGCCTTAACTTGATAAAAGGCCATTAGTCACATATCAGTCTGACTTAGAACCCTTGGCATAGTCCCTTACTCCTCCCATTTTTCCATCTAGTCGGTCGGGGAATCTGTTGGCTTTTTTCTGTAGAAGGATTCTCCTTGCCTTCATTCTCTCTATCAAGCCACAGTTGACACCTCACCAGCTCACCTGGCCTCCAGCCTTCCGGACTCCCCATCAATATTCACCACCACCACTGCTGCAAATTGCAAATACAAATGTGAACATGTCACTCTCCTGTTTAAAAGCCTTCCCTGGCTGATTATGATGAAGTGGAGAATGTTCAGGCACTCAGCATGTCTTTCAAAGTCCTTCCTAATTTGCCCCATTCGGGGCCTTTTATTTATTTATTTATTTATGCTTTTTTTACATTATTTTATTTTATTTTTAGCAGAGACAGGGTCTCGCTAGGTTGCCCAGGCAGGTCTCAGACTCCTGGGCTCAAGTGATCCTCGCACCTCCGTCTCCCAAAATGCTGGATTACAGGCTTGAGCCACCAGGCCTGGCCTCAGGACCATTGATGTTTTCTGAACAGGCTTTTTAGAACTCTTTTTGTCTTTGTATATGCTATTCCCTTTAAATAATATCCTCCTCTGTGCATATCTCCTTTATAAAATCCTACTGATCATTCAAAATCCAGCTGTCATGCTAACACTTCAATGGTGTCTTCATTCCCAGCAGAGATTTGCAGTCTATTGCACTTGGTAAACATGTCAGTAAATCCTGGCCTTAGCAACCAACTTGACAAGGTATTTAATCTCCCTGGACTTCAGTTTCCTTGTCTATAAAATAAGGAAAACAATAATGCCTAATTCATAGGCTTGTTGCGACATCTAAACAAAATAGCCGACAATACTTGGCATGAATTTGCAATCATCATTTGCCACACTGAATCACATTCTTTTTGTTATCGTGTTAGAATGTCTTAGAAAACTGGGAGTTGTTATTAAGAAAGAATCAGATCTTGTTGATGTTTGTGTTCAGAAATGCTTCGCTGGAAACGCAGAGAGATTAAGTAACTTCCCAGACTAATGAGAAGAACTGGGCTAGAGTCCAGATCTCAAGCCTCATAGAAAGTTCTCTCTCACTTGACTGGCTATACGTTCTACATGGCTCCTGGTGTGACACACTCAAAAATGTCACATTCCAGGGCCGGGCAGTCCTTAGAGGTTGCCAAATAACACGTTTCTAGAACTATCAGAGCAATTAAACAGCCTGTTTCTAAGCTGCTGCTATAGGTACAGGTTTGTGGAACCTCATTCACTATAACACTGTTTCTCTTTTTCCAATGCTATTTCCAGGTGAGTAAATACTGATACTTACACAGGTGTGTTTTGTTGGTAAACAAAAGTTTCACTGGGGTTCACATCTATTTAGGCCTGAATCAGTTTTCAAACCAAAAATTTTAGTTGCTTTGAGAAAAATTCTGATAACTGTATGCAACTTGAGGCAACTTGAGTGACAGTATTAATGACTTTTCTTCTTTTCTAATTCAATCGAAAGCCAGTTAACATTTCAAGTAATAGGTTAATCATTATTTAGTAAATAAAAACACGTTATGTTTTCTATCTTAATTATTTCTTAATTCACATCATATAACTAATTTCATGTGTACCCCTTTGTTATAACAATAATATGTTACAATTTCGTGATAGAAACTGAATTTTGAGCAGAATGGTATTAAATTAAGGGATTATTTGATGCACTTAAAACTAAAAGATTAAGTCATAAAAGTATACTATTTTATATATTAAGTGAAATATGTAATAATACAATTGTTTATAATAGGAATCTTTTAATAAAACAGAAAACAAATAAAAGAATACACTATTTTCCACATAAGTTGAAAAAAGGCCTGGTGCAGTGTCTCACACCTGTAATGCCAGCACTTTGTGAGGCCGAGGCAGGTGGATCACTTGAGGTCGGGAGTTTGAGACCAGCCTGGCCAGCATGGTGAAACCCTGTCTCTACTAAAAATACCAAAAAATTAGCTGGGCATGGTGGTGCGCATCTATAATCCCAGCTACTTGGGAGTCTGAGGCACAAGAATCGCTTGAACCCGGGAGGCGGAGCTTGCAGTGAGCTGAGGTTGTGCTGCACTCCAGCCTGGGCGACAGAGCAAGACTCCAACTCAAAAGAAAACAAAACAAAACAAACAAGTGGTCCTAACAACTTCTGCATGAAATAAAAAAGTTGTTAAGGTTTTTCTCTTCTTGTGATTATCAAGTTTTGGGTTTACAGAGTTGATGTTTTCGGTGGCAGCAAGTGTCAATACGATGAAGAAACTCATATTATTTACATTTTTATAAGGAGCTTATCTGTCAAAACCCTGCTTTCTTATAGCACCATATTAAGATATTACAAACTCACGGGTTGTCTAAGCCAATTTGAATGGTTGCAAATTTCACCTTTTCAGTTGTACTTTTAGTTATGCTTAGTCTTTACTTGGATTAAGATACTAATACCAATAACAGAATGAAAATTTCAGAGCACTGAGAATGAAAAGAAAAGGCAAAACAGAATATTTGTGAGCAAGACCCTGTCTCTACAAAAAATAAAAAAATTAGCCAGTCATAGTGGCATGTGCCTGTAGTCCCTGCTATTCAGGAGGCAGAGGCAGGAAGATTCTTTGAGCCCAGGAGTTCAAGGCTGCAGTGACTCATGACTGCACTATTGCACTCCAGCCTGAGCAACAGAGCAAGACCCTGGCTCAAAATAAATAATAATAAAAGAAAGAAACAACAGAGGAGGTATAAAAATGACTTTCCGATTATTAAAATGAGTCACAGTCAATGAAGTTCAGGAAGGTTAGAATTAGCCTTCAGTATTAACCAGAGAAGTTGCTACCTGTCTGTCTACCAAGAAGAAAACTCCTCACTCAATTGCTTCTGTGCATGGCTGGGGTTGAGAGAGAGAGAGAAATGTCCCCTTGCTCTCTACCTGCCTGATAATAATAAAAATAATAGCGAATAACTATTAGTTATTCTCACTTCGTGCCAGGGATTGTCCTGGTGCGTTATGTGCATTGACTGATTAAATCCATCCTCACACTTTAGGTGAAATGAAAACACTTTTATGTTCGTCTTAGATGAGAAAACTGAGGCATCCAGAGATAAGTAACTCGATCGAGTTTACACAACGTAAGTTAGTCACCAAATATTTGTTGATCCCAGGCATGGCTGGAGGCTTAAACAAATTTCCGGAAGATTTTTCTATGTGGGTTTTCCTCAGCTGTATTTCTTCTCTTCAATGAATTTATTTGCATACTGTACATCTTTCTATGTTAAAGACAGTTAAAGAAAAATGTTTGTATCCTAGTATTGACTGCTTTTCTTTTCTTTTCTTTTTTTTTTTTTGAGATGGAGTTTTGCTCTTGTTGCCCAGGCTGGAGTGCAATGGTGTGATCTCGGCTCACTGCAACCTCCGCCTCCCAGTTCAAGAGTTTCTCCTGCCTCAGCCTCCCAAGTAGCTGGGATTACAGGCACCCGCCACTATGACCAGCTAATTTTTTTTTTTTCACTTGAGAAAGGGTTTCACCATGTTGGCCAGCCTGGTCTCAAACAATCAGCCCGCCTCAGCCTCCCAAAGTGCTGGAGTTACAGGGACTGTTGTTTTTTTACTCTAGAGTGTTTTGAGTTTATTACTAGATGGCCAAAACTAAAATAGAACTGGAATTGATGAGAAATAAGTTTCAAAAATCTGAGGCTCTCCAAGTATCAATTTACTTTGATATTTTTATTATTTTTTAATTAGAAACCATCTGGCAACATTTTTTTTTCTAGGAAATAAATCAGGAGACCTATTACAACTACAGATACAAAAGAGGAGAAAAAAATTTTAAAAAGCTTATGAATGGGATTGCACTTAGGATGAAATACACACTGCAGAATTCAGATGCTCGCAAATGCTGGTGGAAACTGTGAAGTCACCTGTGTACAGTGTGATTGAAAATAATTTAGAATATTGAATTGTACCTGGTTCCTTCAGGGTTGTATTTTTTCAAAATGCAATGAAAGCGTTTTATCAAGAGGAAGTGGTTCACAGAATAACACAGCATATGGTTAAAGGTTCTTGCAATGTTTGGGGGAGGAGAAAGGGGAAGCCGAGGCTTCTGTGTAGCATAAAACAGGAAACGGAAGCATCCCTAAAGTTACAGATTATATCAAATAATTCACTCAACAGAGAACTAAGGTGAAGAAACCTCTTGGGCCAACTTAACCAACTGTGCACTGTACCCCTGAGATCGGTGAAAATCTTTATAGGCTAGCAAGTAGTTATTGAATCAAAAGGACAATGACTGTGGTCATATGATCAATTCAGACTAACATGCAGTGAGTCACAAACAAAATTCATATGGACATGTGTATATACATATATGTAGGGTCACATAGAAGGAACAACCAAGACAACAGGGTCCTTTTGTAAGCAATATTGTCATGGCAAAAGTTACCTGTAAATAACATTTTAAATAAAAAACTCATCATTAAATGAAATGATTTATTTCAGTAATTTAAAAAAATACTAAGAGAGTGCTTTGAAAAGTCTTAGAATTTTGCAGTAAAGACACACACGCACACACAAACACGTAATGAGATGGGCTACCACATTTTAAAAAATATGATTTAGGCCAGGTACAGTGGGTCACACCTGAAATTCCAGCACTTTGGGAGGCAGAGGTGGGAGAATCACTTGAGGCCAGGAGTTCAAGACCAGCCTGGGCAACATAGCAAGACCCCATCTCTATCCCCTCTGCCAAAAAAATTAGCCGGGGATAGTGGTGTGCACCTGTGGTCTCAGCTACTCAGGAGGCTGAGGTGGGAGAATCCCTTAAGCCCAAGAGCTCATGCCTACAGTGAGCTATGACAGCACCACTGTACTCTAGCCTGAGTGACAAAGTGTGACCCTGTCTCCAAAATTAAAAAAAAAAAAAAAAGATAAAAGACACGATTTTTAAATGTGCTTATTTCCAAGTTGCTGTGATTTTATGCAAAGCATAAAGTCAATGAAAAATTTATGTTTTGCATAAAATCAAAGCAATTTGGAAATAAGTGGGTGGGATAAGGTGGGGGCACTCTGCTAAGTCAAGCTTCAGTTACAAAAAAGTGAGAGAACTGAATAAGACCCAAAAATTTTCCCCAGGACTCAAGTGCAAGAACACTTGACACAGGGCAACAGAGGTCAGCACATATGAACCCAACATCCCCACTTCCATCTGTTTGTCTGGCCTCCAGCTCTGGGAGACAAGTTGTAGACTAGTTTCACTTGGATGCCCATGGGTTGGAAAGAGAGTGCCAAGTCTCTAGATTATTTTAAGTTCCTTTTTTTTTTCTGCTTTAAGTGTCTATATAAGGAATGGGGAACTGCTTTTGTATTTAGGACCCACTGTGACCTAAAACCAGAGGGACCATGCAATTTAGAATTTTTTGAAGAGACACAAATAGAAAATATTCTATTTATCATGTTGTATTAATAAATAAAAATCATGAACATTTCTTTTTAGAAACAAAAGTCCTGTGAATAGTTGGGTCTATTCACTGTCCCCTACATGTCTCTATTTTCTCATGAATCTACCTCAACTAGACTTTTGTTTGCACTATGTCACCAAACTGTGTGTCAAGATTACCAACAATCTGTGGGGTGCGGTGGCTCACGCCTGTAATCCCAGCACTTTGGGAGGTCGAGGTATGCAGATGACCTGAGCCCAGGAGTTCGAGACCAGCCTGGGCAACATGACGAAATCCCATGTTTACCCCCCCAAAAAAAAGAAGCAGCTCAAGCATTCCAGTATTAAAGTTATTTTGAAAAAAGAGATTACCAATGATCTCTCTGTTGTGAAATCCAGTGGTTAGTGCCCAGTCAGCATCTTATACAGCCTTTAATATTATTGATCACCCCCTCCTGGAAATATTTTCTTCACTTGGCTTCCCTGACAGTTTTCTTTCCTGGTTTTCCTCCTCACAGAGGCCAATGTACCTTGAAGCCAATAAAGAAGCTTACATTTCAGGGCTTCTCACATGCAGGACGCTTCTGATACCTCATGTCTCCTCTGGCACCCCAGCAGCAGCACACAACACAACACTGTTCTGTTGCTGGGAGTCACCTGGGTAGGGGTTCCTAGGTCTTCGAGTGGGGCCAGGCGACTGCCAGCACTATCTCCACTTTACTTGGAGTCCAACAAAAGCCCTCCCATGATGCATTTCGTGGACATTAGCTCTCATGTCCCAGTCCAAAGTCTGAAGGAAACGCTCTGCTCTGCTCCTTGCCCGGGGTCACCTTGGTCCAAGCTTCCTGGCTACCTTATGTCACCCCCAGCCCCAGCCCAGGATTTGGGAGGGTAGTGGGAACTGATGGTCCTGGCCAAGCAGTCCAGTTGTCGCCCGGGCCATTGGATGCCACGGGGTGCCATGTTAGTAAGAACAAAGGCTGCACTTCTCTGAGGCCTTGTTCCCTGCAAGAAGTACCACCAGAGCTAGAAACCACAGAGGAAGTTACAGAGGAGGCATTACCATCTAGAGCTGTCAAGCGAAAGTCAACTTCTTCTCAACTCTCAATCCTAAAAATTAATTTTGATCAGCCATGCTGGAGGAAACACTAAATCATCTATACAGAAAATTGTATTTTAAATGTATTCCCTATAGGAAGAGAAGGTAAAAGAATACGCAACCAAAAGTGTAGGAAAAAATACATCAGCAAGTTATTTAATCGTCATAAAGATTGCAATGTTGTTTTTTAGATATATATAGTTATGTGTCAATTTTTATTTTTATTTTTTTTTTTCAAATGTCTGCATATTTTAATAATGCTGTAAAATAAAGAGTTTCATTTTAGGCAGTGAAAACTATTTTTTCACAGTAAAGTTTCACAGTAAAGTATCACAGTTAAGTCCTTCTGGGTTCAGTGATCTCTAGTGATTAATAACAAACACACTTTTTAAATTGTTGCTGTCTCCTACCCCAGCCATGATTTTAAATTTTTTTCTTTATTTTATTTAAAAAATTATTTTAGGTTCAGGGGTACATGTGCAGGTTTGTTATATAGGTCAATTTTTAAAAATTGGCAATTCATTGTGATTTCCTTTTCGGCTCTAAATAAATATTCCCTCTTGCCCTTAATTTTTCATTGACAATTTTGTATTTTTTAAAGGGAGACTTCATCTCCCATCCCAAGTAGAAAAAAATCCCTTCTTTTTAAAAGGGAACCTCTCCAAATTGTGTAAGATTCAGGCCCCGGAGATTCTGGCTCCATCCCTATCTACCTTACCAGCTTCTCCTTCCAGCTTTTTCTGTGGGTTCCTCCTCATCCTTCCTGACCTCATTTCTCTTCAGCCTCGGTCTACACTCACTCCCTAGGTGCTCTTAGGGCTTTAAATACCATACATATGCTGCCAACCCCCAAAGCACATCTCCAGCCCAAGCGCCTCTTTCTTTTCCTTTTTTTTTTTTTTTGAGATGGAGTCTCGCTCTGTTGCCCAAGCTAGAGTGCAGTGAGGTGATCTTGGCTAACTGCAACCTCCACCTCCCAGGTTCAAGTGATTCTCCTGCCTCAGCCTCCTGAGTAGCTGGATTACAGGCATGTGCCAACACGCCCAGCTAATTTTTGTATCTTTAGTAGTGACGGAGTTTCACCATGTTGGCTAGGCTGGTCTTGAACTCCTGACCTCAAGTAATCCACCTGCCTTGGCCTCCCAAAGTGCTGGGATTACAGGCATGAGACACCATGCCTGGCCCCAAACGCCTCTTTCTAATTCACACATTCAGCTACCTTCTGAATTGCCTCCACCCTCCCGTCCCACTCACTGGCCCCTTGGATTTTATCTCTGTTTGTGCTCTGCTCACACGAGCCTCCCAGCTGTAACTCGAACCCTGTGAGCGTGCATTCGCTCATGCTTTTCTCTCTGTCTGGAACACCTGTTCCCCACTCACCCAAACAGCGGCTCTCTCACTGCCTTTAGGTCTTTGCTTTAATGTCTCCTCATTACTGAGCCCTGACCTATTTCAAAATCAACTCTCTCTACCACCTCTGCTTTCACTATTTATACTCTCTTCCCGCTCATCAACTAGAGTGTAAGTCCCGTGAGGGCAGGGATTTGACTGTTTTTGTTCACTGTTGGATTCTCAGTAAATAGAATAATGTAAATACATGATGGACTCTGAGTGAATATTTGTTAAATAAATGGATAAATTTAAAAAACTACCAGCCTGGGCGACACAGCATGATCCAGTCTCTGCAGAAAATTTAAAAAAGTTAGCTGGATGTGGTGGCATGCACCTAGCTACTTGGGAGGCTGAGGCAGGAGGATCACTTGAGCCCAGGAGTTTGAGGTTGCAGTGAACTGTGATCTAACACTGCATTCAAGCTCAGGTGACAGAGTGAGACCTTGACTCAAAAAAACTAGAAACATGCTATAGCATGTTTCTAATATATTCACTCAAGCTCCACAGGGGCAGGGGTTGAGGCCGTCTTATTCGCCTTTGTGTTTTGTTGCTAAGCATAGTGCCTACCTTAGTCATGAAAAATCTTCAAAAGTATTGCCGAGTAGGTTAACAGCTTAAGGGAGAGCAGTAGAAGAGACAATGATAGAATTTTTTAAAAAGACACAATTCTACAACCACCGTGGTGGGTGGCAAGAATAAACAATGAATGAATAAACCATTAGGTGAAAGATGGTTGGAGAACGTGGTATTCACTTGAAGTATCATTCCACTCTGCAAAGTCAAACTCCAGGGTAGGTGAAAAAATGAGAATGTGACCCCAAAATGCACAACAAGACTCAGAAGTAAAACTATATGAAAACTATTACTTAACACTTATCAAAGAAATACTTTTAATTGAGAAAATCTGGTGGACTTGGCTTTAACGAAATGATCAAACTTAGAATTATCAATAATGGGACCATGTGACATCGTGTGCCCCACTGATGCGATCCCCTGAGGACACGGCCTCACCTCTGTAATACTGCTACCAAAATCAGGAGGAATTGATCAGCTAAATCCAAACTGAGGAATATTCTGCAAAATGAACAAAGTAACTGGTCTGGACTCTTAAGAAAAGTAGGGCTGGGTGCAGTGGCTCACACCTGTAATCCCAGAACTTTGGGAGGCCGAGGTGGGTGGATCAGCTGAGGTCAGGAGTTCGAGACCAGCCTGGCCAATATGGTGAAACCCCGCCTCTACTAAAAATACCAAAATTAGCCGGGCATGCCTGTAATTCCAGCTACTTGGGAGGCTGAGGCAGGAGAATCGCTTGAACCTGGGAGGCAGATGTTGCAGTGAGCTGAGATCGCGCCATTGCACTCCAGCCTGGGTGACAGAGCAAGACTCCATCTCAGAAAGAATAAATAAATAAAAATAAAAACAGAAAAGTGGACATTTTTGGGTAATTGGAAAAGTTGAATATGGACTATATATCAGAATATAGTATTAAATCACATACATTTACTGAGCGTGATCACATTTACTGTACATTTACTGTACTGTGATACATGCATTGTGTAACAGAGACAGAACGTCTTTGTTCTTAAGAGATAAATGGTGAAAAAAAAATAAAGCAGGAATGTAGCAGAATGTAAACAATGAGTGAATCTCGGTGAAGGGTACATGCATGTCCATTACACGATTTCTTTAAGTTTTAAAACTTTTAAAAACTTTCTCTTTTCCTGTCTTTTCTTTTTTTTTTTTTTTTTTTTTTTTTTTTTTTTTTTAGTGACAGAGTCTTGCTCTGTCACACAGACTGCAGTGCAGTGGTGCAATCATAGCTCACTGCAGCCTTGAACTCCTGAGCTGAAGCGATCCTCCTGCTTCAGCCTCCCAAGTAGCTGGGACTGTAGGTGCACACCAAACTAAATACTTTTTAGTAATTTTTAGTTTGAGACCAGCCTGGCCAACATGGTGAAATGCTGTCTCTACTAAAAATGCAAAAATTAGCTAGGTGTGGTGGCAGGCATCTGTAATCCCAGCTTTTCGGGAGGCTGAGGCAGGAGAGTAGCTTGAACCCGGGAGGCAGAGTTTGCACTGAGCTGCATTTGTGGCATTGCACCCTAACCTGGGCCACAGAGGAAGACTCTCTCAAAAAAAAAAAAAAAAAAAAATTATAAAGACAGGATCTTGCCCAAGATGGTCTTGAACTCTTGGCCTCAAGCGATCCTCTGGCCTTTGCCTCCCAAAGTGCTGGGCTTATAGGCATGAACACTGCACTGGTGTAAGGTTTGAAACTTTTCAAAACGAAAAGCTGGAGAATAAAAGAAGCAGAACCAGCCTTTGAAATTGACTCGACCTGGGTTAAAAAACAAAACAAAACAAACGAACGAAAAACAGGGAAGGGGAAGAAGGGAGAAGAGCAGAATGAAAAGCAGGGGCAGGGAAAGACTATGCAAAGGAAAAAAAATATTATTTCTCCTGTGTATTGCTGGCATATTATCTGGTCTAAATCTCATAGAAACCATGTGGGGGTAGATAATATCACTATTTTCTCAGATGAGGAGCTCCTGGTCAGGAGTTCGAATGACACGCTCAAGATCACACAGGACATCTGTGGCCGGATGGGATTCAAACCCAAGACCGATCTCTTTCATTACACTGTTCCTGTCTGCTCCAGAAAATAAGCCATATAGACAACATATCAGGGCCTGGGATTGTGTGAAGGAAAAACACAGGTAGAACATACACTTAGACACACACAGCACATCTGACATGTACTCAAATCCACACAAAGAAAAAGCAAGGGAAGGCCAGGCACGGTGGCTCGGGCCTATAATCTCAGCACTTTGGGAGGCCCAGGTGGGCAGATCACGTGAGGTCAGGAGTTCAAGACCAGCCTGGCCAACATGGCAAAACCCCGTCTCTACTAACAATATAAAAATCAGCTGGGTGTGGTGGCAGGTGCCTATAAAATCAGCTGGGTGTGGTGGCAGTTGCCTTCAGCTCGGGAGGCTGAAGCAGGAGAATCGCTCGAACCCGGGAGGCGAAGATTGCGGTGAACCGAGATTGTACCACTGCACTCCAGCCTGGACGACAGGGTGAGACTCTATCTCAAAAAGAAAAAGAAAAAGAAAAAACAAGGGAAGACACGGACACATCAGCAAGAGTCAAACAGAAACCTGCTTTCATAGAGCCACGTTCTCATCTCAAAGGAGGGGGGTGTCTGTCACATCACTGCTTCTAGAAACTTCTAAAACTGGGTTATGTCTTCATAGACATGATGGCATTTCCCCCTCTAGAACAGATAATGATAAGCCAAGGTCCAGATCTGGCCATGGCCTTGAGACCTGCCTTTAGCTTGGTTAAAAAGGAGATGCAAACAGATGCCTGGGTCTAGATGTCTTGCTTAATAAACAGGCTGAAGTGGAATTTTTCTGGTAATCACAAGATTTTGAGCAATGATTTAGAAAAATTAATCTTTTCTCTCCTTCCAACTCCAAGCTGAAAATGGAGAAGCAGGAAGTGGGGGAACTTAAAATATTTTAGACTCAATTTTTCATTTTGCTTCAGCAAGGAAGACAATTTATTTTTTACTCTTTAAAAAACTTATTTTTTAAACCAACAGATACAGTTATATATATTTATCATGTGAAACAGGATGTTTTGAAGTATGTATACGTTGTTGAATGCTTAGTTCTAGCTAATTAACAAATGCTTTACCTCAGTTATTTTTTTTTGGAAAGAACATTTAACATCAACTGGAAGATGAACATTTTCTAGTGCAAGGAAGATTTTCCTGGGCGATTAGTAAAATTCCTTTACTTAGCATGAGAATATTAGTGTCAAATGGCTTTTTAACTTCCAGGAGCGCAGAGGGGATATTTGCTAAAGATTCCAAGCAAGGAAGTAATGAACTTGCTTATTACTGGAGTAATGAAAACCAGACATGTCCACTGAGGTTTGGGCATCAGCCCTAGGCAGAGCACAAATTCCAGGCTTTGCTTAGAAGGCAGGATACAGCCACTGGAGAGCTGAAACTACCACTTTATACACTCTCTGAAAGGCTCAATCTACCACAGCCTACACACTAGAACTGGTAGTCGTTTTGTGAGTTATTTCTAATTGCAAAATAAATCCATAAATTGCTGCAGAACATTAAAAAAATCACTGAAACCAAAACGAGAAATAGTGACAATGTATTTCTTCTATTCAAGAACATACTTTTTTTTTTTTTTTTTTTTTTTTTTTTTTTTTTTTGAGAGAGGGTGGCTCTGTCTCCCAGGCTAGAGTGCAGTGGTGCGATTTCAGCTCACTGTAACCTCTGCCTCCGGCGTTCAAGCAATTCTCATGCCTCAGCCTCCCAAGTAGCTCGGATTACAGACATGCACCCCCACACTGGGTAATTTTTGTATTTCTAGTAGAGATGGGGTTTCACCATGTTGGCCAGGCTAGTCTCAAACTCCTGGCCTCAAGTGATCCGCCCACCTCGGCCTCCCAAAGTGTTGGAGTTACAGGCATGGGCCACTGTGCCCGGCCAAGAACATATGTTTCTATATTTTAGTGCTTCTGAAATCATGATGGTTCACACAGTAGACTATGAAATTTGGCTACCACCAACGGGGGTCACCTATGATGTAGTTTTCCTCAACCATTTATGTGCAAACTGAGTGAAGCAGAATCCAATTGTCATTCACTTGAGTTATTTGCATTGGTGGTAGAACACACTGCTTAACTATTAATTTAAATTTGGATCACACAACATCATTTTAAAAGCTTTCAAAAAGACTCACAATGAGACAGCGCTGAAATGCAAAGTTATTATACCATTTAGAGAAGACGGCTGTTCACAGGACAGGCCAGCCAATTAAGACAGCAGAAATTCCCAAAGCACCCAGATTGTCTTTTTTTTTTTTTTTTTTTTGAGACGGAGTCTCGCTCTCTCGCCCAGGCTGGAGTGCATTGGCGCAATCTCGGCTCACTGCAAGCTCCGCCTCCCGGATTCAAGCCATTCTCCTGCCTCAGCCTCCCGAGTACCTGGGACTACAAGTGCCCACCACTACGCCTGGCTAATTTTTTGTATTTTTAGTAGAGACGGGGTTTCGCTGTGTTGGCCAGGGTGGTCTCGATCTCCTGACCTCGTGATCCGCCTGCCTCGGCCTCCCAAAGTGCTGGGATTACAGGCGTGAGCCACTGCGCCCGGCCCCAGATTGTAATTTTCAAAGTCAAGAGAGATTGATGTGGCAGATTTATCCATCATGAAAGATTATCCATCAGGTACCAAATGCCTACCTAGCAAATGCTTCCTGTTGGAATTCGAGAGAAGTTGTTAAACTTCCAGCAATATATAATTCAATAATGAGAAATAAACCAACAAGAAATATAGAAACATTCATGACATTCTTTGATAAACCTAAAAATCGTGTTGTGAGCTCTAAAAGTTGTAAGGAACAAGACTAAGGGCTTGAGTAACAAAGAGTTGAGGGTCCTAGCATGTTCCATATGCCTTAGAATCTTTGTATTGTCAATGTAAAGAAGTGAAGACACACTTCATTCGTAATCCTAAGAAGAAATGATATGTACCTCTATGAATAACTGTATGCTGTTATCTCTTCAGATCTTTCTTTTTCTTTCTTTCTTTTTTTTTTTTTTTTGAGATGGAGTTTCCCTCTGTCGCCCAGGCTGGAGTGCAGTGGCGCGATATCAGCTCACTGCAACCTCTGCCTCCAGGGTTCAAGTGATTCTCCTGCCTCACCCTCCTGAGTAGCTGGGACTACAGACGCGTGGCACCACGCCTGGCTAATTTTCATATTTTTAGTAGAGACGAGGTTTCACTATATTGGCCAGGCTGGTCTCGAACTCCTGACCTCAGGTGATCTGCCGGCCTTGGCCTCTCAGAGTGCTGAGATTATAGGTGTGATCTTGCCTGCGCCTGGCCAAGATATTTTTCAACATTTAATGCATCATCCCGCACGTCCAAAAGAAAATGTGAATGAATGAATGAATGAATGAATGAAACAAACAAGATGAAGACACTGAATGTTCTCAAGATGAAAATGAAAAAATGACCTTTGGCTTTAACTGCACAGATAACCTCCCTGGTTATCAGTGCAGGAGTGTTGAGGGTAGAAGTCAAACGGAACTCCTTCAGAAGTGGGTGGGAAATAGAGATAAAGACATGAGGAGAAGGTGGGTCCATACAGACCATAGCAATTGTAAAATGCATTCCTTTCTATTATTGGGCATTATTCCAAAGCCACTTTCATGGCTCCAAGCCTCTTTCCTGTGGATGCACTGCACTATAATTTAATCAGCTCTATTGTTGAAAATGTGCAGCTTGCTCTTCTTTTCAAGATATGATGATCTGAGCCAGATGTTTTCATGTGCAGAAAAATTATATGCATTGTGGCTCAAGGATAAAACTGGAACTATCAACCAACTCTTGCTTTTCTGTGGGGTGGGGGATTTTCTGTTCCCCGCCCCCACCCCCGCAGCCCCTGCCTATCTCGGTCAATGTTCTGCACCTGTCACTGAAAACCCCAGAGGATTGGAGCTGTTAGTAAAGATCCCAGTCAAGTCTGCTAAAGTTTGCATGAATAAGCTCAAACAGGCCAGGCGCGGTGGCTCACACCCGTAATCCCAACACTTTGGGAGGCCGAAGAGGGCGGATCACGAGGTCAGGAGATGGAGACCGTCTTGGCCAACATGGTGAAACCCCGTCTCTACTAAAATATAAAAAATAAGCCAGGCATGGTGGCACATGCCTGTCATCCCAGCTACTTGGGAGGCTGAGGCAGGGGAATCGCTTGAACCCGGGAGGCGGAGGTTGCAGTGAGCCGAGATGGCGCCACTGCACTCCAGCCTTGTGACAGAGCAAGACTCCGTCTCAAAAAAAAAAAAAAAAAAAAAAGCTCAAACAGTGCAGGTCCCAAGGTGCCGTTTATTTCTCTCTGTTTGGAAGGAAGGATTTATGGTCATTTCTGTGACTCTGTATGTCCACAATACATTGGGTGATCCATACCATAGAAAAAACTTTATATCAGAAGAATCTGAGCTACCATATATGATTTTTCAGTGACAATCCAGTTTTAATTCTTTTCCTGCATTTCTTAGTAAATATTCTCCCTTCCTCCTAAAAGATGCTACTGACAATATTTTTCACTCTTATTTGGAAGCAAGAAAGGAACTGAGTCTTTACCTCTCATATTCAGAATGATTCATTCGTTAACATAAAACAAAAAGTAATAGTTAAGATTTCTCTCCACAATTATCTTGCAGAATTAGCCCCGTGTGCAGTGTGGGGGTCTCCATTTTGTGCACATATCTCTTGTGATATGTGGGGCCATCTAGGTGGGCTTCGGTCTAGAGGATCCCTGAGCCACATGGTGCAGACAAAACCCCTGTCCAGAGGCAAGGACAGAGTTCAAAACCCAGCCCTGACACTTATTGGCTGTGTAATCTTGGGCAAATTATTTAACCTCTCAGTGCTTCAGTTTTTTTTTTTTATCTTTAGAAAAGGTGTGATGATAAGCTATTTCATGAGGTCAAGGTGAGAATTCGATAAGTTAATGCATGTGAAGTGCTTAGAGGAGGCTCTGGCTTAGAACTGAAAGTTCAGTAAGTGTTGCTCTTACTATCATGAAGCCATTGGAACTGCAGTAATCATGGAGCTACCCCAGATGCCTGGACAGATGATGGACAAGGACACAGGCTGAGGTTGGTGAGAGACGATGGGCAAGGACACAGGCTGAGGTTGGTGAGAGACGATGGGCAAGGACACAGGCTGAGGTTGGTGAGAGACGATGGGCAAGGACACAGACTGAGGTTGGTGACTCTGACCGTGGCTTTGGAGAGAAGCAGGACGGTGACTGTTGCGTGGCATATTATGGACGCTCCTCAACTTACAATGGGACTATGTCTGGAAAAACCCATCGTAAATTGAAAATATCCCTAAGTCCAAAATGCATTTAATACACCTAACCTACCGCACACTGTAGCTTAGTATAGCCTAGCTTAAATGTATTCAGAACTTACACTAGCCTATAGTTGGGCAAAATCATCTAACGAACATATTTATTTATTTACTTATTTTGAGACAGAGTCTCGCTCTGTCACCTAGGCTGGAGTGCAGTGGCACGATCTCGGCTCACTGCAACCTCTGCTTCTTGGGTTCAAGAGATTCTCCTGCCTCAGCCTCCCGAGTAGCTGGGATTACAGGCACCTGCCTCCACACCCGGCTAATTTTTTTGTATTTTTGGTAGAGATGGGGTTTCACCATATTGGTCAGGCTGGTCTCAAACTCCTGACCTCAGGTGATCCACCTGCCTTGGCCTCCCAAAGTGCTGGGATTACAGGCGTGAGCCACTGTGCCCGGTCCAAGCCTATTTTATAATGAAGTGTCGAACATCTTATGTAATTCACTGGATACTTTATTGAAAGTGTAAAACAGAATGGTTATATGGGTCTTTGAAATACAGTTTCTACTAAATGTGTGTTGCTTTTGCACCATTATATAGTGGAAAATCATTAAGTGGAACATTGTGAGTCAGGGACTATTAGATCCAACAGTCTCCTGACCAGGGTCCCCGCAACTTGCCCCATCCTTTCCCCACCAGAGAAATCACCTGGCTCCTGTGTTGTAGTTGGTTGAGGTTGTTGGTTGTAGTTAGTGAGGAAGGGGAGATCATGAGTTGAAATAAAAGGGAAAAGGATTTAAAAAAAGAAAAGTCCTAAGTGGATTAATACAGGAACAGAAAATCAAATACTGCATGTTCTCTCTTACAAGTAGGAGCTGAACATCAGGTACTCATGGATATAAAGATGGGAACAATAGACTCTGGGGACCACTAGAGTGGGGAAGGAGGGAGGAGAGGAAAGGTTGAAAAACTGACTGTTGGGTTTAATGCTCAGGACTATACTCAGTACCTGGGTGATGGGATCATCTGTACCACAAACCTTGGCATCACACAATATACCCAGGTAACAAACTTGCACATGTACCCAATGAATCTAAAATAAAAGTTGAAAAATAACAATAAGAAGTTAAAAAAAGAATTAAAAAATAGAAAACGCTTATATTGGCCGGGCGCGGTAGTTCACACCTGTAATCCCAGCACTTTGGGAGGCCAGGCAGACGGATCACATGAGGTTGGGAGTTTGAGACCAGCCTGGCCAACATGGTGAAACCCAGTCTCTACTAAAAATAGCCGGGTGTGGTGGTGCACGCCACTCATCTCAACTATTCAGGAGGTTGAGTTTGGGAGAATGGCTTGAGCTGGGAGGCGGAGGTTGCAGTGAGCCAAGATCGCTCCACTGCACTCCAGCCTGAGCAACAGAGCAAGACTCTGTCTCAAAAAAAAAAAAAAAAAAAAGAAAAGAAAAGAAAGAAAACACTTATATAAATAGAATAAGGATATAAAAAATATTTTTGTACAGCACAATGTATGTGTTTTTCAGCTAAGTCTTATTTCAAGAGTCAAAAAGTTAAAAATTTTAAAAGTTTATAAAGTGAGAAAAAAAAAAAGAAGAAAAGGACTATCTTTTGAGACCCTAACGGAAGTCAAAAGCACAGGTCTCTGTTTTGTGGTTTATGTTGGAAGTGCCTAGAGTAACATCTCAGCCCGCAGCAGTTGCACAGAGATCACAGGAAGGCAGACACTGCCACCTCAGGAGGGGTCAAATCCAGGTAACCCCAGGAGCAGTGCATAAGCCTGTGGGGACACGACTGTCCTGCCACTGGGAGCCACAGAAGGTGCAACAGGAATGATGAAATCCTTTGCACAGGGCAGTGACATCAGAGGGTTCCTGTGAGACACATCCAGGACTCTGGGAACAGGAGCAGGAACAAGCCAGAAAGAGCCGACGAGCTGGGGTTGCAGAGACTCCACCAAGGATGGCTGGACCAGTGGCTATTACTTAGTTACTGTTATATTAGGTTGGTACAAAAGTAATTGTGGTTTTGGCCATTACTCTTAAATATGTAAACCGCAATTACTTTTGCACCAACCTAATAATAATGTTTCCCAATTGTACCTTACACTGGTGTGACCCAGAGAAACAGGGAACCCACGAACATATACACGTAACAATCACTTGTTCATTTTCACAGAAACTCATTCACCTACCCAGTGACAGGTCAAGGTTTTCTGCCATGATTTTTCCCTTCTGATTTCATTCATTCATTAGCTCAAGAAGCATTTATGGAATGCAAACTCTCTGTTAGGTCATTGCTAGAATTCATACCTTGAATATTTGTTAAATGAATGAATAAAGTTCAAAGTCTAAAGAGGGTGACAGACATAAAAATAACTTAGCACTGTACTATGTAAAAATAATTTTATAAAAGGAACAAATAAAATAATAAGGAGCCAAAGAAGAGAGACTATTATTTCTCTTGGGATGAGGAGCTGCTCTTGACCACCTGAGAGGATGGGGAGAAATTAGCTATTAAGAGCATGAGCAAGTATTTTGGATTCTGAAAGACATGGATTCAGCTTTTCATTTACTGTGGATGATGGGAAACTTAGCCATAATATGGCCTTAGTTTCTTCATCTGTAAAATGGGAATATTTCAGTGGGCTTTGTAAGGATTCCATAAAATAATGGGTGCAAAGTGCTTGCCAAATGTCTGATGTGTGTTAAACACTCAGTAAGTGGTTATAGCAGTTGTAGTTTCTATCATTGTTGCTGTTGTTCTTATAGTTAGTACATAAATCTCATAAGTGATTACCAGACACTTAAAAGCTCTTGCAGGTTTGCATAGTTGAGTAATTTGGTGAGATCAAAGCTAAGCTTTGGGTCTGGTTCTACATTTTCTCCAAAACAGTGGTTCTCAAAATGTGAATCTTCAGACCAGCATCATCCAGACACTTCTTACTGGAAATAAAAATTCTTGGGCCCCACCTCAAAAGTATTATTATTAGAGACAGAGTCTTACTGTGTTGTCCAGGCTGGAGTGCAGTGGCATGATCATAGCTCACAGCAGTCTTGAGCTCCCGGGCTCAAGTGATCCACTCACCTCAGCCTCCCCAGTAACTGGGACTATAGGCGTGCACCATCATGTTGGGATAATTTTAAAAATGTTTTGTAAAGACAAAGTCTCACTATGGTGCCCAGGCTGGTCTTGAACACAATTATGGAATCAGAACTCTTGGGGTGGGGCCCGATAATCTGTGTTTAGGAATCTTTCCATGTGATTCTATTGCATATTAAAGTTTGAGAACCACTGCTCCACAGGTAGGTGACAACTTTTTTTTTTTTTTTAATTTAAAGGCAAAGGCAAGTAAGAATGTAAAGGGACTATGAGAACCAAATACTTCAGTGAAGGCAAAACTTGCTTTTGCTTCATGTCAAGCATGAGGAAAAAAAGGCATCCCTCATACTTCTATTCTCAAAGTTAAAAATGCATTAGAAGGCTGGGCACGGTGGCTCACGCCTGTAATCCCAGCACTTTGGGAGGCCAAGGCAGGTGGGTCGCTTGAGGCCAGGAGTTCGAGACCAGCCTGGCCAACATGGTGAAACCCCATCTCCATATTAAAAAAAGCATTATAAATGATCACATCTTTTTATTGTTCAGAGGTACAGAATGAAAAAAAATCTGGTGTTAAGCTATGTATTGGGGAATCAAACTCATTCTCACTATTAATGTTCCTGCCCTGGGCAACTACATAAATGTGTTTTTTTTTTTTTTTCCACAGGGTCTTGCTCTGTCATCCAGGCTGAAATGCAGTGGTGTGATCATAACTCAATGCAGCCTCAAACTCCTGGGCTCAAGCAATCTTCCCACTTCAGTATCCTGAGTAGCTGGGGCTACAGGTATGCGCCACCATGCCTGGCTAATTTTTAAATTTTTTGTAGGGACGAGGTCTCACTATGTTGCCCAAGCTGGGTTCCAACCCCTGGCCTCAAGCAATCCTCCCATTTCAGCCTCCTGAGTAGCTGGGACTACAGGTATGTACCATCATGCCTGGCTAATCTTTAAATTTTTTGTGGGGCTGAGTTCTTGCTATGTTGCATAGGCTGGTCTTGACCTCCTGGCCCCAAGTGATCTTCCCACCTCGGCCACCCAAAGTGCTGGGATTATAGGTGTGAGCCACTGCATCCAGCCAACTGGATAACTTCTTGAAGCAAATATTCACTTAATTCCTGCTGGATGACGAAAAACTTTCTTTCTTTACTCATATTCAAGAAACATACTCACAGTGTAATGATAATGATGGTGATGGCCTCCTATTCTTTGACACTTCTCCCATTAAGAAGTGGGGTCTGTGTCCCATCCCCTTGAACTTGACCAGCCTTGTGATGGCTGTGGTGGATGCCACCATGTGACGCTGGAAGTCTCCCCATCAAAAGCCATCTATCTGGGGCTCTCAGAATATTCACTCGCCAGACATTCCTTCTGGAAGCCCAGCTGCCTCAATAGTAGAAGCCCAGGATACCCAGAGGGGCTGTAGAAGGGGATCTCATCACTGCCAGTCCTAGCTCAGCCCAGGGGCCAGGCAAGAGAGTGAAAAACCCTCCAGATGAGCCCAGTTTCCTGCTTTTTGGGTCACCCCCAGCTGCTCAAGTCTTCCCAGCTGAGGTCACAGACATCATGGAGCTAAGACAAGCTAGCCCTGCCGTGGACTGTCAGAATTTCTGACCCACAGAACCTGCAGCCATAATAAAATGGTCTGCTTTACACCTCTAGTTTGGGGTGGTTTGTTGAGCAGAAATTGATAAGTGTAACAAATTGTCCTAATACCTACCATTTCCAGGGCACCTGCATCTGGCACTATGTTATGCTTTAGAGGTTATGCCTCTCATCCTTTCCACTTCTCTGCAAAATATATTATCCTCATTGTGCAAGTGAAGAAATGAAGGCTCTGAGAAGATACATATGACAAAAGGACACACATCTGGTGAATGACATGTTTATGTCAATCTTCAGTGCTTAAACATGCCCAAAATGTCAGTCTTTAGTCACCTAAAAATGATAATTACTAAGTGATGAACATTAAAAATTAATAATGACATAATTATAATTTTTTCTTTAAAAATGTGAATGTCTTTTCTATTGAGAATTTGAGCATTGTATCTACCCATCAGAAGGTGCAAAAATCATTAATTTATTATTAATTATAATTAGTAATTATTATATCATTATGACACATAATATATAAAATGTCAGCATTATTACTAATTTATTTTATTTTACCATAATGATGAGATGTTTGTCATGAAAAAAATAGAAATTTGTGTCCTTGAATATGTCAACTAGCTAGACATTTACCTGTCTACAGAGGGTCACAAACAGCAAACTAGTTAAGATCTGAGCACATTTATGAAGCAATGAAGTGTGCCTGTCAATTCAGTGGACATCTGATCACATTTTATGCTCTACATGAATTTCTTCAATTTCTTTGTGATGGATACTGACACACACTTTCCTATGTGTATTTTTTTCATATATGGAAAATGAGAGCCTTTTAATTTAATCATAGTTTTCTCTGCACAGTCTACATGGGAATCACGCCTGGTCTACAGCTACTGTATTTTTCATTTCTCTCTTACAGCTGTGTGAGAAAGCACATGTCTAAAATGGAAATAATGTCTTTGCAAACACAGAATGCCCCAGAGTTCTCTGTTGGTTTTGCTTAGACCACAAAAGTGAATTCTCTATTTAATTCATATATCAATAAAACAAAAACAGAGAATAAGGAACTTGGATTTATCCCTGTTTGTCCTTCAGATGGTACCTGTTGGAGCCCTGCTCTGTCATCAGAAAACTTATTAGCTGTGAATGTGGTAACTGAATGAGTCAAACTCAGGTTCAATGCTAACTACTGCATGATATTGAGTAACTTACTTAATTTGGTTGAGCCTCAGTTTCTTCATCTGTAAAACAGGGCTGGGAAAATTCATAAAATTGTTGTGGGCTGGGCATGGTGGCTTACGCCTGTAATCCCAGAACTTTGGGAACCTAAGGTGGGAGGATCTCTTCAGGCCAGGAGTTTGAGACCAGCCTGGGCAACATGGTGAGAACCTGTCTCCACACACACATACAAGTAATAATAATTAGTTGGGCATGGTATCGTGTTCCTGTGGTCCCAGCTACTTAGCAGGCTGAGGTGGGAGGATCACTTGAGCCTGGGAATCTGAGGCTACAATGGACCATGATTGTGCCACTGCACTCAAGCCTGGGGAACAGAGTGAGACCTTGTCTCAAAAAATAAAATAAAATAAATTTGTCATGAGGACTAAATGAGCACAGTCAGGCCTGGGCACAGCAACTGGTACATAGCGGTGTTTGCATATAGGTGGGTATTAATACATTTAAAATGTACTGAAAACTTCTAGTTCCAAATAGTGGGGGTGACTATATACTCTCTCCTAAAATTCCAATGAAATGACTTTATAACAGTCTGGAAAGCATGGAAGGATGGTACCAGTAGATCAAAATGTTGAGAAACTTCTGGAAGATGCTACAGAGAAAGGACAGCAGATACTGAGTAACTAAAGCAAAAAATGTGGAGTCCAGTATGGGTCTAGAGGAGGGCTGCTGAAGACAGAGCCAAGGTGGACGCCCAAGCTCCAGGTCAGCAAGGATGGGAATCCAGGGACAACCAACCAGAGGAGTCACTATTTAAAATGTTATGGTCCTGTTCTCACTCATAAGTGGGAGTTGAACAACGAGAACACATGGACACAGAGAAGGGAATATCACACACCAGGGCCTGTCAGGGGTTGGGGGCAAGTGGCGGGGAACATTAGGGCAAATACGTAATGCATGCGGGGCTTAAAACCTAGATGACGGGTTGATAGGTGCAGCAAACCACCATGGCACATGCATACACATGTAACAAACCTGCACGTTCTGTACATGTATCCCAGAACATAAAGTAAAAATTTTTAAAAAATGCTATGGGCCCATTTGACTTATCTGTCAACAATGGGCTGCCATAATAGCCCCCAGTCTACAATCAGCAAGAACCCTTGCCTTAAATAATGTGGAAAAAATACCTCATTGGTTCCAAAGGTGGGTCTTGAGCCAGAAAACAAGTAGAGCAGTGCCCAGAAAGCTTGGGACGCCATAACAGTCAGGCAGATTCCCATCCAACCAGCCAAGCATCCAATCAATCAATCAGAAGGGAGTGAGAAAAGAAATTTCCACATTCCAGTGAATTTTTACATTTTTTGTTTAATTTTAGACATGGGGTCTCACTCTGTCACTCAGGCTGGAGTGCAGTGGCACAGTCATAGCTCACTACAGCTTCAAAGTCCTGGATTCAAGTAATTCTCTCACCTTAGCCTCCCGAGCAGCTAGGACTACAGGTGTGTGCCACTATCCCCAGCTAATTTTTTGAATTTTTTTGAATTTTTTGGTAGAGATGAGATCTCACTATCTTGCCCAGGCTAGTCTTGAACTCCTGGCATCAAATGATCCTCCCACCTCTGCCTCTCAAAGGGCTGAGATTTCAGGCATGAGCCACCATGCCTGGCCTTCCAGTGAATTTTACTAAGCACTCTTGGGTGCTCCGTTTTCAGTACATATTTTTGCTGGCTTCAGCAAACAATGCTCAACGATGGCTGAAGTTTACTGTCTGATCTTCATCCAACCCAAAGGGTAGATCTGTCTATAAATGCCCACGCTCATCTACAGAATGCTACAGTCAGCCTCTCAGTCCAGCAGGAGGCTTGCCCTAGTTTCCAAGTAAATCCATACCACCTTCTATGTCATTCTAACCCTTTCATTAAAATTATGAATCGACAATCGGGGTCATCAAATATTTGAGGAGTAACAAGAGCATGAAGCATCAAGATTAAAAACCAAGCTATTGACCCCAGAGGAAACTGAGTGGATGAAAGAAATAGAAGAGAGGCTTTTAAGAAATTCCAGTTGCTGTCTTCAGAGAGATTTAAGATGACAGCAACAAGAATGAGTTGCCACTAAAAAAAGCATTCCTAAACTAGGAAAACAACAAATCACTATTACTTACAAATATAGATGAAAAAATCCCAAACAAAATTTTCAAAAATTGATCCCATAAATACATTAAAAGTATAGTACATAATAACCAAGAATACAAGAACAACTCGCCAGTAGGAAATGTATCAGAATAATTCACTAAGTTAAAATATTAAATGACATACTATATGATCATCTCAATGCATGGTGAGTAGGAAGTTCCTAAAATCCAATACCCATTCCTGATAAAAATCTCTTAGTAAGGTTGAAATGGTTAGTATTTTCCTTAACTTGATAGAGGTTATCCACCAGAAACCAATAGCAACCATCATTCTAACTGTAAAACACCAAAAATATTCCTATGTAAAACACAAGTCAAAGGGGTCCCGCCATTATTGCTGCCATTTAGTTCTGTTTTGGTTGTCCTAAACAATAAGAGGTCCAGAAAAAGATCTTAAATTAATAAACAGTCAATGGCAGGACTTGGGAAACTTTTTTTTATGAGGGACAAGATAGTAAATATTTCAGGTTTTGCAAGTCAGATGGTCTTTGTCAGAACCACACAAGTCTGCTGTTGTAGACACTACGTAAACAAACGAGCATGGCTAGTGCCAATAAAACTTTATCTACAGAAGCAGCCACGTGGATTTGGCCTGCAGACCCTGGAGAAAAGACAAAGTTAGCAAAATATGGAAGTGATACAATTGTCTACATAAACAATTCAAGATAATTTTTTATGTAGTGAAAAGTAGAATTAATAAGGTGGCTGATGTGAAGTAAATATATACACATCAGTAGTGTTCCTATATATACACCAATAAATATTAGAAAATGATATGGCAAAAGATCAGATTTACAACAGCAACAAAAACTATGAAACACATAGAAATAAATAATAAACAATTTGTCAACTCAAGATGGAAAAAATAATAAAACTATATGGATAAAAGAAGACAAAAAATGAAGGGAACAACCATGTTACGGGAATTAATGTAGGGAGAGACATCTTTACCATATTAAATGGTAACTCTTCCTAAATGAATATGAAACCTTTTGCAACTTCAATTAGATCCCCAAATGAATTTATAAAAAGAAAAGAAAGTCAAGAAGTTGACTCTCAACTTTATCTGAGAATAAAAGCTTATTCCTAAAAACAAAGATTATTCCTAAGTAATAAAAATGTATTTTAAAGAAAAATAAACATATTTGGCACTTCAGGATTTACACAAATAAACCAATGGAAAAAGACAAAGATTTCAGAATTTAAATTTGATGTATGAAAAAGCTGGCAGTTAGTAATCAGTAGAAAATTAACAGAGTATTTAATGAGTGGTATTGAAATAATCAGCTATATATTTGGAAGAAATAAAGTCAGATCCCTATCCTCATTGCCGTATGCAAAAGAAATTCTTGTTGAATTATGAATCTATGAATAAAAGCAAAATTATAAGTCATATAAGAAAAAAAGGTTTTCTTTCCTTCCTTCCCTCCCTCCTTCCCTTCCTTCCTTCTTTCCTTCTTTCTTTCCCTCCCTTCCTTCATTTTATAATACTTTTGTGGTAGATACTTTTGACTGGCCCTCTGAACACCCTCTCCAAGTGCCTTTTATGATGTGTTCCTATAATATAGAAGCTGGAAATCTAGAAATGATGTTTCCCAGGCTCCCTTGCAGTTAGGGTTCTACCTGTGATTAGTCAAGCAGACACATTGACATGAGACCTAGGAGGTGGAAATGAGCAACATGAAGTGAAAGCCAATGTGGAAAACCACAATCTTCTGGGGGCAGTTCTGTCCCTACCATCTTAGACTGAGGAGTGAGTGCTGGCAGCAGTGAGCTTTTACCCCAGCATCCATTAGCTGTTCTGCCTGATGCTCTCACCGCTCCCCATCCAACCCTCTGACAGGCGTGTGTTGTTCCCCCAATGTGTCCATGTGTTCTCATCACTCAGCTCCCACTTATAAGTGAGAACATGCAGTGTGTAGTTTTCTGTTCCTGCATTAGTTTGCTGAGGATAATGGCTTCCAGCTCCATCCATGTCCCTGCAAAGGACATGATCTCATTCCTTTTTATGGCTGCATAGTATTCCATGGTATATATGTACCATATTTTCTTTATTCAGTCTATCATCAATGGGCATTTGGGCTATTGTGAATAGTGCTATTGTGAACAATGAACATATGCATGCAAAAATATAACATCCTACTGTGAGGGCAGCTCATAAAAAAGGGGAAAGATTTCTCCACTCCATCCTATTGTGGCTTTATTCTCCTAAACATTGCTGGGGAGTCAATTTGAGGAGGACAATTTGAGATGGAAAAGTGCATTGCAACAAATTCTTTGTCTTTCTCAACTACATTCTAAAATTCTAAATGACTCTAAAAATTCTTAGGGAAAAGAAGATGCAAACTACAGTGTATCCTTCATGTATTGTTTCTGACTAGCAAATTTTATGATAATTATTTCTAAGAAGGATGTTTTATTTGTTTATTTATTTGTTACTATGCTCAGTTAACTTTACAGAGAGTATTTTTCTTGTCATCAGCTAATTATTTTCTTTATTTCTCTGGAGGCAACAACTGTAATTAAGAATTTAGCATTATTTGTCTTGGTTCAGAACTGAGTCATCATTAAATTTTCCAAGCAAAAATACATTATTTTATTTATACAAATTATTTTTAAGACTAAATCAATAGAAAATAATAGTAAAAATTTGGCTTACAAAATTATGACCTTAGCAATGGTAATAAATTTAATTTCTATATTTGACTGATTAATAGGGGAAAGATATAAATATATTATAGGGAAATTGAGTAAAAATTAGGCTTAGCTCATAAATTATTTATTGAAAACTAGTTATGTGCCAGAAAATCTAAATAAATTTCTCAAAGGAGAAATAGCCACATTCTCTGACCAAGATACAATAATAATGAAAATGAAAAATAAGGGCTAAAACAAATTTTTTTAAAAAACTCCTTAAGTAGAAAACATTTTCCTTAACAGCTGAGGAAACAAAGAAGAAAATTTCAAAAGGACAATATCAAACTATCTAGAAAATAACCACAGTAAAGAAAATACACACTTATACACAATTTAACTAAAGTCAAATTTAGAGGAAATTTTGGAGAAAAAAGTAATGAAAGCAGACAATAATTAAAACAGAGCAGTAAATAAGAATAATGGGTGCAGGAAATCAACATGGCACATGGATACATATGTAACAAACCTGCACATTGTGCACATGTACCCTAAAACCTAAAGTATAATTAAAAAAAAAAAAGAAAAAGAATAAAGTAGATAATAATAGAATTAGTGAAAATATATTCAAAAATATCAAAGAATTTGGTGCTTTAAAATCCTACCAGAATCTAAAACATGAAGTGAAATATGGCGTTAATTTTTTGACGATAGCATATTATAGTCTTTGTTTGGTACCTATTTTATCATTAATAAGTTATTACTACTGCCTTACAATGGTCCAATGATGCTCTGATATAAAAGGCAAATAATGTATTAAGATACAACTTAGGTTTGTTATGATGTAGACACTGAGAGAAAAAAGTGACACTGGAAAATGAGCTTTGTTAATTTTTTGGTCGGGTGTTCATGGATCTTTCCAGAAAAGGTTTCAGTAATCCCTCCCTCCCTGCCTCCCTCCCTCCCTCCCTCCCTTCCTTCCTTCCTTCCTTCCTACCTTCCTTCCTTCCTTTCGACAGGGTCTTGCTCGGTCACCCAGGCTGGAGTGCAACAGCAAGATCGAGATCTTGCTCACTGCAACCTCCGCCTCCTAGGTTCAAGCGACTTTCCTGCCTCAGCCTTCCAAGTAGCTGGGACTAAGGGTGCATGCCACCATGCCCGGCTAATTTTTGTATTTTCAATAGAGATGGGGTTTCACCGTGTTGGTCCAGCTAGTCTCAGACTCCTGACCTCAAGTGATCCGCCCGCCTTGGCCTCCCAAGGTGCTGGGATTACAGGCATGAGACACCACACCCAGACAGTTTCAGTAAGACTTTCAAGAAATCATTCATTAAGTCCTTGCACTTTCGGCTCCATACATCTTCTCTGCTGTCCAAGGGCTTGACAAACGTTATTAGTCAGGCCATAAAAATATCCAGATTTCATAAATACCAATAAAGACCCAGCTTTAAGTGATTTCTGAAGGAATGGTGGCAACAAGTTTACCCTTTCAGAGCAAATAATTTAGTCATTGTAGCTATGATCCAGAGTACCTTTGGGATAAATCTTCCCTGATCTTTGTTTGGTATTATACTTATTCCTGTTATCTAATCTCTATAGATACTGCTTCAGAGGGAAGCAGAAAACTCATACTTATCTGTGTCTTCCTCTCTTTCCTCATTTTCAAGCCCTGCAATTATACTTTGCATTGCATACAGAGCATTTCCACCAGGCAGCCCTACCAGTGGTTTAAATGCAACATGGCCCCGTTCCAGCCTCCTCTTCAGCCTGTTCCCAGGTCCCCTGGCTTGCCAGTATAGGTTTTGGTATAGGGAGATCTAAGCCAGATGTTATCTTGGGAACTGGGGACAAAGTCAGCACAGAGAAGCCCTGGATGAAAATCAGATACTGGGTTAGGAGTTGAACAGTGCAGTGAAGTGAGGCTGTGACTGGATGTCTGGGCAAAGGATACCAAAATCAAATGTGAGGCCAGGCACAGTGGCTGATACCTGTAATCCTGGCACCTTGGAAGGCAGAGGCAGGAGGATTGCTTGAGGCCAAGAGTTAAAGACCAGCCTAGCAGCAGAGTTAGACCCTGTCTCTTAAAAAAGAAAAATTCAAATGTGATAGTTACCAGAAATTGGGGAACTGAAAAAGAAGCGTACATTAGAATTTGAAAAAGCAGACCAGAGAAAGGGAAGACAAGGCTCGGAGAAGAAACACAGGTGGGTTGACTCGATGGCTATGAACACCTGCAATGACCAAGCACAGCCTAGCTCCTGTGCTGCAAGTGTCTAAAAGGAGCCACTTGGACACAAGGACTCCTCTTTTCAGATAGTATCCCTCTCTTGCTAAAAAAACAAACACCCAAAAAACGAGCCTACATTTATCTTGACCTATAGCCCGATGACCTTCACTAAGCCAATCTTCTCAGAAGCATCACCTATTCTGGAAGTCCCAAATATGATCAGTTTGTCTGGTCAGTTTAGCCTTTCTAATGCCCTTGAACTTGTCCCACTCTTTCCCCAGCTACCACCCTAGTACAGGTCTTCCACATCTTACCAGGATTCTGTCCCCAGCTTACTTTTCATCTTCCTATCTCCAATCTCTCCTTCTTTTCTTTTCTTTTGTAATTATTTTTCATATGCCTACACAGGCTCAAACAGTCTCTCTCTCTCTTTTTTTTTTTTTTTTTTTTTTAGACAGGGTTTTGCTCTGTCACCTAGGCTGGAGTGCGGTGGCATGATCACAGCTCACTGCAGTCTCAACCTCCTGGACACAAGCCATCCTCCCACCTCAGCCTCCTGAGTAGCTGGGACTACAGATGCTCGCCACAGTCTCTCTTTCTTAAATCAGCTTCTATAATGCCACCAGAGTTTTCTTCTTAAAACCCAGTTCTGTCATATTCTTTCAAGTAGCAAAACTTTTCAGTGGCTCTCTACTGTCCATAGGATTTAATATAAACTCCATAAGGCAGCTTCTAAATTTTTCCATACTCCAACCCGCATCAACCCCTCCAACCTCATCTTTCAGACATCCATCTTGTTCTCTCCTAAAACCTACTCTGCTGCTATCACTGCTGTTTTCCCTATAATTCCTAGGCATACCAAAGGCTTTCAATTAATGTACTGAACCCAGAGCACAAATTGCACCTAATGCATTCTCTCATTTTCCCGTGGATAGAGCAGCTCCTTGCATGCAGGTGAAATGAAACATTCCACCTATTTAAAGTGTATAATTCAATGGTTTTGGTATATTCACCAGGTTGTGCAACCATCACCACAATCCAATTTTAGAACATTTTCTTCTCCTATAAAAGAAACCCCATATCCATTCACTCCTCCTCTCCCCATCCCTAAGCAACCATTATTCTACTTTCTCTCTATATAAAGCTGCCTATTCTGGACATTTCCTATCAATGGGATGATACATTAATGTGGTCTTTTGTGTCTGGCTTCTTTCATTTAACATAATGTGTTCAAAGTTCAATCCAAAATGTAATATGTGCTGACACTTCATTTCTTTTTATTAGTTGATTGACATTTGGGTTGTTTCCATTTTTTCAGCTAATACAAATTATGCTGGTATGAACACTTGGGTGCACATTTTTGTGTGGATATATGTTTCAATTTCTCTTGGCACTCCTAAGAGTGCAACTGCTGGGGCATATGGTAACTGTAAGTATTTAACTTTTGAAGAACTGACACATTGTTTTCCAAAGCTGTGGCCTATTTTACATTCCACCAGCAGTATATGAAGGTTCCAGTTTCTCCACATCCTCATCAATACCTGTTATTGCCTCTCTTTTTCATTACAACCATGCTAATGGGTGTGAAGTGGTATCTCATTGTGGTTGTGACTGGCATTTCCTTTATGACTAATGATGTTGAGCATCTCTTCATGGGCTTATTGGTCATGTCTATATCTTCTTTGGAGAAATATCGGCTCAGATTTTTTTCCCACTTATAAATAGATTACATGTCTTTTTTTATTATTATATTGTAAGAGTTCTTTAAATATTCTGGATACCCGTTCTTGTCAGATATATGATTTCATATGCTTTTTTCCCATTTTGTGTATTGTCTTTATACTTTCTTGATGGCACTGTTTGTAGCACAAAAGTTTTAAGTTTGAACCCAGTCCAATTTGTTTTGCATTTGGTATTCTATCTAAGAAAACATTGCTTCACCCAAGTTCACGAAGATCTATTCATATATTTTCTTCTAAGGGTTTTATAATTTTAATAATTTTAGCTGTTACATTCAGATCTATGATCCATTTTGAGTTAGGTTTTTGTGTATGATGTGAGTTATTATTTTCTAATAGATGCTATCGAGAGCAGAGGGCTTTTGTTTTTAATACCTAAAGGGAGGGAAAAAAAGCTCTTTCTCTTTCTGTGGTTTGATAACAAACAGTCTCTGCCATCTCTGCCATTTGATAAACAATATTTTCTGAGTCATTTGTGCAAATGTTTGTATGTCTCCATGATAAAATAAAAAGAAATTATAGTAAGTATGATAGTACTACAACCCAAGACCAATCCAAATGAATTTAGAGCCGTTTTATGATTGCTCCTTCAAAGAACTAGACTCCAGTAAACCCGGTTTGGATTGAGTCCATCCATAGAAAGATTATTGATTAATCTGGCATGGACTCTTTGCCTTAAAAATCCACACACACACAAAAAAATCCCCCAAAACTCTAAACAGCTGAATCAGCAGACATAGTGTAAAATTCAGCTTCAGGAAGTGTATGTATTTTATATGTGTTTCACATAACAGTAACCATGTCACTTTACTAAGTTAACGTGAGCATCCCCAAAGATGTTTTTCTCCTTTTTTTTTTTTTCTCTGTCACCCAGGCTGGAGTGCAGTGATGCAATCTCAACTCACTGCTACCTCCGCCTCCCGGGTTCAGGCAATTCTCCTGCCTCAGCCTTCCAAGTAGCTCAGATTACAAGTGCCCGCCACCACACCTGGCTAATTTTTTTGTATTTTAGCAGAGACAGGGCTTCACCATGTTGGCCAGACTGGTCTCAAACTTCTGACCTCGTGATCTGCCCGCCTCAGCCTCCCAAAGTGCTGGGATTACAGGCGTGAGCCACTGTGCTCAGCCCTGACTTTTTCCTTCTTAATGATACACTCACAGTACTTAACTCCGTGGCCCATATTTATATTTAAATTAGCCGAGCAATATCATATACTGTTTTTCCTGGCATCCCTCTCATTTGCTTCTTGGCAAAAAATCGGAACTACCCAACTCCATTCAGCATCCTGTCCCATCCATTTCCTGAACAGCCAGAATAAAGTCCTGCAGCAGAGACAGCCTCTGAGCAGAGACAGCCATCAAAAATGAAATCCTTCTCTCGTTGCTTCATCATGTGTTGTCAAACTGTGGAGAGCCATTCAAAGCCCTCCCGATTTCTCCACATCCTCATCAATACCTGTTATTGTCTCTCTTTTGGATTATAGCCATCCTAATGGATGTGAGGTGGTATCTCACTCTGTTTTTAATTTTTAATTTTGGTGGGTACATAGGTGTATATATGTATGGGATACAGGCGTGCAATGCATAATAATTGCATCATGGAGAATGAGGTATCCATCCCCTCCAGCATTTATCCTTTGTGTTACAAATAATCCAATTATATTCTTTGAGTTATTTTTAAATGTACAATTAAATTAGTATTGACTATAGTCACGCTGTTGTGCTAGCAAATACGAGGTCTTATTCATTCTTTCTGGTTTTTTTGGACCCATTAACTACCCCGCATCTCCCCCACCCCAACTACCCTTCCCAGCCTCTGGTAACCATCCTTCTACTCTCTATCTCCATGAGTTCAATTGTTTTTATTTTTATTTATTTTTTTTTTTTTTGAGACAGAGTCTCACTCTGTCGTCCAGGCTGGAGTGCAGTGGCACGATCTCAGCTCCTTGTCCCATCAGGTTCCTGAGCAGCCAGAATAAAGTCCTGCAATCCTGCAACCTCTGCCTCCTGGGTTCAAGCAATTCTCCTGCCTCAGTCTCCCAAGTAGCTGGGATTACAGGCACCCACCACCATGCCCAGCTAATTTTCATATTTTTAGTAGAGGTGGGCTTTTGCCATGTTGGCCAGGCTGGTCTTGAATTCATGACCTCAAGTGATTCACCTGCCTTGGCCTCCCAAAGTGCTGATATTACAGGCGTGAGCCACTGCACTGGGCCTGTTTCTATTTTTAGATCCCATAAATAAGTGAGAACATGCCATGTTTGTCATTCTGTGCCTGGATTTTTTACTTATAATGACCTCCAGTTCCATCCATGTGGCAAATGACAAGATAGCATTCTTTTTCATGGCTGAATAGTACTCCATTGTGGATAGGTACCGTATTTTCTTTACCCATTCACCTGTTGATGGAATTTGGGTTGTTTCCAAATCTTGTGAGCAGTGCTGCAACAAACACAGAAGTGCAGATATCTCTTTGATATACTGATTTCCTTCCTTTTGGGTATATACCCAGCAGTGGGATTGCTGGATCATATGGTAGATCTATTTGCAGTTTTTCAAGGAAACTTCAAATTGTTCTCCATAGTGGTTGTACTCATTGTGGTATTGATTGGCATTTCCTTTATGACTAGTGATGTTGAGCATTTTTTTCCTGTGCTTATTGGCCAGTATCTGCCAGGGGCAACTGTCCCTTGAGGCCTTTTTCAGGAGAGGTAGAGTCTGTGCTATAGCCCAGAGGAACACTAGTGGTCTCCATGGCCAGGTCAGTAGGATATCTGGGCATTCTAGGTCCAGAGGGGACAAACACCAAATCTGGCAAGTCCACGTCATCAGAGAAAGGCAAGCAGGAGATGAAGGAGTGGATGGAGGAGGAAGGCCAGTGCTTCTAGTCGAGGAGCAGGGACCTGGCAGGAAAGCCCTGTCCCACCCTCACTGTCACTGTGTATGCAGGCTGTCCTCATGTCTCCCAGCTCAGAGCAAATATCTCATAGGATGGGCTCATCCACAATCCATGCCCAGCGCACCACTCCAAGTTCATCTCCAGCTTCTCATTAAACCTTGGCTTACAGTGAAAGGAGTTTTTCTCCTCCTCTGAACACACCATTGCCATTACCTCTGTGCCCTTTCTCCACTCAGACAAGTCCTACCCACTATACAAAGCCAACTCAAGACCTACAGCTCCATTCTGGCAGCGTCAGAATCATGACTTTGACAGTTCATGACCTGCTTTATGACTTGTTTATCTCTTTATAGACATTTTTTAATCTCTTCAGTCACATTACAGGAGCAATATTTATACCTCAACTCTCTTAGTACTGGCACAGCACTACCACTGGCACCTACAATGAAATATATGCTAGCTTGTATTAATGCATAATAAGAATAATGTAAAATATTTAAATTAAGATTGTATATCTTAATTAAATAAGAATAGTAGGAGTTATACTCAGAAACAGAAAATCAAATACTGCATGTTCTCACTTATAAGTGGAAGCTGAACAATGAGTATACGTGGCCATACAGAGTGGAAAAATAGACATTGGAGGCTACAAAATATGGAGGGTTGAAAAATTACCGATTGGGTACAGTGTTCACTATTTAGGTGACGTGTTCACTAAAAGTCCAGACTGCACCAGTATGAAACATATGCATGTAAGAAATCTACACTTGTACCTCCTAAATATATAAAAATTAAAAGAAGAATAGTAGGAGCTATAAATATGGAACAACTACTACAGGTCAGACATCTATAGCATCTCATTTAATTCTCAAAACAATTCTATGAGATAGTGACATGATTCTAATTTTATAGGTTACGAAAATCAGGCCTAGAGAAATTAGTTAGATAACTACATTGTCTTCTGAAAACATGAATTGTGATTATTAAGAGGTGGAAATTGGTGGCTTCCTTGGTAATATGTTTGTGATGGTGTCTACATGTCCACATCTAATATAATTTGCACGCCCGTCTTTCACATCACACAGTGAGTTCAGGCATGGCATCTTGTATTTTCATTCAAGTGTGTGACACACACCATGTACTTGTAAATATACTTAGTGCTGGATGACCTTGGGCAAGTCATTTAACCTTTCTCTCGCCTTAGTTTCCTCGTCTGTACAACGGAAACAATTCCTACCTTAGATAATCGTACAAGACTGGAACACCTTTTTAAAGGTTTTATTTGTTTTTAGGGAAGGAATAAACATACTTTTTTTGTCTAAGAATATGTTTGATATAATCAACAAAACCTTAAAAATTGCTGATTATTTAAAAAATGTCTGTCATTGAAATGGATCATTGGTAAATTTGATGTCCCATAAGTCTTCATCTATGCCACCATATGCAGCACAAAAGGGCTTTTATTTATTTGTACATTTACATGTTCTAACCATCCTTAAAACCAGACAAATGCCTTGTTTTGAGAGGAAGTGTTGATAATTTATATCTAATATCCTGACTTCATTCAATGGTTTTAAGCCAAGTGATTGTTATTTATACTCTTATATAGGAAGTCTCCATGTCTACTGATTTTGAGGATTGACTGAAGATTGCCTTCATTCCTGGACAATCCTGTCTTCATGTATATAACCTTAAAACATTAAAACTAGGAAAGCAAGCTCAGTTTAACTCAATCCAAGCATTTCACTTTATAATTGAGAAAACTTAGAGGCAGGGAAGATAAATGACTTTCTTACAGTGTTTATTAGTTATTTATTCCACATCTCCTGAAAAAGAGTTTAAGGTAATTTACAGATACAAGATAAGAGAAGAAAAATAGAATAGGATCTCGATAGTGGCTGAATTTGGCCACAGATGTGATTCTGGATGTCCAAATGGCAAAAGCAGAATGCATCAACTTTACAAAATCCAAGGTGCCTCTGAGTTACATCAGATCTTAAGTAAAGCACAGAGCTCCTCCTGAGGACTGAGAGAAATGCTTCAATCCACTATTAATACATTCTTAATTAGGAAGCAACTCTAGGCTGGGCGCAGTGGTTCAGGTCTGTAATCTCAGTACTTTGGGAAACTGAGGCGAGAGGATTACTTGAGCCCAGGTATTTGAGACCAGCCTGGGAAACATAGTGAGAACCCATCTCTATCAAAAACTAAAGTAAAACGAAGGCAACTCTAATGTGGCTCCCAACCTGGTTTCTTTCCTTCATGCCTTCCATGTCACCTTAATTGCATATGATAAAGATTATTTAAAATAAAACACTCCTTTCATTTCTTACAATTTCTCTTTCCTTAGAAATAATTACTATCTCTCATCTTCCTGTATATTTTGCCAATCTATAATAGTTAACACTTTTCACACACATGCATCTCATTGCTTGAAACAGAATCTGAGTTCTAGGCCGGGCACGGTGGCTCACGCCTATAATCCCAACACTTTGGGAGGACGAGGGGGGTGGATCACCTGAGGTCAGGAGTTCGAGACCAGCCTGACCAATATAGTGATACCTCGTCTTTACTAAAAATACAAAAATTAACCAGCTGTGGTGGCGCACGCCTGTAGTCCCAGCTACTCGGGAGGCTGAGGCAGGAGAATTGCTTGAACCCAGGAGGCAGAGGTTGCAGTGAGCTTAGATTGAGCCATTGTACTCCAGCTTGGGAGAAAGTGAGACTTGGTCTCAAAAAAAAAAAAAAAAAAAAAAAAAGAATCTGAATTCTAGGAGGGCAGGGGTCAGGGAACAACTTTACATTTACGAGTTTCCCACAGCCATGGTGGAGTGTTCCACAAAGAGTATTGTCCAAAACAGCTTAAAAAAGACAAGGATAAGAATAAAGAAAAGAATAGAAATATTAGTGTATACTCTTATCATCTACCTATGAACTATTTGACTAAAATATGGTGGCTGTGAAATTGTGTTTAATCTACAATGTTTCATGCATGTGAATAACAAAGGCTTATTTCAAATGTCAAAATACAAGGAGATAATACTTGAGTTGTTTTCAAAATGTCAAAATACAAGGAGATAATACTTGAGTTGTTTTCAAGGGTAACTTCTAGGGGGGATTTAATTTTGTTTTGTTCTAAATGTTTGAAACAAGATATTTGATTTGATTTTTGAGTGCGTACTACATGCCAGGCATTATTCTAAGTGCTTTGCATGTATAGACTCATTTAATGGTTGAGTATTTATAAGCCTTCCAATAAATATAATGCCAATTCCAATGCCCATATTTGATCCACTGCAAAACTGCCCAGAGTTTAACAAACCCCCTTTGCCCTCTTATACCCTTCTCTGAGATGCTGTAAACCATTCTCCATAACTTTACTTTCCATAATACCGTTTCTGACAGGATGTTGCTGATACTCAAGCACTTTTTTTTTAAGACAGGGTCTTGCTCTGTCACCCAGGTTGGAGTATAGTGGCATGATCATGGCTCACTGCAGCTCGACTTCCTGGGCTCAATTAATCCTCCTGCTTCAGCCTCCCAAGTAGCTGAGACCACAGGAGAATACCACCATGTCTGGCTTTTTAATTTTTTTTGTAGAGACAGGGTCTCATTATATTGCCCAAGCTGGTCTCCAACTCATGGGATCAAGGGATCCTCCTGCCTCAGCCTCCGAAAGGGTTGCATTTACAGGCATAAACCACGTGCCTGGCCTTCAAGCACCTTTGAGTGAGTTCTGATGAGAAAAATTGACAACTATATTGGAGAATATGGAATCACATTGGCAGTAATGATTTGATACCTGAAACACTTTTAGTCAATCAAGATGATATCCCCTTGAAACAAATGCCAATATTTCTATTCAACTGGAATTTAGAAAGAAACTAAAGGTTCACACAGACACACACACAAAACAAAACAACAGTTCCTACTTCATAGGGATGAGGTAGTTAGTGCCTGTAATGTATTCATTATAATGCCTGGTGCATATGAAGTGCTTAGTATCAGCTATTATTTCTATCATCCTCATCATCATCATCATTTTTATTATTGAGTTTTCCCTCTAAAACTAGCAGTGGAAAAAAAAGTGTCAGTCATTTATTCTCTCTCTCTTTCACACACACACAGATATACACACACAAACATAAACACACACCCAAGTCCACAAGGGGATGGTTACTTCTATCTGTTGCATTTTCACGCACCTGGAGACTGAGTTAAACTGCCACTTTTCTTTGTAGGTCAGGCACACTTTTAAAAGACTAAGCCACTGGAAGGACATCTGTAAGTATAGTTTCTAGAACAGGGATCCGTAACCATTCTTAACAAGGAAAGAACTGCACTGGAATCTCCTTGAGTCTTTTTTGAGTCATATCCTACGCATCTCCAACCCGTTTTCCAAATCTTAGCACTACCGCCCTCCCCTGAAAGACAGGCGTATTTTTGGAGCTGTGAACCTCCACAAAGAGAGTGGCTGTCGATGAGAGTGTGTTATGCTTGTGAACTAGCAGGTGGAAGCAAAAAAAAGGAAAACAGAAGAGTTGACCACCATGGTTGCCGAGGGCAACAGATCACATTTTGCCGGATGTGGGTTTAGGGCATGCTGCTTCACCATTTGTTTCCAGTTCTTTTTCAGTCCTTCTTACTTTTAGGCAGAATCCATAATCTATAAGGTGGTGGGGAGTTGGGGGAGAAAGAGAATAAAAAGGAAAGCAAGCAAATGACTATTCGAGGTTGTTTTGTTACTAGAGGGCAAATAATGCATTCTGGGTGTAGGTTTAAAAATGAATTAAAATCAGATTGTAGGGACAGGCCCCAAAGTAATTGCAAAGGCTGTTTACTTCCTTTACCCTAAAAAATTCTGAATACTTTAGAATTCACCTAATATCCTCCTTTCAGTTGCATAGTCAACACATAGTACAGGATGTAATATTTGTGAATTTATCTCAATCAGCACTGCCCAATTCAGCCACTAGCCACATGAGGCCATTTAGCACTTTAACTGTGGCTAGTCTGAAATGAGATGTGCAGTAAGTGTGAAAACACACTGGATTTGCAAGACTTAGTATTAAAAAATGGAATAAAATAGCTCATTAATGATTTTACTATTACTGGCAGGATGCCTGTAATCCCAGTGCTTTGGGAGGCTGAAGTGGGAGAATCACTTGAGGCCAGAAATTTGAGACCAGCCTGGGCAACATGGTGAGACCCTCATCTCTACAAAAATTTAAAAGAAGAAATAATCTTACTATTACTTAAATGTAATATAATTTCAATTATATCAAAATTAAGTAGTATATTATTTTTAAAATTTTTAGTAAAAATTTGTCACTTGATTTTTTACTGTTAAATATAATTTCAAACATTAAATTTAATATAACTTCAAACAATTCACATTTTAATAATTTATTTTATTAAATGAAATATCCAAAAATAATCATTTGATCCAGAGTGCTATTATCAGTTTTGGATATATCGTTTAATAAAATAAGTGATTAAAATTAACATCACAGTTGGGCACAGTGGCTTACACCTATAATCCCAGCACTTTGGGAGGCCGAGGTGGAAGGATTGCTTGAGCCCAAGAGTTCAAGACCAGCCAGGGCAACACAGTGCCTCGTTTCTCAAAAAAGTCAAAAAATGAGATGGGAGTGGCTGTGATCACGCCACTGCACTCTTGCTTGGGTGACAGAGTGAGGCCCTCCCTCAAAAAAAAGAAAAGTCATGGTTCTTTTTACTGTTTCTAATGTGGCACCAAGGAAATTTAAAGTTTAACATGTAATTTGCGTTGTATTTCTACTGGACAGCTCTGCTCCAGAGTGCTACAGTTCTGTTATTGCAAGTGCCTCAGTATTTGACTCAAATATGTCGGGTTGCAGGGACCACATCATATTAGTGTAATCTGAAGATTACTCATTCTGTGTTACATTAGATTCTCCCCATTTCCTTTCCCACTGCATTTTATGCTTCAGCCCTGCTAAAGTGTTTTACACATCTGGTGCCTGGCGTATCTTTCTTCTATTTGGCCACAAGGTACAGAAAGTCATTATTTATTTATTTATTTATTTATTTATTTATTTATTTATTTTTTTGAGACGGAGTCTCACTCTGTCACCCTGGCTGGAGTGCAGTGGCGCGATCTCGGCTCACTGCAAGCTCCGCTTCTTGGGTTCATGCCACTCTCCTGCCTCAGCCTCCGAGTAGCTGGGACCACAGGCGCCCGCCACCACACCCGGCTAATTTTTTTGGATTTTTTTAGTAGAGATAGGGTTTCACTGTATTAGCCAGGGTGGTCTCAATCTCCTGACCTCGTGATCTGCCCTCCTCAGCCTCCCAAAGTGCCGGGATTACAGGCATGAGCCACCGCACCCCTCCAAGAAAGGCATTTCTATACCTTTTTCCTTCAAAGCACCTCTTGATCATCCCCACATAATATCTGCCCTATAATCACTATCTGCACCATATTATTTCTGTATCGAACATTGCATATTCTGCACTGTAATGTATTTTTTTTTACATGCCTGTCTTTCCCACTAGACTGGAAGCTTCTTGAGGGTAGGGACCATATCTATCTATTTCTATCTATCTATCTATCTATCTATCATCTATCTATCTATCTATTATCTACAGGTTTCGCTCTGTCACCCAAGCTGGAGTGCAGTGGCGTGATCATAGTTCACTGCAGCCTCAAGCAGTCCTCCTACCTCAGCCTCCCAAGTAGCTGGGACTATAGGTGTGACCCACCACGCTGGGCAGGGGGCCATATCTTAACCTATTTTGGCTACACATGCCTCCTGCACTGGCATGGGGTTGGCCATCAATAGATGTGTGGTGAAACTGGAAAAAAAGTTCCAATTATATTACATTGAGCAGAGTCTGATTCAGCTGAAGTGTATGTTTTAGTACTGTAGCCCACTCTATAAACCCAGCCTTGACGAACAGTGAGTACTGTTCATTTTAGCTTGGGCATTCTGCAGTGGTCTCACGGCCATCTTTTCACCACACTGCATAGCACTTACCCACGTTCATGGCCCAAGCAGCTTCATTTCTGTGTGTTGCTTACAACAGGGGAAATATAATGCCACAGAATGAGTAAACACATGAAGAAATAGTCTTGGTTTGCTAAGCCATACTGTTTACGAAATTTAATCAGAAGGAAGCCATTATCTTAAAACGAAAACAATACTGCATTCAAAACCTAATGAGTTCATTGCCCTAACTGTCACTTGTGAATGTTACGTGATCAGCAGAGATGCATGAATTTGTTAATGCTATAAAAACAGTGGCCTTAGGTAAATTTACTTAATCAGTAACCTAATTGTGATAATACACTATAATATGATGTGAAATCACCTGAAAAAGATTTTGTGGGATTCCCCGCTTCTGCCCCCACATAACTAATTTGTTCTTTTCTTTTTTAGGTGAAATCCTAAAAACACACTTGAAAGACTGAACTTCTGCCCCGTGAAAAACACAGTTCTACTAGGTGGTAATGAATACCTTTTAGCAGCATTCTACTGAATATTACTATTTCGTTATTACATTGGCTTGATAGCAGTTAATAACTAAGACAAATGAAATGTCAGTTATCTCGATCACTGTTAGTAGTTACTTCCTAACCACTTTCAGCTTTCCAAATATCTTAACAGTGTTGTCCAACATTCTTCAACAGCTTCTAGAGAATTTTTAGCCCTGCTCTAACACTTGAATCCATTTGAAATCCAGTTGTGGAAGGGGCAAACATTCCTATCTTCCAAATCTGGTTTGGATTTTGAAATTCTAAACATTTTAAACCTCCGGGCACAAAAAACTTCTTTGTGGGAAAGGTCTCTGTCCTCCCTTCTGCAGAATCTTGTTTTTAAACTGCACAGTCATGGAAGCTTTGTATTGCATAAAGTCTACATCATGGGTTAAGAATTTATGTGGCCAGGCATGGTGGCCTATGCCTGTAATCCCAGCCCTTTGGGAGGCCGAAGCGGGAGGATCACTTGAGCCCAGGAGTTTGAGACCAGCCTGGGCAACATAGCAAGACCCTATCTCTATTAAAAACAATTAAAAAAAGAATTTATGGATAGGGCTTTTAAGTATTCATTTCTTGCTTTCCACTTCTCAAAAATAATTTCCATTATTTTGATTATTATGGAGGTAGAACACTGCTGATTAGCTAACTATATTCTTATTTTAGCTACCTAATAAAGATTTCGGATCAACTTCTTCTCAAAGTTTTGAAAGTTTAATTAAAGGTTTTAGGATTGCAAAGACTTTGTTTTATGTCCCCTTTTCTCTCTCTTTCTTTCTCCTTCCTTCCTTCCTTCCTTCCTTCCTTCCTTCCTTCCTTCCTTCCTTCTTTCTTTCTTTCTTTCTTTCTTTCTTTCTTTTTCTTTTCTTTTTTTTGACAGAATCTCACTCTGTTACCAGGCTGGAGTGCAGGGGCATGATCTCCGCTCACTGAAATCTCCACCTCCTGGATTCAAGCGATTTTCCTGCCTCAGCCTCCCTTATAGCTGGTACTACAGGCGTGCATTACCACACCCAGCTAATTTTTGTATTTTTAGTAGAGACAGGGTTCAGGGTTTCACCATGTTGGCCAGGAAGGTCTCGATCTCTTGACCTCATGATCCACCCACCTCGGCCTCCCAAAGTGTTGGGATTACAGGCGTGAGCCACCATGCAGCCTATGTCCCATTTCTTAAACTGTGTAGCCTTGGGCAAATTTCCTAAACTCCCTTAACTGTCATTTCTAATTTGCAAAATAGGAGCATAACAGTATCTTCCCAAATGGTTACCCTGCTTTTAGCCTTATATATAATAAGCACATCAGTATTCCCAAATGATACTTCATATCTACATCCAAAATTGAACTTCTGATCATCTGCCCTCCAACTTGCCCACTTTAGTTGATGACAATTTCATCCTTCCAGTTGTTTAGGCCACAGACTTTGAAGTCATCCTTGACTCCTCTTTCTCAAACACCCCACATTCCTTCTGTTGGGAATCTTCTTGACTCTACCTTCAAAATATACGCAGAATCCAACGCTTTGTCATGGGTTCCTTGCTTTCACCTCTGCTCCCCCAGGTTTATTCTCAAGCAGTCAGAGTGAGCCTTAAGTCAGATCATGTTATTCGCCTTCTCAGAATCCTGCAATGGCCCCTGCATTTTGCTCGGTGTGAAAGTCAAAGTTTTATAATGGCCTCTGGAACCCCACGTGATCTGCTATCTCCTCGCCCTTCTCATACTTCTCCAGCCACATCTATTTCTCTCTCCCTTGCTCATTTACCTCTAACTACATGGGCCTTCTTGTTGCTTCTCAAATCCACAGACATGCCCCTGCCCTACAGTCTCTACTGTTCCCTGTGCTTGGAACACTGATCCCCCAGATAGCCACTTGGTTAACTCCATTGTCTCCTGCAAACGAAAGGGCCCAGCCTGACCACCTTATCGCATATTGCAACTTCACCTTGATTTTCACTTACTAATACCTATATTATTTACTTATTTATTATGCTTATTGATTAGCATCTGTATCTGCCCACCAGAATAAACTCCACGAATGCAGAGATCTTTGTCTCTTTTGTTCACTGACATTCCTTGCATCTATAATAGTGCTTAGCAAACATTTTTGACTGAAAATGATTGAATTGTATTTAAACTGGAGATCTGGCCAGGCACAGTGGCTCATGTCTGTGATCCCAAGACTTTGAGAGCCTGAGGTGGAAGGATCACTTGAGCCCAGGAGGTCGAGACCAGCCTGGGCAACAAAATGAGACCCTGTCTCTACGAAAATTTTTTTTTAAATTAGCTGGGTATGGTGACGCGCACCTGCAATCCCAGCTACACGAGAGGCTGAGGCAGGAGGATTGCTTGAGCCCAGGAGATTGAGGCTGCAGTGAGCCTTAATCGTGCTGCTGCACTCCAGCCTGCACCGTCTCAAAAATGAATGAATGAATGAATGAATGAATGAATCAATCAATCAATCAATAAAGTGGAGATCACTTCCTAAGTTACATATTCTTTTTTTCTTTTGCCTCCATTATTTATTTTCCTCATATAAGTTACTTTTTTTTTTTTTTTTGAAATGGAGTTTCGTTCTTGTTGCCCAAGCTGGAGTGCAATGGCATGATCTCAGCTCACTACAACCTCCATCTCCCAGGTTCAAGCGATTCTCCTGCCTCAGCCTCCTGAGTGGCTGGGATTACAGGCATGCACCACCATGCCAGGCTAATCTTTTTGTATTTTTAGTAGAGACAGGGTTTCACCATGTTGGTCAGGCTGGTCTTGAACTCCTGACCTCAAGTGATCCTCCTGCCTCAGCCTCCCAAAGTGCTGGGGTTACCGGTGTGAGCCACCCTGCCCGGCCACATATTCTTTATTCCACTTAAAACTCATAGTTCTTTACTGATGATTCTTGGTCACTTTATCAATGTCTAAGATAGCACAATTTCTGTGGTACTTACTATTAACTATTTCTAATACATGTTGTTTTTATGCTATTCAATTAAAGTAAGCTGTCTTTACTGAACAGCACATGCTACTTGTGACCACCCAGAGTCAGTGGAGAACCTGACTCCAGTCTGCCATGCCAGTGTTCTCTAATCCCCAGTTTGACACGATCCTTTACAAATGTATGTACATGCTTCCTAAAAGCTTTTTAAAAATTAGCACATTCAGAATAACGATTACCGCTAGCTGGGAAATGGGGAAATGTTATCAGAAGGAGACCAGGAAATGCTTTGGTAAATATTCTACTTCTTAAGCTGGGTGATAGGTACCCAGATGTTGGCTTTATTATTATTTGTTGTGATTTACATATATACATCATCTTTTGTAGATATGAAACATTTCATAATAAAACGTGAAGGAAGAAATGAATCTAGTCATGATTCACTTGCTCTAATATCATTTTTTGCTTCTCTCCAGTTTGATGTGATGTAGCTCTCCGGATGCAAACCTTCCAGTCGGTTTGCGGAAACACAATTGCTGTGTGATTTAGCGTTTATCCCCCATCCCAGCCCACAACCGTCTCACTGATGAGTCTGTGACCTGAGACTAAATCAAAAAGATCCCCAACAGAATTAGAAAAAATATTAAACTCACTGCTTGTTGATTTAATCAACCTAGCTGGCTGTTATGTGGGATTAGAATAAAATACACACAAAAATGAAAACACACGATTGCTAACAGAGCAGATTCTTTTTTCAAGGCACACGTAAAGATAATAACTTCAAAGTTGATTATATTAACTTGTCTTCCCATGATAACATGACAAGTTCTTTGCTTGGTTTCCTTCTATTCATCCTTCTCCCCTGCCCCTGGTTGGGGGAGACCAGGGACCCTGATATGTAGTCCCACAGCACTCAACTCTGGTTCCACACGGAATTCTACATCTCCTCTTACATCTAGTTACATCTCCTCTTCTAGACTATAAACTCATCGTGGAAAGGCCCCAGGTTTTTTCATGGGTGCTACTATCAGATGGCCCAGTTCAAACAACAGCTCTGTTTCTTACTTCCTGCGTAAGTTTCTTACCCTCTCTGTGCTTTCATCTTGATGTGACGATTAACAAGATGACACATCTAAATTAGTTAGTACAGGGCCTGGTAGTATTTAGAAGTAAACATTATAATAATTATCATTTACTATTACTATATGTTGATCAAAGAGAAAACTGAGTTGACAGAGAAGAAGGAAAATAGCTCTTATGATTCTTAACTATTCAAGTTCATGGTCAACGCTCAGGGAATGTTTTAAAACTGAGTCATGGAATCAAGCTCCAGAATATGTGGAATAATGAGAATGTGTGATGCCTTGGAGTGGTGTTACCTCTCTGCTTGCTCATGCCTGAGGTTTGGGACCAGTGGAGCCAATGGGATCTCAGGGGCTTGTGACATTTCCATGGTACCACTCAGTGAGATTAATATATTCCACACATTTAGCCGACATCTTTGGAGTCCTCATTTTGGGATCACAAATTGGATAGGAAATGATGATGCAGTGGTGGCAGGTCACATCCTCTAGTCCCCCAAAAGCTGTCCTCAGGGTCTGCCCTTCCAAGCTGCAGGTACAATCTAGTCTCTTTAACTGGGTATAGGTGTAATGGCATTCCTTCATGCGGCTAGTTCTCTCTTTTCAAAAGAAATCTAATGATTACTGTTCCAGATATCTAGCAGTTTTCTCTAATAGTCATGTTTCTCACGATAATTAAAAGTGTAACACGTATTTTAAAATCCTCAGGCAACCAGTGTAGAAATTTTACACCTTAAAATCTGGCATGTATTATGTACATGAATTTATAATAAATGCTTAAGCTTTAAGTGACTTGCCTCTTAGATGACAAAAGTGACATAAAACACACGCATACATTTTCGTACTGAGAAAATACCAGTTGTGTTAATAAAAATTGTTCTATTTTGAGGTGAGAATTCCTAAGATCACTCGAGTCTCCATAAAATAAACTCATGGGGTCCTATAAAATTGTAAAGATTGTGGTCCAACAGGCTATGGAACGCAGACAATTTATTGTAAGATTTGTGGACTCACTAAAATGTTTTAGGCATAAAAATAATTAAAATAAAACTGAAGAGAATTAGAAGAAAATGAAAATAATAATGCTCTTTGGAAGTAAGATGGCTTAAAGAAAATTCAAAGTGACATATCAAACAGACATCTATGGCAATGAACTTTATAAGTAGCTCATTCTAATAATAATATGGAACTATTTAAAACTTTCATTGATGAGCGAAAAAAGGCAAATCAATAGTGGATAACTGGTGAACATTCTTAGGATATAAAACTACAAAAAATGTAATAAATACTATAAAACCTAGTAAGTATTGTGTTTAAGATTTAAAGTAATGCCATAAAGTAATTCATATTACAAAGTTATATTTCTTGAGAAATAGCAATTAAAGGATTTCAAAATATAATATTGACCTGTTCAAGTTTGGGCTCTTTCTTATCTCAGTTTTCAAATAAGACGGAAATTTGCCTTTTTACATATATGCCAGATATTGACTGCGCTTTTACAGGAACTTCTCAGAAACAAAAGACCTCAAAGATATTGACATTTCAGAATGTAAGAAAATCTGTTATCATGATTATGATTATTTTCTCCATTTTAAAAAAATTCGTGATCAGCAATTCTAATGTTGCCAGTCTTCCAGTTGGGACCAATTCAAAGAATTATAGCAACTCCTCAATTCCTGTTTTAAGAACAGACATAATGTAGCCCAATCATCTCACTTTACTGATGTTATCTGAAGTCCAGGGAGAAGTTATGCAAGTTAATCAATATCATCCTTATCTAGATGGGGCAGATATAAGAGCCAGAACCCAGGTCTCCCAAGTGCTGAGAAAAACCCCAAATATTAGTAATTATTAATAGTTTAAGGATTAATAGTTTAAGTAATTATTAATAGTTTAAGGACACACATTATTAATAGTTTAAGGATGAAGTTAAATTTCTTAGACCTTTCACAACACACGTTGAGCAGACAGGAAATACCACTAGAAGACGTTGTAAAGTATTTCTCAGCAGATCCTTGCTAATTTCGCCAGCCAGCATCATCGTCCTGGCCCATGTGCCATCCATTATTCCAGTGAGGCCAGAGGGAAAATCGCTGCTCTAGGTTTATGAAAAAGGGCAAAGTTTTCCTTTCTGAAATTTATATCTGGAGACCCAGATTTTAAAATGAATAGTAGCAAGTACCGGCACCTTTGTTTAAACCACGTTACGCCACCAGAAAAAAACATCTGGGGGCATAATAAACTCACGGGCCCTTTTCTTTTGTTACTTTCCTCTAGTACTCCGTCTCGTCAAGGCTCACATTAAAAGTTCTTTTGAACCGCTATGCCCTGAGTGGTTCTAGGAAACATATTTCACGTTCCACAAGGGTATGAATGCTAAGAAATACCTAGAAGGAAAGTAAGAGGTACACCGGGCTAGGTCTTTGGTGGAACACTTGCGCAGAGGTTCTTGGAGACATTAGGACACCCCAGTTAGTTTCCTCCATTCTATAAAAGGCCCTCTGGACATTCATTTCAAGCCAAATTACGAAACTTGTGCCTGGTGTCCAAATCTATCTTTATGGTATTTTAAAATGAAAATGAGAATAATTCGGGGGAAAAAGTTATTTTTAAAAAGAAGAAAGAGTTGTCCAAAAGTTTTAGAGGAAGGAAACACTCTAAGATGCATCAGACTGCGAGCCACACTCAAATTCTCACACGGCTGGCATTTAATCTACATCTAATCTTGGCCCCTCAAGAATCCCTCCAGATTCGGGTAGACTGGGGCTCCCGGACCTGCTGACCTGCTGACCTGCTGACCTGCTGGACGTGCAAGGGTTCATAGCAGTTCCCCGTTTGACCTTGCAGCAATTTCCTGGGCAGGAAATCTGTCAAATCTGATGCAATAGCTCGGGAAAAGGCAAACCCGAACCCCAAACCCTCATACCCCCACCCTCGCGAGCCGGGTCCAGAGTGGAGATCAGCGGAGCGCACCCTGGGGACCTGCTGCGCTCGAGGGCCACGCCGGGGGGCGCGCGTTCACGAGGCCAGAGCCCGGAGCTGCGCCCGGCGTCGGACCCGATGGGCTTGACAAACGGGTTCCTGACAGCCCCGAGCGGCCCGTGCTGGCGCTCCCAGGGCTCCCGGGACTGGGAGCGCCACTTACCTCGACTGCTCTGCGGGGCGCGGCGCGGCGCGGGAAGGCGGCGAGGCTCCGGCCGGGAAAGCGACGCGCGTTGCAGAGGGCCGCACCCGGGCTCCAGGTCGCTGCCCCGGGGAGGAAGTGCTGTCAGCCCTGCCCTTCCCACGCAGCGCGCAGACGTGTGGCGCTATCCGAGCTGCTTTGCTCCGAAGTGCAAGGAGGGCCCCTGGTTAGAGACAGTGGGACAGACAAACATATGAGTAAAGGACTCCGAATTAGGGGCTGCTTTCTCCAGCTCATCGAGTCTGCGCCTGATTTTCTCTCCCCCATCCCACCCCTACTACACAACCACCTTGAAGGGATTTTTTTTTTTTTAATTCTGGGAAAACTTTGCGCCTTCCTCTGTTATCCCTCCCCTACCTGTGCCGTGCGCGCCCTTCTTTCAGGAGCGTCTCCTGCCGAATGGAACCATTTTGCAGCCTCGACGCAAGAGGGACTAAGGGACTTGGGGCCAAGTGATGGTTCCGCCAAAGACTGAGAGGCCGATTTATGTTGCAACGGTCTGCCTAAGTGTTTACTTCAGCACTTTCCGGGCTTCCTCTTTTGGGCCAGTTGTGCAAGGCTTCCCGGCCGCCTGCAGCCCGCCCTCAGGGGACGCGGTGCAGGGCTGGACTGGCAACACGCGCGTCCCGGCCCGGAGTTCAGCTGTCTCTCCGGTGGGGGTGGAGGAAGGGCGCGCTGGGCGGAGGCCCTTTCTCAACCATTAGGTTGGTAACCTCATCCTCCTCCCTCCCCACGTTTAACCACGCTCAATTGGCTGGCCGGGGTGTAGAGGAATGGCACTGTCATGCATTGCTCGTAGAAATCCAAAATGGTCTGAACCCCGTGGAAGAGAATTGAGCGATATCTATTTAACTTATGTATGGATTCGCCTTTTGACCCCGTCATCCCACTTCCAGGAGTGTATTACGAAGATCTGCTGATGAAAATAAGTAATGCACACGGCACAGGGCATTCATGGACTCACTATTTGCAATAGCAAAGGACTGGCTGGAAATAGCACCTGTCAGTTGGTAGTGGAGTTTCCTGAGAGAAAGTCGCTGGGGAGGTCTGAAAATACGGAAGTTAAAATCAGTTATGATTTGTAAATGCGGTTGAAGAACCCTCCCCTTCTCCTCTACAGCTGTGTCTTCAAAGGCTTATATGTCGGGGAAGGTGGTGGAAACATAAAGACAGAAATTATATGCATGTGTTAATTAGGAAATTTCAAATAGTTCTGTCATTTATTTAATGAGAAACTATTCCTAAGCACCTACACTTCTAAGAACAATGAAAATAGAGGAAACAATTTCTGCTCTCATGCATGGTGCATTCTAGTTGGTAGAAAGCAGACAATAAACAAATTAATATTTAGCATGTTAAGGTATGTTAAGTATTTTTGAGGGAAGTTAAAAGGTGAGGGATAGAGAGTGATGGGCATGGGGATGGGGTTGCTATATTAATTAGGGTAAATAAATGATAAATAAATAAATAGAAAATATATTTTCTCCTCCTTGTGATTTTCTTAACAGTTTCTGTTCTCTAGCTTTCTTCATTTGTAAAAATACAGTATTTATCTAAACACGTATAGCATAATATGTGTTAATTGACTGTTTATATTATCAGTAAGTCTTCTGGTCAACAGTAGGCTATTCATGGTTAAGTTTTGGGGCAGTCAAAAGAAATCATGGATTTTCAATTGTGCAGCAGTTTGGCACTCCTGAAACCTGGCATTGTTCTGTTACAGTAGGTAGCTAGTCAGGCATGAGCAGGGCAGGAGAGGGCTCCCGCCACCCCCTACCAGGAATGTCAGGTGACCATCAGGTGATGATCAAGCAGTTGTTATCTGTCTCTCTAAAATAATAATTGGCCATAGCCAATTATTAGCCTTATTGATAACATAGTTGATTAACACATATTATATGTATTAAATACTGTATTTTTATAATAAAGTAAGCCAGAGAAAAGAAACTGTTATTAATAAAATCATAAGGAAGAGAAAATATATTTTTCATTTATTTATTTATCCTAATTAATATAGCACCAGGGAAAGGCAGTTTCCCAATAGACAGAAACACCTGAAACTGGTATTTCTGTCTGATAAGTGATACTTGAGCTAGATCTAAATGCATGAGAGATTAATCCACATTGGGTTTTTAGATGGGAATATTCCAGGCAAAAGGAACAGCACATTCAAAGACGCTGAGTTAGGACAGCACTTAAGATATTGGAAAAACACCAAGGAGGTTCGTATGGCTGAGCAGAGTGAGATGGGAGGGACAGATAGGAGATGGGATCAAAAGGAAATGGTGCCCAGATTGTGTGTTATTTGGGAGCTGTGGAAGAGAATTTTATGTGAGTGAGATGGAAAGCCAGTGGAAGGTTCTGAGTAGAGTTGTAAGGGCTACATAGAATGTAAAATCAAACAATGAGAGTGATTTTCTTGGGGCAGGGAAAGTGGTCAAGGATTACCTCTTTACAAAGTAATGAGAAGGGGCAGCCATTCAGAAACTTGGGAAAGGATTCCAAGAGAAGGAACAACAAGAAGAGGGGTTGAGATAGGAACATAGGAAGTTCAAAAGAAGGCAGGCCAGTGTGCCTGGAATGTTCTGAAAGAGTAGGGCAGTGATGGTGGATGGCGACAGAGAGGTAAGCAGGAACCAGAACAAGCAGGACCTTGTAGCCAGCGTTGAGGACTTCAGATTTTATTCTAATTGCAATGGGGGACTATTGGAATGTATTTAGCAACTGAGTGCATGATTTGACTTAAGCGATAAGCCATCCTGCCAGTTGGTGATTGTTTGGAAAATCAATTGATTGAAGCAAGAGAAGAGAGATTGCTCAGCAGGCTGTGGTCATAGTCCAGATGAAAAATGATAGTAGCTTTATTAGTATTCTAACAGTAGAGATGGTGAGAAGAGTTTGGAATCAAGATATAGTTTTCAAAATAAAACCAAAGCTTGGCACAGTTGCTCATGCCTGTAATATCAGTGCTTTAGGAGGCCAAGGTGGGAGGATCACTTGAGGCCTTGAGTTCAAGACTAGCCTGGGCAACGTAGCAAGACCCTATGTCTACAAAAATGGGGGAAAAAATTAGCTGGGCATGGTGGCTTATGCCTGTGGTTCCAGTTGCTTGGGAGACTGAGGCAGGAGGATTGCTTGAGTCCAGGAGTTCAAATCTGCAGTGAGCTATGAAGATGCTACTGTACTCCAGCCTGGGCAACAGAGCAAGACTATTTAAACAAACAAACAAACAAATACCTAGCAAAGTAGAACCAATAGCATTTGCTGATGGGTGGGCTGGGAAATGGGGTGGGAGTAAGGGAGGGGCAGAGGGATTAGAAACTGAATGGAAACTGGTATGATTGGAGTTATGGAAGGTCTGTTTAGAGGTAAGGTCAGTAGGGGCAAACCATGTAGGGTCATATGGACTATGTCAAGAATTATTTTCTCATCCTAAGAGCAATGAGAATATATTAAATAATATTTTAAGCTGGCAAATGATGGGATTTATGCTTTAGGAAAATCACTCTGGCTATAATTTGGGGAACTGATCAGATGAAGAAAAGAATGGATGCAGGAAGACTTCTCAGCTAAGCTGGGAAAGAAAATACAATTGGCCTTTGAACTGCCAGCAGCAGAATATATCCGAGACACGGCACCAAATTATGTTAGCTTTGGCAAAACCGTGTGGGTCTGTAGCGACCTAAATTCTTGCCTCTTCCGAAGAAAGAATTCAACTGAGGGGCATAAGGCAGAAGAAGAGACTGAGGCAAGCTTTAGAGCAGGAGTGCAAGTTTATTAGAAAACTTTAGGGCAGTGACAAAAAGAAGCAAAGTCCACTTGGAAGAGGGCCAAGCGGGTGACTTGAGAGAAGTGCACTGTTTGACTTTTGACTTGGGGCTTTACACATTGACATACTTCGGGGTCTTGTCTTCCTCCTCCTGATTCTTCCCATGGAGTGGGCTGTCCACATGAGCAGTGGCCTGCCAGCACTTGGGAGGTGAGCATGCGCAGTGTGTTTACTGGAGTTGTACGCATGCTCACTTTAGGCATTCTTCCCTTACCAAATTTCCCTGGAAGGTCATTTGCCAGTTAAACTCCACCATTTTACCTCTTAGTGCACATGCTTGAGCCCACTCGCCCAACTCCTGAGATCCTATCCAGAAGCCGTTGATCACCAGTTTCAGGTGTTTCTATCTATTGGGAGACTGCCTTTCCTTGGTGCTGGCTGTGATCAATTATTATTTTAGAGACACTGTTAACAGTCACCTGACCATCACCTGATAGTCGCTTACATTCCTGGTAGGGAGTGAGGGGAGCCCTCTCCTGCCCTGCTCATGCCTGACTAGCTACCTACCGTAATAGAACAATGCCAGGTTTTAGGAGTACCAAAGTTCTGCACAGTTGAAAATCCGTGTATAACTTTTGACTCCCACAAAGCTTAACTACTAATTGCCTACTGTTGACCAGAAGACTTACTGATAACACAGTCGATCAACACATATTATATGTATTAAATACTGTATTTTTACAGTAAAGTAAGCTAAAGAGACTGTTCTTAACAAAATCATAACAGAAAATATATTTTCTATGTATTTATTTTTTATTTATTTTCAGAGTCAGTCTCACTCTGTTCCTGGACTAGAGTGCAGTGGTGAGATCATAGCTCCTTGTAACCTCAAACTCCAGGGCTCAAGGGATCCTGCTGCTTCAGCCTCCTGAGCAGCTGGGACTATAGGCATGCACCATCATGTCCAGCTAATTTTATTTTAAATATTTTTTTGTAAGATGGGGTCTTGCTCTGTTTCCCAGGCTTGTCTCAAATTCCTGGCCTCAAGCAATCTTCCTGCCTCAGCTTCCCAAAGTGCTGGGATTACAGGCATGAACCACTGTGACTGACCTCATATTTACTATTTATTAAGTAGAAGTGGATCATCATAAAGGTCTTCATCCTCATCTTCTTCACGTTACTCAACTTGAGTAGGAGGAGGAAGAGGAGGGGTTGATCTTGTTGTTTCAGGAGTGGCAGAAGCAGAAGGAAATCCAAGTATAAATGGACCCATGTAGTTCAAACCCATGTTGTTCAAGGGTCAGCTGTATAATGGTTTTGACTAGATCTGCAGCAGAGGAAATGCGAAGAAATGGGTGAACCTGAGAGACATTTAGAAGGTAGTTGGCCAGAGATTTTGAGGACTGGATATAGGCAGAGGGAGAAGAGTAGGGGAGGCAAGGATGACTCCTAAGAATCAGGTTTGTATGATGGTGGCTGACAGTCCTATCATCAAGATGGCGAACTCTGGAAGAGGAGTATTTGGGCAGGGGAAGATAGTGAGTTTTATTGTTTGCAAGTTGAATTTGACAAATCTTTAGGACATCCAAGGGGAGACTTCAAGTAGAGAATTGTATGTAAGAATCCTTTGCCCAGAGAAGTGTGGTTCAGAGTTAGAGATATACATTTTGAGTAATCATCATATAGGTGGTGATTTATGAGATTGCGTAGAGAGACTATGGTGTGGGATGAAACAGAGGCTTCAGGCTATACCTTAAGGAACTCCACCATCCAAAGCAAAGGACACAGAGCCCACAAAGAACACAGAGGAAGAGCTTTAAAGGGGTGGATGGAAAACCAGGGGAAAGTGCTGTGGAAGCCACAGTATGGGAGGATGTGGTGAGTGATATCCAGAGATGTTGCAAGGGCAAGTCAGACAAGACTGTGACATGGCAATTGGCTTTAGCAATGTTAGTGACCTCAGAAACCGATTGTAATAGCATGTTGGGGCTGGAAGCCAAAGTGAGTTGAGGAGTGAATAGGGTGTGAAGAAATGAAGATGGTGAGCAAAGCAACACTTGTAAATAGTTTGCCTATTGTATTGATCTGTTCTCACACTGCTAATAAAGACATACCTGAGACTGGGTAATTTATAAAGAAAAGAAGTTTAATTGACTCACAGTTCAGCATGGCAGGGGAGGCCTCACAATCATGGTGGAAGGGGAATGAGGAACAAAGTCACGTCTTACATGGCAGCAAGCAAGAGAGCACGTGCAGAGGAACTCCCATTTATAAAACCATCAGATATCATGACACTTATTCACTATCACGAGAACAGTATGGAAGAAATGGTTGCCATTATTTAGTTATCTCCACCTGGCCCTGACCTTGACATGTGCGGATTGTTACAATTCAAGGTGAGATTTGGGTGGGGACACAGCCAAACCATATCACCTATAAAAAGGGGAAAGGGGACAGGGAGGCAGTGGTTGGGGGATATGAAACTGAGGAAGATTTTAGTTATTTACTTATTTTATTTTATTTTATTTTTAGAGAGAGGATCTTGCTCTGTTGCCCAGGCTGGAGTGCAGTGGTGTGATCATAGCTCACTGAAGCCTCTAATTCCTGGGCTCAAGCAATCTTCCCACCTCAGCATCCCAAAGTGCTGGGATTATAGGGCTGAGCTGCACTGTACCCAGTCTTTTATGTATTTTTTTTAATGATTTTCAAATAGGAAGAATTGAGATGATAGTGAGGAGCTGACATTAACAAGAGAGTTGAAATAATTGATGGTGAAAAGTTTTCAAGATGGAGGAAGTGGGTTGAGTCCAAATGTAGGTAAATGAATGGGCCCCCAGATAAGAGAAAAGAGACCTCCTCCATTTTACTGGAAAGGCAGAAGGGTGAGTTTAGAGTAGATAAGGATCTTCTTTCATATGGCTATAAGATAAGGAAATTCTAATCTAAAGCATCTGTTTTCCTTGCAAGAAGCAGGGTCATCTGCTGAGAGTGAACTATGAGGTAGGCCAGGCATGGATTTGGGGAGCTGGAGAAAGTTTGATAAGGTCATTGAAGAGAATGGGAGAGAGAGGTGATCAGAAACATGTAACGGGATTTCCAGGCAGACTGAGGTCCATTTGAAACTGGCGATCATGAATTATGGTGGAAGCCATCTGCTCGGTTGTGCCTCTCTCCTGCAGGGCTAGGTTTGGAGGAAGTGTGGCTGCCATGGGAGTGGCCAAACAAACCAGATGGAAGGATGGGTTACTGTGGTCAGAAGGTAGGCAGGGTGAACTTGCTTCTGGAGGTAGTGAAATAATGGGTGCTGACATAGTCCAGGGGTGACCGTGGGCCTGTGTGGCTGAGATGGCCAAGGAAATGAGAGGCTAAGGGGCTATGTGCATCATCCCAGCTAATTGTTTAAATCACTCAGGATTGGGGTGGCCACATCAATTATTGTCTCAAGACTGGGACACTTTTGAGAGTACCAAATTGCCAACTGGATAGGAAGCTAAGAAACAGTTGTAGGCCACGTGCAGTGGCTCACACCTATAATCCCAGCACTTTGGGAGTTCAAGGCAGGAGGATCGCTTGAGTCCAGGAGTTTGAGACCAGCCTGGACAACACAGCTACAAAAAATAAGAAATTAGCTGGGTGTGGCGTGTGTGCCTGCAGTCCCAGCTACTCAGGAGGCTGAGGTGGGAGGATGGCTTGAGCCTGGAAGTTTGAGTCTACAGTGAGCTGTGATCACGCCACTGCAGTCATCCGAGGTGACAGAGCAAGACCCTTTCTAAAAAAAAAAACTTAAAGTATAATAAAAATATATATAAATAAATAAATAATAAATAATAAAAAAAGACAGAGACAATAATCTAAAAAAAAAAGAAACAGTTATAATTCATGACTGTCCCAAGCAAACAGAATGATGACAGGACTTAAGGTCAACTTAAAGGGTGGCAGGGAGTCACGTGTCAGGGTTTTGAAATGAGAAAGCAGAACTGGATTGTTTAGTCAAGTGGCATGAACCTCAAAAGAGAAAGCTTTTTTCGTTTGCTTTTAGTTTTGTTTTTTAAAAAAAGATTAGTCATTTATGATTTATAAGTAGCAGTGAGGAGCATGGAGAACAAAAAACTCACCTTTGGAACTTAAGGTGGCTGGAATTTAAGAGAATAAACCACTTTCTTTTGAGAAAGCTGCAGTGGAAATGGTGTCCTCAGGGCACAGTTAAAGCCTGAGGTTAGCAGAACACTCCAGAAATAGCTTCAAGATACAGGAGTGGCAAGAAAGAGTTTGGGAGGTGGGGAAGAGAATGACCCATGGGGCCATGAACGCAGAAGAACAGCCCATCGTGAAGACGATGGTGTGGGGGGAAACCCCCAGGTGGCTTTCTCTTTGGAGAGTGACCAATGAAAACAGACTTCAGTCAGAAGCAGTGGCTCACGTCTGTAATCCCAGCACTTTGGGAGGCTGAGACAGCCAGATCACTTGAGGTCAGGAGTTTGAGACCAGCCTTGCCAACATGGTGAAACCACGTCTCTACTAAAAATACAAAAATTAGCCAGGCGTGGTGGTGCATGCCTGTAATCCCAGCTACTCAGGAGGCTGAGGCAGGAGAATCCCTTGAGCTGGGGAGGCAGAGACTGCAGTGAGCTGAGATCATGCCACTGCACTCCAGCCTGGGTGACAGAACAAGACTCTGTCTCAAGAAAATAAGAGCAGAATTCCTCAGGTATCTCGGAAGAAGATGGTTAGTGGCTGAAAGATGTGTATTATGGAACTGTAAAGAAACTCAGTTTACATTGAGTTGGATTTTGACTGTGTCTCACTACCTCACTCTATTGACAAGACCATCAAATCCAACATGTATTCTGGCCAATCTCTTCCTGGCCGAAGTATTTTCACCTTCTGTAAGGGGACCTGGGTTGACTTGAAGTCAGAATCCTGCTACCTTTTCCTTTTTCTTTCTTTCTTTTTTTTTTTTTTTACAGATACTTTTTCTTTAGTTTAGCATTTTATAAAGCTTTGTCCATTTATTTTATTTCACTTGCCCTCAATTGTAGGGGATATTTAAATATCTAGCTTATTTTTAAAAATCTAACTTTCATGCCATCTGTAGTAGACTGTATTTTCCAAAGATAGCCATGGCCACATCTTCCTTCCCCATTAAGAGGTAGGATCCATTTCTCTCCCTCTCCCTTGAATGTACTTCAACACGTAGAATAGAGTAGAAGTGATGGTGAGCATAGCACTTAAATCCTGCCTCTTCTGGCCTTGAGCAGTCATGAAGTCCTGGCTACTATATTGGCAATGAAGCCACATGGTGGGGCATGGAGGCATCAGATGTGAAGTGAAGACACCATTTTCACCACCCAGACCCAGGAAAACTTCAGATGATTCCAGCGGCAGCTCTTCTCTAAATACAACTGCATGAGAGACCAAGGGAGAACCACCCCACTGAGCCTCATATCCCTGAAAGATGATGATAAATGGCTGTCTTAAGCCTCTAAGTCAATGGTCCTCCAGGGACTAAGTTCATGGCACCAGGGACTGGGTTCGTGGAAGACAATTTTTCCACAGATTGGTGGGGGGGATGGTTTCAGGATGATTCAAATGCATTACATTGATTGTGCATTTTATTTTTATTATTATTACATTGTAATATATAATGAAATAATTATACAACTCAGCATAATGTAGAATCAGTGGGAGCTCTGGGCTTGTTTTCCTGCAACTAGACAGTCCCATCTGGGGGTGATGGGAGACAGTGACAGATCATCAGGCATTAGATTCTCATAAGGAGCTCACAACCTAGATCCCTCGCATGCACAGTTCACAACAGGATTCACGCTTGTATGAGAATCTAATGCTGCTGCTGATCTGACAGGAGGTGGAACTCAGGCAGTAATGCAAGTGATATGGCTTGGCTGTGTCCCCATCCAAATCTCATCATGAATTGTAGCTCCCATAATCCCCACATGTTGTGGGAGGGACCTGGTAGAAGGTAATTGAATCATGCAGGTGGATCTTTCCTGTGCTGTTCTCATGATAGTGAATAAGTCTCATGAGATCTGATGGTTTTTTTTTTCTTTTCCAACATCAGAACTTTATTTAGAAGTGGAGGACAGTCTAACGTAATTGTAGTTGGTCAAATCCATTTTGGATACTGAAAACATAAAGTGAATAAAATACAGCTAGTTACATTCATTCTTAGATAATTTTATTGCTTTTTCAAGAAAAATATATTCTTAAAAGTGATGAATAACACTAACAACTGTATATTAAATACCCCTATTTTCTATTGTAGTTCTCATCCAAATTTAATATATTCTAAAAATTATTTGAAATTTAACTGACTAGTTCTTTTCCTTAAAGAAGAATAAGGCCAGTGATGTGCTTATAAGAGAAACACGTTTATGAATTAATGATTGAGATAATAACCCTAATTTATTTCTTTGAATATTCTAGACTTTAGGCTCTCCAAAGTATAATATAGCTATCATTAGACACAAAAAGAACAAAATTAAAAACTGTATCCTTAAAGGACAGTTAAAATTTGCCAGGCAGTATATGAGCAAATAATCTCATGACTGTTCAGTCAGCTTACTGTTTCTCAGATGGACATATTGTCTGTTTCACACAAACACTCCCACCCAGCCACACAAATGACTATTGATAGAATACAGACTTTAATAATAGAATTTGTTTCTAAGCAGCAAATAACTTCCCTTTGGCCTTCAAAGTCATTCTTTTTTATTTTATTTTATTATTGTACTTTAAGTTTTAGGGTACGTGTGCACAATGTGCAGGTTTGTTACGTATGTATACATGTGCCATGTTGGTGTGCCGCACCCATTAACTCATCATTTAGCATTAGGTATATCTCCTCATGCTATCTCTCCCCCCTCCCCCCACCCCACAACAGTCCCCGGAGTGTGATGTTCCCCTTCCTGTGTCCATGAGTTCTCATTGTTCAATTCCCACCTATGAGTGAGAACATGTGGTGTTTGGATTTTTGTCCTTGTGATAGTTTACTGAGAATGATGATTTCCAGTTTCATCCATGTCCCTACAAAGGACATGAACTCATCATTTTTTATGGCTGCATAGTATTCCATGGTGTATATGTGCCACATTTTCTTAATCCAGTCTATCATTGTTGGACATTTGGATTGGTTCCAAGATCTGATGGTTTTAAAAAGGGCAGTTCCCCTGCAGACGCTCTTTCCTGCCACCATGTGAGATGTGCCTTTGCTCTTCCTTCACCTTCTGCCGTGATTGCGAGGCTTCCCCAGCCATGTGGAACTGTGAGTCCATTAAACCTCTTTTTCTTTATAAATTACCCTGTCTCGGGTATTTCTTAATGGCAGTATGAAAATGGACTAATACAGTGAGTGATGGAGGGCAGCTGTAAATACAAATGAAGCTTCGCTGGCTTATCCACTACTCAGCTCCTGCTGTGTGGACTAGTTCTTAAGAGGCCACAGAGAGGTACCAGTCCGTGCCCTGGGGCTTGGGGACCCCTGCTCTAAGTGTTGGTTTCTTCACAACAGTAAACACCCAAGACACCATCTTGGGTATCTGTGCTTCTCATTTTTTCTGTCACAGTCAAGTTTCAATGCTTTAACTTTTTAAATATTATAAACTGGCAATGAAAAATAACTCTGCTCATGATTTCTATTTTAACCGTAACAGGTATATATAATTAGTATATTTTTACTAATTATATGTTTTACGTATAGTGAATATATTTTCTCTTGCCTGTTAACAAGACCCTCCCTCTACCTGCCTCTTTACCTGCTACTGGTCCCTGGCCTTTGTTTGAAGCCAACTCCTTTCTCTCCCACACTCCAGTGGTATTCAGCAGGAGGAGAACCAGAAAGGAAAGGATGAAGACCAGTACCAGAAGGAGAGGAGGGAAGAAGACATGAGAGAGTTCAAGAAGGCTTAGGAGAGAATCTTTGGTGGGAAGCTAGGAGCAAGGCAAGGAGAAAAGGGTTTGAGGGAAACTGCAGGATATGAGAAGGGTGGAGTTGAGAAGAAAGGGAGGAAGGGGATTTTAAGAAATGTGGACTTGGTCTAAAATTAAATTGGCTGCTGGTTTCTTTGCATTGACACTGCACAGAGGCTATGCCCATGGGAGGGGGCCCAGTGTTAGTCAGGGTACTAAAGAAGCATGAAATTTGTGAAACTCTGAGATATACATTTGATGCTTGAACAAGGCAGGGGTTAGGTGAACCGATCTCTGTGCGGTTGAAAATTGCACGTATAACTCTTGACTCCCCAAAATCTCCACTGCTAATAGCCTACTGTTGATCAGAAGCCTTACCAATAACATAAAGAGTTAATTAACACATATTTTGTATGTTATATGTATGATATACTGTATTCTTACAATAAAGTAAGCTAGGAGAAGGAAAATGTTAAGAAAATCAGAAGGAAGAGAAAATATGTTTATGGGACTTACCCACTCCACCCATCCCTATATGCACAAATATTCCGACTTTTTGAAATTATATTTTTCTGAATGTTTGCCACCATTTCAATAAAGTCATAGCTGCTCTTGAAAAAGTTGTTAATAAAATAATATCTGCCCTGGAAGCTGATTATCCAACCTTTATTAGGTTCATTAAGTGGAAGTGGACCATCATAAAGGTCTTCATCCTCATCATCTTCACATTGAACAGGCTGAGGAGGAGGAGGAAGAGGTCTTGCTGTTTCAGAGGTGGCAGAGGCAGAAGAAAATTCATGTATAAGGCCAGGCGCGGTGGCTCACGCCTGTAATCCCAGCACTTTGGGAGGCTGAGACCAGCGGATCATGAGGTCAAGAGATCGAGACCATTCTGGCCAACATAGTGAAACCCTGTCTCTACTAAAAATACAAAAAGTAGCCGGGTGTGGTGGCGGGCGCCTGTAGTCCCAGCTACTCAGAGAGGCTGAGGCAGGAGAATGGCGTGAACCCGGGAGGCGGAGCTTGCAGTGAGCCAAGATCGTGCCACTGCACTCCAGCCTGGGTGACAGAGCGAGACTCTGTCTCAAAAAAAAAGAAAAGAAAAGAAAATTCATGTATAAATGGACCCATGCAGTTCAAAGCCATGTTGTTCAAGGGTCAACTGTATATGCATACACTGTCTCTTCCCAGAGCATGTGTCTGTAAACCAGTTATCATGACTACCTAGTATAATTGATTAAAAGTACAAAACACATGGGGATTGTTTGATTTGCCAGAATCAAAATCCATTCAAACGGGCTCAAGCAAAAAAGGAAGTTATTGGAGAGAAGCTCTGATAGCTCATGGAACAGCAGGAAGGATAGCCAGGTCTCGAAGGATGAGACCAAGAACTCCAGGACCCCCAGGGAGCCTCTCCATCTCTCTTTCTTTGTGTGCTCACATGGTTGATATCTAATATTCTCTGCCCAACCTTTTTATCCTCTTTCTGCAGATCAGCTTTCTCTGGTCTACCACAGCCACTGCCCTGGATCAGGTTTCCTGGACCCCAGACTTGTGGAGATGGAGATGGTGCAGAAAGTTCCCTAGGAGAGCTTTCAGGAACAATATATGTAAAGTAGGGCAGGAGGAAGGATTGGATACTGGGAGAAATTAAACTACGGTGCAGCAGCAACGGAGGGCCCCAGCCAATTCTACAGGGAGTTCTAGGCCAGACCTTTGAACTGCTCGTGTTGACCAGCCATTGGATGCTGGCTGTCCCTGGGGAGAGGGACATATCTTTAGACAAAGTGAATCCCTTTGGTCAAGGGCAATTTCTGGGGAGGATCTCAGCTATGAATAGTCAGTAGCTAGCACCCTTGCAAGGGGGATGATGAGCACTGGGCACCCATTCAGCCACCCAGTCCAGCTTGACCTCATGTCTTGCCTCAAACACCAACTGGGACCGAAGCGAGTCCCTGTGTTCCACTTCCAAATTCCTAAGAGTAAGCATCTGACTGGATTAGGTATCTTTTTCCTGTTCTGATCAGCTCTGGCCCTGGAAGTCAGGTCACGAGATATATTACCCACTGAGTATTAACTAACACATTTGCTAATAATCAATTAGCAAAAACAAGTTGTCTTTGATAATAAATGCAGATTTGTCTTTTAATAATAAGTGCAAGTCAGCAAAGGTTGGATAATCAGTTTTTAGGGCAGATATTACTTTATTAACATTTTTCGTTCAAGAACAGCTATGACTTTATTGAAATAGTGGCAAACATTGAAATAGTGGCAAACATTCAGAAAAATATGATTTCAAAAAGTCAGATGGGTGGGGTGGTAAGTCATGTAAAAACAAGCAAGCCCACATTTATCCAGAAGACAGGTGAATACTTATCTTTATTATTATTATTATTTTATTTATTTATTTATTTATTTATTTATTTATTTATTTATTTAGAAAGAGTCTTGCTCAGTCACCCAGGCTGGAGTTCAGTAGCATGATCTCGGTTCACAGCAACCTCCACCTCTCAAGTTCAAGCTATTCTCATGCCTTAACCTCCCGTGTAGCTGGGATTACAAGCACGTCACCACACCTGGCTAATTTGTGTATTTTCAGTAGAGATGAGGCTTTGCCATGTTGGCCAGGCTGGTCTTGAACTGCTGACCTCAAGTCATCTGCCTGCCTCTGCCTCCCAAAATGCTGGGATTACAAAGTGCCGGGATCCCAAAGTGGCGTGAGTCACCGTGCCTGGCCAACATTTATCTTTTAATAGCATATTTTACCCTTTTGTTTACCACATCTTTAGTTTTGCCTTTTCCAGAATGTCATGGAGTTGGAATCATACAGCATGTAACCATTTCAGACCGGCTTAATTCACTTAGCAACGTGCATTGAGGATTTATTCATGTCTTTGTGTGGATTGATAGCTCATTCCTTTTTACTACTGAATAATATTTGATTATATAAATATATTGCAGTTTGTTTATCCATTCATCTATAGGAAGCCAGAAAAGGGGTCTTGAGCTAGACTCCAAGAGAGGGTTCTTGGATCTCGCACAAAAAGGAATTCAAGGCAAGTTGCAGGATGTAGTGAAAAAAGTTGTTTTATTGAAAGCTACTCAGATACAGAGTAGGATGTCCTCAAAAAGCAAACAGCGGAATGCACAATCTTTATTTGAGATTTTTCTTATGTAGAGGTCTTGTCTATGACAAGACTAAACTAAGCTGTGCCTGTGTGTGGGTGGGCTGATGGCATGATAGAATTTATTATTTGATTGATTTAAAGAAAACTATCTTGACAGTTTAGTGTGTAAGTACATCAAAGCATAACTATAGTTATCTTGAAGGCATATCTCGTTATGGCTATTGAAACTTCTGGACTTTCTGTTGCTGTAGGAGTTTGTTCTTGCAGGCATTACCAAGCTACCTCGTTAACTTTGTAAGTGACTGGTAAGCCATGTGCCTTGCTAGTTTTAAGATGAAGGAGATTTTAAAATGGTGTCACCCTGCTAGTTTTAAGATGGAGGTGATTTAAAAATGGTGTCGGCCGGGCACTGTGGCTCACACCTGTAATCCCAGCCCTTTGGGAGGCTGAGGCGGGTGGATCACGAGGTCAGGAGTTCGAGACCAGCCTGAACAACATGGTGAAACCTCATCTCTACTGAAAAAACAAAAAGTAGCCTGGTGTGATGGTGTGCGCCTATAATCCCAGCTACTCAGGAGGCTGAGGCAGGAGACTCATTTGAACCCAGGAGGTGGAGGTTGCAGTAAGCCAAGATCGTGCACCATTGCACTCCAGCCTGGGCAACTCTTTCTAAAAAAAAAAAGAAAGAAAAAAAAAGAAAAGAAAAGGCATCATCCTAGGCTCCTGCTTCCCTAACAGAAATACATCTTGGTTACTCCCAGTTTTTGGTCATTATGAATAAAACTGCTATAAGCATTCACACGCAGGATTTTGTGTGGACATAAGTTTTCAAATCAGCTGGGTAAATTCCTAGGAGTGCGATTGCTGGATTGTTCTATGTAAAATGTTTATTTAAAAACAGAATGCTTGTTCCCTGGTGCTGCAAATATATAGCACTCTAACATAAATTTAATTCTCTCAGCAAGGCCAATTTTACTTTCTGCAGAAAGGGTGCTCACTGCAAATGTAACAATGGCTAGAGCACACCTGAGCAAAGGAAGGAAGCAGTTTTTATCCCTTACGCAGTTTTTCCCTGCTACTGTGTCCTGTCTCCATTGGCTGGAGCCAGACCTCACAATCTAAACTAAAACCCGATTGGCTAACAGTTTAAAACTTTTTTAAATAGGTGAAAGTAATGGAAAGACAAAGGAAAAGAGGACGTTGCTTATGCCAAAAAAGGAAGGGGCATAGGCTGCAAGCTGGAACATGCCTGTGAGCATGTCCAGCACAAATATCTTGGTTAAGGTACAAGGACATAGAATGTACTACATGCCTGTCAGAATGTTTAACAGCTACATAGGCTATGGCTTAACAAGGAATTATTAGCACAAAGCAAGGAGGCTTGAAGGAAGTTAGTTTTTAAAAGAAACTAGTATTTTATTTTATTTTATTTTTATTTTTTGAGATGGAGTCTTGCTCTGTAGCCCAGGCTGGAGTCAGTGGCACGATCTCGGCTCACTACAAGCTCCACCTCCTGGGTTCACGCCATTCTCCTGCCTCAGCCTCCCGAGTAGCTGGGACTACCACGCCAGGCTAATTTTTTTTGTATTTTTGTATTTTACCACTACCACCATCACGCCAGGCTAATTTTTTTTGTATTTTTAGTAGAGACGGGGTTTGACCATGGTCTCAATCTCCTGACCTCCTGATCCACCCGCCTTGGCCTCCCAAAGTGCTGGGATTACAGGCGTGAGCCACCGCAGCCCGCTGAAACTAGTATTTTTAAGACTTACGATTTATTCTTTAACAAGAAGGGAAACTTTGAAGAGGAACTTTTACTTTCTACATGGATCACGTAAGAAGACTATGGTTAGTTTTGTAAGAAACTGCCAAACTGTCTTCCCAAGTGGCTGTACCATTTTGCATCCCCACCAACAATAAACGAGAGCTCCTGTTGCTCTGCACTCTCACCAGCAATTGTTGCTGTGGCTTTTTCAGATTTAAGCCATTCTAATGGGTGTGTAATTGTATCTTGTTGTTACTTTAATCTGCATTTTCCTAATGACAAATGATGTTGAGCATCTCTTCATATGCTTAATTACTATCTGCAGATCTTTTGCCCATTTTTACTTGGCTTTATTGTGTTATTGATGAGTTTGTAAGAGTTCTTTGGATATTTTGAGATGACTGGATTTTTACTATTCGATTCCTGCTTGCTTAGAATTAATCCTAGCAAGGCCTGAAGAGCTTCTTCTCCCACTCTCATTTCCTTTCACACAGTGGTGGCAAATGGCAGCTACCACCAGTCAGCTTTTGTATGAAAGACCAAATTTGGTAAAAGGTGGTTTAGGGCTGTAAAATGTGTGAAAAGGCAGGCTATAACATCTTTACTTAAAATACCTCCTCTATTAAAATGGACCATTCGTTTCATCCAGTGTGGTTCTTAACTCTGGGTGCACATTAGGACCACCAGGGTAACTATTAAAAATACTGATGACTTTATCAGTCTTCTTCATAATTTTTTCTTTTTTAGAGATAGAGTCTTACTCTGTTACCCAGGGTAGAGTGTGGTGGCACCATCATAGCTCACAGCAGCCTCAAACTCCTGGGCTCAAGCAATATTCCTGCCTCAGCCTCCTGACCACCAGGTCTGGCTTATTTTATTTTATTTTATTATTTTATTTTTTGTAGAGATGGAATTTTCCCTATGTTGCCTAGGCTGGTCTCAAACTCCTGGCCTCAAGTGATCTTGCTACTTCAGCCTCCCAAAGTGCTGGGATTACAGGTGCAAGCCATCTCACCCAGCCCAATATCTTAAAATAATTGTTGATATCAAGACTTCAACATCAACTAAAACCGTATTAGACACTACTACATATCCACTTGAATGGCTACAATAAAAAACATTGATCAAGTCAGGTGTGGTGACGTGTACCTGTGGTCCCACCTGCTCAGGAGGCTGAGGTTGGAGGATTCCTTGAGCCCAGGAGTTTGAGACCAGCCTGGGCAACATCACAAACACAGCAAGACCCTGTCTAATTAAAAAAAGATTGATCACACCAAGTGTTGTAAAAGGGTATGGAGGAACTGGAACTCTCATCCAGGCTGGTGGGAATGGAAATGGTGCAACTTCAGAACACATTTTAGTAGTTTATTAAAAAGTTAAACATGCACCCAGTATACAACCTGGCCATTCCATTTCCAGGTATCTATCCAAGAGAAAGAAAAACACATGTTCACACAAAGACTTGTACATGAATGTTCATGGCAGCGTTTTTAATAGCCCTGAATTGGAATCAACCCAAGTGCACATCGATAGGTAAATGGATGAACAGAGTGTGTGATATTCATATGGTGAAATGCTACTGTGCAATAATAAGAAGTAAACTTCTGATACAACATGGATGAATCTCAATTAGGTTGCATGAAAAAAGCCAGTTAGTAAGAGGATCAAGTGTGATTTTATATAAATCACACATGTGTAACATAAATGTGTGATCACATTTATATAAAATTCTTGAAAATTTAAACTAATCTATAGTAACAGAAAGCACTGGGAAGGGGAGGGATGAAGGAAAAAGAAAGGATGACAGAGGGTCACAAGAGGGCTTAGAAGTAATGAACGTGTTCATTATCTTGTTTTTTGTGATGGTTTCCAGGGGTGTGTACATATGTCAAAACTGACCAAACTGGACACTTTTCATATATGCATTTTATTAAATGTCAATTGGAGCTCAATAAAACTGTGAAAGGGGGAGGGATAACATTAGGAGGTATACCTAATGTAAATGATGAGTTACATGGCACATGTATACATATGTAACAAACCTGCATGTTGTGCACATGTACCCTAAAACTTAAAGTATAATAAAAAAATTATGATTTTTCATTACCTTAAACTATTTTACTTATCTTTCTTAGAAATGAAAGAAAACTAGTTTGAGAAAATTACTGCATTTTAAAATAAATCTCTATTTCAGCCAGACATAGTGGCTCACGCCTATAATCCCAGTACTTTGGGAGGCTGAGGTGGGTGGATCACCTGAGGTCAGGAGTTTGAGACCCACCTGGCCAACATGGCAAAACCCCATCTCTACTGAAAATACAAAAATTAGCTGGACTTAGTGGCACATGCTTGTAATCCCAGCTACTGGGGAGGCTGAGGCAGGAGAATTGCCTCAGAAGGTGGAGGTTGCAGTGAGCTGAGATCGCACCACTGCACTCCAGCCTGGATAACAGAGCGAGGCTCCATCTGAAAAAATAAATAAATAAATAAACAAACAAATAATAAATAAATAAATAAATGAAATAAATTTCTATTTTAATGAGAGGCTTGTAGAAGAAGACATTAGCAGATTTGTATTGTAAATTTATGATATAATAGTTTGGCTCTGCATATAAGAGTAAATATTGTTGATTATTATTTATTTTCTTTCTATGAACATTAACTTTGTGAATTATGTTTTTTTATTTTTCCAATAAATCTTTTTCTTAATAGAAAATTTTTACTTTCTTAATTTACATACTGAGAAGTACTTTTTTTTAAGTGTGCAATTTACTGAAGGTTTTTCCCCTTTGATCATGTTTTTAATTTTGATGAAGTTCAATTTATCCATTTTTTTCTTTTATGATTGTTTTTTGTGTGTGTCCTACCTATAAAATCTTTGCTGCCTCCAGGATCACAAAGATTTTCTTTTGCTTTCTTCTAGAAGTTTTATAGTTTTAGCTATAGTTTAAATTTATGCCTAAGATCAATCCTGAATTCATTTTTATGAGTGGTGTGAGGTAGGGGTTGAGATTCAATCTATTTTCATGCATTTATTCTGTTGTCCAAGCATCATTTGTTTAGAGGATTTTCCTGGTTTAGCACTGCTGTGTCTTGGGTGAGTTGGTCTAATTCTAGAGTTCAGCGATAGAAAGCCCAGCTGGTTCTCATACAAAGCTACACACCCTGCCTCTAGTCTAGCTTTTATGATTAAGAAGGTGATATTTTTGCTTCCAATAATCATTCACTTGTCTTTTGTTCAATATATTCAGAATTCAGGTGGGGAAGAGAGATGCTACTTACAATCCCTTCCATGAAGAGGTCTAAGGTTCAATGCCAGAGGCTAACTAGTTATAGGTCCAGGCTCTATGATATTTCTGATGCCTTCTTCCTCCTTGGGTTAAGTTACATACAGGCCACAGCTCTAAGTGGTGTTTGGTTGAAGCACTTTTTTCCCCTTCATCTTCTTTTCATTGGAAAATGTCCTTGTTAACAGATAAGTTTTTAAAATTATAAACTACAATTCTCATACAAATATAAAATCCATGCTTGTCAAATATTTTATTTAATTCATTAACTAATGAGGAAACCGATAAGATGTTACAGTTGTTTCAAAGAAGCACATGTTTATATGCATAAAGAAATGTTGAAATGAATTTACAAACAGATTGAAAAAACTGGTCTATCTCCAATACCATAATCCATTACATTTCACCAGGCACAAGTCAATTGCACTTTTGTGAGCAAGAATCATTTGCACTATTACCAATTTTTCAGAATTTACTGTCTTTGAGAGTTGCAAAGCCTCTGGAGATAACCAGGATGGTAAAGCTAGACAGGACACCCACTAATCTTTTTTATCCATTTCGAAGTCTTTTGTAATTTTTCCTGACAGTTTCTATCCTCACCCAGTTTCACATGGTGAGCCTAGTCCTGTTCTCTGCCACAAGAAGTCTAGCCACCTACAGTTACATTTACTTGGTTTTGTCTAATTGCCTTCTTGACCTTTCCACTTGAGTATTTAAGAGGTATGACATGGATAAAACAGAACTTTTGATTTTTTTCTTAAGCCAATTCTACCCTCAGTTTTTCTCATCTCAGTAAAAGGCATCTCTTCAGTCCAAAACCCATGAACCATCATTGATTATTTATTCTTCCTCATCTAATGAATTAGCATGTCTTTATTATATACCCTTTTGTCTCTATCCTCACTTACTTAGACCAAGCCCCATGAACTATTCCTTGGGCCACTTCAATAACTTCTCAGCTGGTCTTGTTCCTTACCCTCTCACCCTTGATCCATTTTCCACACAGTAGGATGCATTAGTTTTTAAAAATATAGACAAGTAACATTCACCAATGCTTTTGTAGAGACAAGGTCCCACTATGTTGCCCAGGCAGATCTCAAACTCTTGGGCTCAAGCCATCTTCCCACCTCAGCCTCCCAAAGTGCTGCGATGAGAGGAGTAAGTCACCATGCTTGGCAAATAAATCATTTTAAAAGAGCCTTATGCTGGGCTATTATTGTTTCCATCTTTCTTTTATAAATGAGAAAACTGACATGTGGATTTTAAATAATATGCCTATGCTTACCCATGTAATAAATGGTAGAAATGATATTTAAATCTAGGTCATCTGATTCTGGAGCTTGGACTATTAACCACTGTATGCCCTGCCTCCCTGAACAAGTCAGATTTGTCATTCCTTGCTTACATTAAATTTAAACTTGCCCTTGTACTTAGAATAAAACTTGGACTCCTTGCCAGACTTACAAGATCTGACGCCAACCCCACCTCTCCAACCTCATCTCGTAGCTGTCTCTCCCCATAGCAAACAAAATTCAAGCCGTACTGGCATTTTCTTCTCTGTTCCTTAGTATTTATTTATGTAATGACAGAGTCTTGCTCTGTTACCCAGGCTGGAGTGCAGAGGTGCCATCACAGCTCACTGCAGCCTCCAACTCCTGACCTCAAGCAATCCTCCCACCTTGGCCTCCCAGAGTGCTTGGATTACAGGCATGAGCCCCCACACCTGGTCTTTTCTTGAATATTGAGAACCTCTTTGCTGCTTAGAAGGCACACCTCCTGGCTCTTTGCTGAGTGGTGTCTCTGACCTTTGCGGTCTCAGCTTAAAGAAGTCCTCTTGCTCCTGTTGGGTGAGCTCCCTGAAGAAACCGGGGCATAGCTGTAGTAGGGGTTAGGGGGTGTGTGGGAGGTAGAGAGCTGAGGGAACGTAGGGAGTCTTCATTTCTCCAAGCACATTGTTCTAAATTGGTTCTTCCTTTTCTAAGAGAGGTAGTGTGAAGTAGTCAATTTGAACACCCAGATCAGACTGTAAAACATAAGGAGAAAGAGGTCAGAAGATCACTCTATGATCTTACCAGCACCTGGACTGTAAAATGACACCAATCATAATGCCTTCCTGCCCTCATCACAAGGTTGGTGTGCAGATGGCAACATATTCAAGATTGCTTTGACAGCTGTAAACAGGAGCAGATGTGAGTAACTTTAGGCGAATGTGATCTTCACACACTAGTGGTGCCTTCACTTGTGAATTGTGCCCAGGACCAGGCAGTGAGGCCAACATGCTTAGAGAAGACCTCGATGAGCACATCATTGTCCCATTCTGGGGACCTCAAGGGCTCTGCACTCTATTTCTGCTCATGCAGCAATCTTCAGACACTGTGCAATATTCTTCCAATGAACATAGCAAATAAATACATTTTATTTTATTATTGTTGTTGTTATTTTGAGACAGAGTCTTGCTCTGTCGCCCAGGCTGGAGTGCAGTGGCCCCATTATAGCTCATCGTAACCTTGAACTCCCAGATTCAAACGATCCTCCCACCTCAGCCTCTTTAGTAGCTGGGACTGCAGGTATATGCTACCATGCCCAGCTAATTATTCTAATGTTTTGTTGAGCTGGGATCTTGCTATGTTGCCCAGGCTGGTCTCCAACCCTTGGCCTAAAATGATCCTCCCACGTCAGCCTCCCAGAGCACTGAGATTACAGGCATGAGCCACCACACCAGGTAGAAACACATTTTATTTATTTATGTTACAGAGATGGGGTCTTGCCATGTTGCCCAGGCTGGTTTTGAACTCCTGAGCTTAAGTAATCCTCCTGTTTCAGCTTCCCAAAGTGCTGGATTACAGGCATCAGCCATTGTGCCCAGCCAGAAATACACATTATTTATTTATTTAGAGATGGAGTCTCGCTGCGTTGCCCAGGCTGGAGTGCAATGGTGCGATCTTGGCTCACTACAACCTCCATCTCCTGGGTTCAAGAGATTCTCCCGCCTCAGTCTCCCAGGTAGCTGGGATTAAAAGTGGCTGCCACCACGCCCAGCTAATTTTGTATTTTCAGTAGAGATGGGGTTTTACCGTGTTAGTCAGGCTGGTCTCTAACTCCTGACCTCAGGTGATCCACCCACCTCGTCTTCTCAAAGTGCTGGAATTGCAGGTGTGAGCCACCACACCTGGCCCAGAAATACACTTTAAATGAGAAACTTTTCTCTAGTTTACGTTAGTCTAGAATTCCCTTCTACCCTCTAACTTTTAGTCTATTTCTCTGCTTTCCTCTCCTCTCTACCTACCTTCTCTCCTTCCTCCCACCCTCCCATCTTTGCCAAGATTAAAGAAGGAATCTGGTCAAAGTGGAAAACTCCATATGAGTAAATGAATTTCAAGCACAGAAAAATATGTGGTAGTAGATATTTTCAATGTTAACCATGAATGATATTAGAAGGTGTTGGTGTAATTGAATGACCAAGCAGATCCCACAAAACCTACCTTAGCAGCTACTTCTAATTTGGTTTGCTTTATTCAGTTTTATATCCTACAACTTCAGGTAAAAGTATAAAATAATTCATTACTAAAAATTTAACTTTTTAGCTAGACCCATATAAAAATATTTCTCCACTTTTTAATTGTAATTTGTTCTCAATGAAACCATATTGTTGTTCTCTCCTGGAGCCACATATATAATTAGTCAATGAGATTATATTTAGTAAAATCCTTGTTTCTGTCAACAGTTCATGATTTCAGCTTTCATTTGTAAAAATCTCAACTGATTCTAAGTTATTTCTGTTATTCTTTCAAAAGGAATCTTTATCAAATTTTTTCAGACTATCCTTCATGGTGATATAATTCTCTTTCATTTGAATCTTATGAAGTTAATCCCAGCAAACCTCCTTGGTCTTAGCACCTCTAAGTGCCTTGATTTCAGCTCTTAGTGTCTTTTCTTCATTATTCTGGACACACAGGAGAAACACGTCATGCTGGGGCTTTCCACGTCATATTGGGGCTCAGGGACTGTGAATGGCATTTTCCAGCCCACTGGCTTCAGTTTGCCATGCAACTATATTTACCAGCTGTGAGGGTGTGGGGGATACTGGCATCCTCCAAGGGCGTCCAGATGAGCATCAGGGCATGAATCCACCTGACTCAGAATTCTGATCCCTGCAGACTTGGCCAAAAGGCTGGGAAATCCATGCCAACTTCCCTTTCCACTCCTCTTCTCTCAAAGGCTCTCCTCCCATCCCAAGCTTTGATTGGAGGCTGAAAGTATAGGTGGGAAAAATGAATTCTGCTCAATTGCATATATTTCAAATCCACTGTCTTCTTCTTTAACACAGAATCTTGGATAATGTGTCCAGCTAGCAGGTCTGTATCCCAGCCTCCCTTGTAGCTACTTGCAACCACGTGAATAAATTTTGGTGCAAAGAGAGATAAGTGAAAGTACTATTTGGAACTTTCAGGAAGTGCCCTTGAAATGTGCCTTTTTTCATATCCTCCTTCCCGCTGGTTGGAATGCAAGCCCAATTATTGCCCTCTTGGACCATGAGATGACCTTGAGTTTAGAAGCTTTGGACATCAGAGCAGCAAAGTGGAAGATGCCTGGGCATTTGAAGGCTCTGTGGAATAGCCTCATTAGCCCTGGACTAGCTACTTGTAGATTGTTTGTATGTGAGGGAATCAACCCTTATGTGATTAAATCTCTAATTTTAAGATCTCTGTTACACACAAACACGATTGCTATCTAATATACCCAGGGACCTTCATTTTTTAAGCTTAAGGGACAAGAATTTGACTTCTCTATTTTCTAATCTTGATTATATATACTTGCAGATAACTTGTATCTGACATCTGGATCTTGACTTTTGAATCTTACAAGCTAAGATATTGGGTCCCCAGATTTACTGGGACAGCCCTGCTGTGTTATCTTTCCCTGGATGTCCACAAGAAATCTTCAGGAAAGATCTATGTCACTTGCCAATGTGTTTGGGTGGCAGAGTGTGTTTCTTTTGAATTGTACTGGAAGCAGCCATGAAGCAAGGAAAAGCAGCTCCTACATATGCAAGTTAACAGAGTCTTTGCACAGTGAAGCTGCGAGTCTCACGTACTTGCCTTGTTATTCATTGCATCTATATGTTTAGATCCGTGCTAAAGTATCTTGATTGACATCTTGAAAGTAAATGTTCTCTCTTCTTTGGCAAGTGAACTTAATGATTCTAGTTTGTAGCTAAAAAGTCATTATCTTTAAAGAGCCATTCTTGTCAAATGTGGGTAAATGATGAAATAAGTGTGATATTAAAGCCTCTTGGTATGTGATGCTTTTCATCTAAGCAGAACTCAACAACATTTGCTACTGTAACATTCAGTTGAAGTAATTTATCATGAAAACTGAAAGGAAAGTCACTAAATAGAACAAGGTGTAACCTACATTAGAGTGTTATATTGTTATTTGCACATTATTTTATTTTCTGAGACTAGGTCTTGCTCTGTCACCCAGAGCACTGCACTGGAATGTAGTGGTGCAAATATAGCTCACTGCAGCCTCCACCTCCTGGGCTCAAGTGATCTTCCCACTTCCCCCTTCCAAGTAGCTGGGACCACAGATACACACCACCATGCCCAGCCAATCTTTCAATTTTTTTGTAGAGATGGAGTCTCACCTTGTTGCTCAGGCTTGCTCAAACTCCTGGGCTCAAGTGATCCTCCTTGCTCAGTCTCCCAAAGTGCTGGGATTATAGGTGTAAGCCACCGTACCTGACCTATTTACACTTTTAGTATATGGTAACTACAAAGATTAGCTGAGATAACACATCTATATAAAACACTTAGTAGGTACCCACATACTTGCTAAATAATGACAACCCAACATACAGTCTACTCTTTGCAGAGGGAACATCTGTTTATTTACAAAACAATATTTTCTATCCTTAATTCTTTAACACTTCCTTTACACCAATCTTTCACTTTCTCCTGGGAATCCTGGTTGCTCTTGCTCAGTGGTCACAACAATCCAGAGATGAGAGCTAATGGGGAGCCACAAAGAGTGGAGTTTCAGCAGCTCCTTCTGCAGTGACATCCTGGTGATAACAAGCATGTATGGCCACTACAGAGTCCCCTGTGGTATAGCTTTGAGCCAGTTTACTTTCACTGACCGCTAAGAAAGAAATTTATAGTTTAAAAAATGTTTAGTAGGGTTTTAATTTAAACTTTAGTAGAGGCAATACATAATTTCCATCTATTCCTTTCTTTAAAAAAAAAAATTTAAACAGGCCGGCCATGGTGGCTCATGCCTGTAATCCCAGCACTTTGGGAGGCTGAGGCAGAGACATCAGTTGAGTTCAGGGATTTGAGACCAGCCTGGCCAACATGGTGAAACCCTGTCTCTACTAAAAATACAAAAATAGCCGGGCGTGGTGGCGGGCACCTGTAATCCCAGCTATTCAGGAGGTGGAGGCAGGAGAATTATTTGAACCCAGAAGGTGGGAATCACTTGAACCCAGGAGGTAGAGGTTACAGTGAGCCGAGATTGTGCCACTGCACTCCAGCCTGGGTGATGGAGTGAGAAGTTGTACATGTTTATGATGTACAACATGATGTTTTGATGTTTATGATGTACAACATGATGCCATCAGAGAAATGCAAATCAAAACCACAGTGAGATACCATCTCACACCAGTTAGAATGGCCATCATTAAAAAATCAGGAAACAACAGGTGCTGGAGAGGATGTGGAGAAATAGGAACACTTTTACACTGTTGGTGGGACTGTAAACTAGTTCAACCATTGTGGAAGTCAGTGTGGCGATTCCTCAGGGATCTCGAACTAGAAATACCATTTGACCCAGCCATCCCATTACTGGGTATATACCCAAAGGACTATAAATCATGCTGCTATAAAGACACATGCACATGTATGTTTATTGCGGCACTATTCACAATAGCAAAGAGTTGGAACCAACCCAAATGTCCAACAACAATAGACTGGATTAAGAAAATGTGGCACATATACACCATGGAATACTATGCAGCCATAAAAAATGATGAGTTCGTGTCCTTTGTAGGGACATGGATGAAACTGGAAAACATCATTCTCAGTAAACTATCGCAAGGACAAAAAACCAAACACCGCATGTTCTCACTCATAGGTGGGAATTGAACAATGAGAACTCATGGACACAGGAAGGGGAACATCACACTCCGGGGACTGTTGTGGGGTTGGGGGAGGGGGGAGGGACAGCACTAGGAGACAGACCTAATGCTAAATGACGAGTTAATGGGTGCAGGAAATCAACATGGCACATGGATACATATGTAACAAACCTGCACATTGTGCACATGTACCCTAAAACCCTAAAGTATAATAAAAAAAATGAAATATGTTTACATTACTAAATGGCTAAATTGAGCTAATTATCATACATCTTACCTCACATGCTTATTTTTATGTGTGGTGAGATCACTTAAAATTTACTCTGTTAGTGATTTTCAAGTATACACTACATTTTGTTTTTCTTTTTTGAGACAGGATCTTGCTCTGCCACCCAGGCTGGAGTACAGTGGCACACTCATGGCTCACTGCTGCCTCAGACTCCTGGGCTCAAGCTATCCTCCCACCTCAGCCTCCCTAGTAGCCAGGACCACAGGTGTGTGCCACCACACCTGGCTAATTTACATTGTCGTTAGCTGTAGTCATCATGTTGTACAATAGCACTCCCGTCTGACGTTTTGTACCCTTTGACCAGCATGTCTCCAGCCTTTCACCCTCTTTATCGCTTTTACTTTGTCTTTCTAGTGATGCCTGGGCCAGGGCCAAGTAAGTCTCCCTGTCTCTTTACCCAGGGGCCACTTCAGTTATCACTCATTCTTCACTGCCCTTGTTTGCTGTTTAGCTCATCTGTCTGCATTCTGAGGCATTCATCCTCATTACACGTTTATCATTTTGTGGAGGTGATAACAGGTCCTAGTTGAGTGGTTATACAGTGGTGCTTCTTGCTTCTGTCTCCTAGGGTCACCCCCTAAATCTTTCACATACTTTTACAGCCAGATAGAGCCACTAATCTACTGTAGTTGACTACAGGAAAAGCAGGTAACGCAGGAAAAGCAGGAAAAGCAGGTAAAACTTAATGGAGAGGAACACAAAATTCATAGGGACCACCATGGATGGGGACACACTTGGTCTTTTTGAGAGGAACACAAAGTTCATAGGGACCATGATGGGGACACCCTTGGTCTTTTTATGTACCACTTTCACAGAGACCTCATAATTTTTACACATTCTTGACAAATACAAATTACAATTTTTTTATGCATATTTATTTTATTGTATTTTTTTGGGGGGATGGGGTCTCACTCTGTCACCCAGACTGGAGTGCAGTGGTGGGATCTCAGCTCACTGCAACTTCCATCTCCTGGGTTTAAGCAATTCTCCTGCTTCAGCCTCTGGAATAGCTAGGATTACAGGTGCCCATTACCACCCTTGGCTAATTTTGGTATCTGTTTTAGTACAGACGAGGTTTCACTATGTTGACTAGGCTGGTCTCGAACACCTGACCTCAAGTGACCTGCCTGCCTTGGCCTCCCAAAGTGCTGGGATTACAGGCATGAACCACCGTGCCTAGCCACGAATTATAATTTTAACCAGAATAGATGTGCACTGATACAGACTAAGGACTAAAATGTCAGATTGAACTAATTCTTCATATTAAATGAATTATAATTAGGATCTTTAACCAGTGAATTGTTGAGTTTTTCACTGTTAATAAATAACACCCCTTTCTTTCTCTCTTGAATTCTAAGCTGAATGAAGAATAGTAGGAATCAGACAGATGGAGATTAAAATAGCAGCTCTGTAATTAGCAAATTTGAATTATAGAATTCAGCTTGACTTGGGGAGAAAACATCTTTCTAATGTTTCCCATGGAGTTGGACTCACCTGGTACCAGGCTGAGCAGCTGCTGGCTACATGTTAGAATGATCTTGGGATCTTTAAAAAATACCAGATACTCAGAGCCCCACCTCCCGACCAGTTGAATCATAATCTCAGGGCTGGAGAAGGAGTTTGGGGATCTGTATTTTTGGAAAGTGCCCCAAATGATTCTCAGAGAGTATTGAGAACCTCCGAGGCTGAGGACCATGGAGCTTGATCATTACAAAGGCAGACCTGTTTCCTCAGGGTGGAGATGAAAGGGCAGAACACAGCTGACCTCAGGGCAAGCCCACCTGAGAATGGGAAAGAGGATGTTGGGTGAGCTAATGCCCCCAGTGAGAGATGAGTGAGGAAGTGAATCTGTGGTTTCATGTCTTTTGTCAATTTCAGAACGAATTCTGAGCTTTTATTATTTTTTAAAAAATTTAATTTTTTTTAAAATGGTGTCTCATTCTGTCGCCCAGGCTGGAGGGCAGTGATGTGGTCTTGGCTCACTGCAGGCTCTACCTCCTGGGTTCAGGTGATTCTCCTGCCTCAGCCTCCCAAGTAGCTGGGATTACAGGCACACATCACCACACCCAGCTAATTTCTGTATTTTTAGTAAAGACAGGGTTTCACAATTTTGGCCAAGCTGGTCTCAAACTCCTGACCTCAAGTGATCTGCCCACTTCAGCCTCCCAAAGTGCTGGGATTATAGCTGTGAGCCACCATGCCCAGCCAAATTCTGAGCTTTTAGTTCATCAGAAATTAATCTTGTTCCGCTCCCTCACTCCTCTCATTCTGGGATCCAGATTGCATGTATATTAAAAGTTTTTACTGTGCTAAATGTGTCTCTGGCTCTTTTCTGTAGTTTTAAATTCTTTTTTACCTTCCTATGCTTTGATCTTCTGATATACCTCTTCATTCATCCTTTCAGCTCTGTAATCTGCTGTTAAACCCAATTGATTTTGTTCATAATTCCAGTTCTATAGTTCATTTAAAAAATTAGGTCCATTTTAATAGAGGGTATAGAAATTCACAACTCAATTCATAAAGACTATTAGATACATATGATAAGTCACACCAAGAGTGCAATAATATAAATCCTGTGGTCTGCAAATAAGAGGTACTGCAAAAACTGTTAAGACTGACTTTTATATTTTTCCTTCCTTTCTCTTGTTTTTTTTAAAGGTCAGTTTCCAGGTCTCTACTGAGTTTCTTCATCATGCCATCTCATTTCTTGAATATATTAATCATAATTATTTTAAAACCTGTGTCTGATGCCCCCAATATCTGTAATTTCCTGTGGGTCTGTTTAATGCTCATAATTTTGGGGGGCATGTGGTCTTACTTATGGTATGAGAGGTAATTGATTCAATGATGGGCACTGCAAAAAAAAAAAAAAAAAAGCCTTAGATATCATTTGAGCCTTTAGATGATGTCAAAGTCCTTTGAGTTCTGATTTATTTCTAACCCACTCCTGGATGCAGTCCTTTAGGAATCTTGGGGGGTCCCACTTAAAAATCCAAAATATCCCTTTAAATCTCTCTTTTTTGCTGGGTTCTCAACTCTAATTTGGTCTCCCACCTCAGTAAGAGTGTCAGTTCCTCAGCTTCTGACCTAATTGAAGTTTGTTAATCAGCAAATCCCTCAAGAGGAATAATTGCTTGAATATGGAATTCTATGCCTCCCTTCTTTCTGCAATCTTGCATTCTCAAATGCTTGTTACTTTTGTACCTTTTCTGTGCCTTCTATGTCTGTAAGAGGTTTTAAAAATATTTTGTTTGCTTTTTACTAGTTGTCAGGGGAAGGGGTTGCTGGTGAGCCATTACTAAAAACATCAATTAGAATGTTTAACTTGCAGGGACCTTTGATGATGACTAACTAATCCTGGGATCCCTTCTAGACTCTATTCCTACAGGCCTGGGTCCTCTGCTCTCTTCAGTCTGTCTTCTCTTGCATGACTCACTGTGGACAGGCACACAGAGGGAAGACGTAAAGGGAGCATGGAGGGCAGCTAAGCTTGGCCTCCAGGCTTCTGCCTTCCACATATTCAGCTGGCACAACAGCCCAACATTAAGAAATTTTAAAACATCAGGAAAATGAACCAAAAGAAAGTAGGATGATGGATAAGGATAGTTGAAATTAATAAAAATAAATATTTTTCAGAAAATGTAAATTATGACAAATACTTTTTTCTTAATTTACTTTTAGTGAAGTATTTATTTTTTAGAGACAGAGTCTTGCTATGTTGCACAGGCTGGCTACTCACAGGTGTGATTATAACACACTACAGACTCTAACTTCTGGGCTCAAGTGATCCTCCTGCCTCAGCCTCGTAAGTAGCTGGGACAACAGGCTTTTACTTTTTTAAAAAGCAACCAGAACCCTCAAACAAATAAAAATAAAACCTTGACAATCCTGATTAAGGAAAAAAAAAGAGACAAAAATGAATAATATTTGAAATGAGATTTGGAAGAAATTAAGTAAGCACATAAGAATCTAATAAATAATTCCATAAAACACTTCCAGAAATCAAAAGAAAATGGATTACCAATATATTAACTCTTAAAATTACTCCACGAGGGTGCAGAAAACCTTAAGAGGTTATTTGCCATAGATGATACTGGAAATGCTGATTTCTATATTTAACAAAAAGGTTCAGACTCAGATGCTGTTATAATTGAATTAACTCAAACTTCTAAAAAATAGGCTATTCCTATGTTAATCCACTCTAATCCATAGAAATCATGGAGATGTCTCTAATGCAGTTTATCTTAGAATAACTTCAATATCAAACTCTGAAAAGATAGTATTAAAGATACAAGAATTACAAATGCATTTCTATTTTAAATCTAGATATAAAATAATAAAATATTGAAAATCAAATCTAGCTGTATATTGAAAGAAGACTGTTTCATGCTCAGAAGAATTAATCTGAGCAATGCAAGGGTGGTTTACTGTTAGAAGACCTAGTAACATAATTCCGTATATCAATGCAGGAAAAGACAAGTACATGTATTTAGCTCCAAATCTCATACATTCATTTAATAAAACACAGCTGTCATTCCTAGCATAAATTTTATAAATTTTTAGTAATGTAGGAATGGAAATACATTGTTTAAACATAATAAAATAAAATCACAAAATCCAATTGACAAATGATACTGAATTGTGAAATGCTGAAGCCATTTTAAATTTAAGAATAAGACAGATATGCCCACTCCACTCCTAGTGCAACTAGTCAATATTGTTCTTGAAGTTATAACACAGTAATCATTATAGCTAATAATAATAAATATAAAATACATGAAAACAATAACTCCATAGTTAGTATGAACGTGAAAGAGGCAAAATTATACATACAAATAGTATAAGCAGTAAGCTTAAAAAACATCTAGAATTAATAACATTATTTGGTGAGGCAGCTGGATGTAAGGTAACTATACAAAGCCCAGTAGTTTTTTCCTTCTGGTAATAAACAGCTACAAATAGACTTGAAAATAGAATACATTTTTTTTCATAATTGTATCCAAAAAGTTAACAAAAAAGGCACAAGACCTTTATTAAAAAAAACTATAATATCTTCTTGATAAATAATAAGGAACAAGTGAACCAGGGGCTAGATGGGAAGACATGGTATCATAAATAGGTCAAGACTTCAAAATTACTAAAATTCCAATTAGAATGTTAACTTTTTGGTAATAAACTGGATAAAAATAATTTAAAAATTAGTATTGAAGCATAGATGTCCAAAATTATCTAAGAACATAATGAAAAAATAAAGAATACTAGTAAGTAAAAACCTGGCTTATCAGCTATTAAAGATTGCCTAAGATTTTAACTGGTGACAGAAATAAAGTGGTTAGTGCAACAGCCTGAAGAATCCAGAAACAGATCCAAATATATATGATACTTTAACCCATGGCAAAAATGGTGTTATAGTTTGAATGTGTCTCCCAAAGATTCCTGTGTTGGAAACTCAATCCCCTTGCCCTCATGTATAGATTAATGCTGCTGTCACAGGAGTGGGTTTGTTATTGCAGGAGTGGCTTTTGTATAAAAGCGAGCACTCTCTGACTCTCTTGCTTCTGCCCTCTTGCCATGTGATGCTCTCTGCTCTGCTATGATGCAGCAAGAAAGTCCTCACCAGGTACCTGAGCCATGCTCTTGAACTTCCCAGTCTCCAGAAACATGATGAAATAAATGTTCCTAGAAAACCAGTCTATGGTCTTCTGTTACAGCAATAGAAAACAGACTAAGATAGATGGCATTTTTACTATATCTATAGATGATAGATGATAGATGATAGATAGATAGATAGATAGATGATAGATAGATAGATAGAATATAGGTAGATGTATATATTTAAATATATATCAAATTAATATAACATTATATATATATATATATATCTGGGGAGATAAATGATAAGAAACTCAAAGCTAGAGCCCTTCTCATACCATATACAAAAATAACAGATATTTAATAACAGAAAACAACAAATGATTAGAATAAAAATTTGGAGAGCAAATTTTGAATGGTGAAATGCTCCCAAACAAACCAGTAAACTCAGTAATCCAAAAGATATATTTGTCTTGTTACATAAATACTTTTAAAAATTCATGGCAAACAAATGAACAAAAAGTAAATAAAAATACTAAGAAATGGGAAATATATTTTCAACAGATATGACAGACAAAACTATTAATATTCACAATAGAAATAATTTCTCTAAATCAGTAAGAGAAAACACATAAGAAAAAGGACAAAAGTGATTCATAGAAGATACAATTTAAATATCCAATAAGCACATAAAAAGATACTCAAATTTTCTAGAAGTCAAGAAGTCAAGTAAGTAAAATTAAACCAGGAGAATACTTTTTTTTTTTTTTTTTTTTTTTTACTTTAAGTTCTGGGATAGAAGTGCAGAACATGCAGGTTTGTTACATAGATATACGTGTTCCATGGTGGTTTGCTGCACCTATCAACCCCTCATCTAAGTGTTAAGCCCCACATGCATGAGCTATTTGTCCTATTTCTCTCCCTCCCCTCGCCCCCCACACCCTGACTGGCGCTGGTGTGTGCTGTTCCCCTCCCTGTGCCCATGTGTTCTAATTTTTCAACTCCCACTTATGAGTGAGAACATGCAGTGTTTGGTTTTCTGTTCCTGTGTTAGTTTGCTGGGGATGATGGCTTCCAGCTTCATCCATGTCCCTGCAAAGGACATGGTCTCATTCTTTTTTATGGCTGCATAGTATTCCATGGTGTAAAAGTGCCACATTTTCTTTATTCAGTCTATCATTGATGGGTATTTGGGTTGATTCCATGTCTCTGCTAATGTAAATAGTGCTGCAATAAACATACGTATGCATGTGTCTTTACAGTAAAATTATTCATATTCCTTTGGGTATATACCCAGTAATAGGATTGCTGGGTCAAATGGTATTTCTGGTTCTAGATCCTTGAGGAATCACCATACTGTCTTTCACAATGGCTGAACTAATTTACATTCCCATCAACAATATAAAAGCATTCCTATTTCTCTAGAAAACACATTTTTAATCATCAAATTGACAGAAGAAAAAATGAAAAAGAAGCGAAGTGGGGAGAGATCCCATTTTGTGCTGTCAGGAGTGTGGAGAAGCAGGTGTTCTCTTACCTGGCTTCTGACAGGAGTGAATTGCTGCATCCTTGCTGAATGTAACCTGAACATCTCTATGAAATAAAAAAAAAAAAAAATCTATTGTCTTTGGCACAGGAATTTCAGTTTGGAAATCTTTCCTGTGAAAATAACAGCAGCATTATGAAAAACCATATGTTCCAGGATATTTATTACAGCTTTGCTTGTCATGGCAAGAAAACTGAAAATGATTAAGCTGTCTATCAATTAGTGAATGGCTGAATTAGAATAATGTTAACATGCCAAAGACAAATCCCTTCACAAAAAGATACTAATAGGGATCCATGTCATGTGACCTTGCTAGTGCAGCAGAAACTGTTCCGGGGTGGAAGTGCCCTGACTCTAACTTCAATATTTAACAGACCTAGTTTTTATTTATGTATTTATTTATTTTATTTTTTATTTTTTAATTTTTTGTTTAAAGTTCTGGGATACGTGTGCAGAACTTGCAGGTTTGTTACATAGGTATACATGTGCCATGGTGGTTTGCTGCACCGATCAACCGTCATCTAGGTTTTAAGCCCTGCATGCATTAGGTATTTGTCCTAATGCTTTCCCTCCCCTTGCCCCTCAACCCCCGACAGGCCCCAGTGTGTGGGTGTGTGATGTTCCCCTGCCTATGTCCATGTATTCTCATTGTTCAACTCCCACTTATGAGTGAGAACATGTGGTGTTTGGTTTTCTGTTCCTGTGTTAGTTTGCTGAGAATGATGGCTTCCAGCTTTATCCATGTCCCTGAAAAGGACATGAATTCATTCTTTTTTATGGCTGCATAGTATTCCATGGTGTATATGTGCCACATTTTCTTTATCCAGTCTATCATTTATGGGCATTTGGGTTGGTTCCAAGTCTTTGCTATTGTAAATAGTGCTGCAATAAACATGCATGTGTATGTGTCTTTATAGCAGAATGATTTATAATCCTTTGGAAATATACCCCATAATGGGATTGCTGGGTCAAATGGTATTTCTGGTTCTAGATCCTACAAGGTCTAGTTCTTTGAGTTCTCTAGACATCAACGTATTTAAGTGTTTGAGTTAATCATGATCTGTTCTGCCTTGCTTAGGTATGCAGTTTGGAAATTCTTTGTGATAGAGGGAGTTCTGAGTAGCTATGCAGCTAAATTATCCTGGAGTTTTGCACAGGCTAAACAGAGGTGGTTTATCTCTATAATATATCTATATGTATTAAGATATAATTGGTATATTAACATGCATCTATATATCACAATATATTTGATATAGACATGATATATATCATATATGTACATATATATGATAAGCATTGGCAAAGGTGGGGAAAGTCCATTATTATGGTTAACTATGAAAAGCAAACTGCTGAGAAATATCTATAATATGATCCCACTGTTGTCAGAACAGATACAGGCTCCATATACATGTCTCCGTATATTTGCATTTGTTCATGAGTTTGAAGGAATTTGCCAAGAAACTCCCACCTGCTTCTTCACATTGATTTCCTCAGAGCAATGGGCCTATAGCTGGATAATATCAGAGATATTATGTCTTCTTTTCTTTATATATCTCGATGTTCCTCTGTTAGAATGCGCATGTATTATTTTAACTCATTTTTCATAAGATTCATTAAAAGGCTAGTTTATTTACTCATTGAGGGAGGACAGGAGGAAGGAATTTGAGATTTTGAGAAGCACATTGGGAGACTGCAAAGAGCCAGGGAGCAATTTGACTAGGAAACGTGAGTAATTTTGAGGACACATTGAGGGACCATTTGAGGATGGGGATCATGAATTAATGGAGACTATCAATAAACCTCGGCATGGGACTCTCTCTAGCAAGGCTTTCCTGAGCCTTGGAGAAAGCAGCATCTTACAAACCCTAAATGGGACTACACAAAGACACTGGGGCAAGAGAGTTAAAGCTTTTTTTTTTTTTTGAACATCTTACTGAAATGAAAGACCATTAGCTCTAAACTGATTTAGTATAAAAAGGAAGGAAAGAGGCCAACAATTTGGAGAAACCAGAGCAGTCAATGGATTGGTTTCAGTGAGACTGAAGAATAGTGGAAAAAGTTGAACACGTTTTAGGTTATGTTCATGGGTAGGGGTAATATTAAAAATATTTAATGACCATAAAAATAGGTGCTGACCAATCAGAATGATGTCTGGATCATCGGAAGTTGGAATGATGTCTGGTCAATTGGCGCAGAACACTCAGTTTGCCACACAGGTGGGTGCAGCCTGAATTGCACACCTCATACGGGATGGGCAGGAGAGGAGGAGTTGAGATAATGATCATTAGAGGTAAGGAGATCAAGGAACTGAGGGATCAGGATTTAGTCTGGACTGTCCTTGTGGACACTAAGGTCACATCACATGATGGCAGGAAATGAGATGTAAAGCTACTGTGAGCCAGTCGTCCAAACCTTCAATGAGTGAGTGGGATGGGCTGGAGGCTGGCTGGTGGATGACAGTGGCAAGGAGAGGAAAAGATGGCAGAGTCTTGTGCAGAGTTCTGTGAGGTAGGAGAGAATGGGTAGCCATGGTTGGGCGTGCTGCAAGACCAGCCAGGTTGTAAGTAAGGCTAAGAGGTGAATGCTTCCAAGGAATTTATACTCTAGTAAGGGAGACATATGAGAAGGCAATAATAATATGGTATGTTAAGTGTAGGAGTGTAGGATGCTATGAGAGCATACAAGAGCAACTTATAGGCAGGGTGCGGTGGCTCATGCCTGTAATCCCAGCACTTTGGGAGGCCAAGGCAGGCAGACCAGGAGATCGAGACCATGCTGGCTAACACGGAGAAACCCCATCTCTGCTAAAAATACAAAAATTAGCCGGACATGGTGGCACGCGCCTGTAGTCCCAGCTACTCAGGAGGCTGAGGCAGGAGAATGGTTTGAACTCGGGAGGCAGAGGTTGCAGTGAGCCGAGATCGCGCCACTGCAGTCCAGCCTGGGTGACAGAGCGAGACTCCGTCTCAAAAAAAAAGAGTAACTTATAAGCAAACCTTAGGTGCTTCTGAATGAATGAGGTGTGAAAATGAAACTAATAAAATATTATAATAAAATATACCTATAAAGTAATAATAATCACAATGATAGCTTAACACTTATTCAGGGCTTAGCATGTGCCCCACCAGGTACTGTGCTGTTTTTTTTTTTCCTTAATTCTTATCCCTATTAGATAATAAAATTACTCCTCCTCAATTCACAGACAAGGCAACAGAGAAATCAAGTGCCCTCCTCAATAGTACAGTGGCATAGTGCTCGCTAAAGATGCCCAGGTCGCCAGCAGGTTGGAGTGCTGCCAGCGAATAGCCAGGAACCAGCAGCTCTTTCTGGAAATTGCCCTCATCTGTAGAGAGCTGTCTAGCCTATGATCACCACCCACTTTAGAGCACTGGCTACATCCAATAACTGGTCCACATGTGAGCAGAAAGTTCTGGCCCCTTTGCTGCAACCTGGGAAAACTCTGAAGGGCCATCCCAGTTGCTCCCTTTGGGGTTGGCTGAGACCTTTTTTTTTGAGACTGCATAGTAGACCAGCTTCTCCCCTTGTCCAGTCCTGCTTCATCTCTTCTCTTCCAAGGCATTTACCTAGAAACCATTCTCTGATAAACTTCTGAACTCTAATCTCCATCCCAGTCTCTGCTTCCAGGTAACCTAACCTACAGCCATTGGTGACAGGAAAGGTGAAGAAAGTAGAGGCTAAAATGAGATTGTAGAGCGGACTCACCTGCCAGGTGTGTTGAAATGAGAACCCCATCGCTGGTGGTAGTGGAGAACAGGTAGTTCCTGACACAAGGTAGCAAAGCAATAGTCATGTTTGGTGTACTGGGATTGTATAGAGTTGGAAGAAAATGCACTTGTGGAAGAGTGTCTCAGGTACTTGAGAAATAGGGAGAAATTCTATCCCCATACCCAGTCATCAGAATTGGGTGTCTGTTGCTAAATGCAATTGATGCTTTGGAAGGACCTTATGAGTGATAAGGATGCTATCCTTGATAGTACCTTTCACTGAGAGAGAGCGAAGATTTGATGTGGAGCCAGATGAAGAGGGTGCTGTTTACTTTGAGATATTCAAGATGATGGGTTTTCAGGTTAACAGGAATCCTAGCATTGGAGATATAGATTTGGGAGTCATCAGTGCATATACAGTAATTGAAACCATAGCCAGGGATGAAATTTATGGGGGAATGCATAGTGGGAGGTGAGCTTAAGAACCATCATAGTTGTCTGAGCCTGCAGTACAGTGCTAGGGACCAAGCATGGAACTCGGAAACACCAGACACTGACAGATGGGCAGACGAAGATGAGTTCATGAAGGATGTTTTCCTCCATCCTGAGAAGTCAGAGAAAAATGCCATTCAAGCTTCGGAAAGAAAATGAATAGAGTGAGGAATGGTATCAAATGCTCCAGTAGGATCACGAAAGAGGAGGGCTTAAAAGTATCTGTTAGTTTTAGAAACAGGAAAATCATGAATGACTTGGTCAAGAGAAGTTTCAGCGGAGTGATGGGGTAGAATGCAGGGACTTTAGCTAGAAGTGGGTAGAGAGTTAAGAAAGAGGCTTTTTTTGGTTGTTGTTATTTACTATGAGAGAGAACAGAGGGCCCAGTGTGGTGGCTCACACCTGTAATCCCAGCACTTTGGAAGGCTGAAGCAGGGGTTCACTTGAGGACAGGGATTCAAGATCAGCTTAGGCAACATAGAGAGACCTCGTCCTTACAAAAAAAATGTTAAAATCAGGTAAGTGCGGTGGTGCACACCTGTGGTCTCAGCTACTCAGGAGGCTGAGGCAGGAGGATCGCTTCAGTTAAGAGTTCGAAGCTGCAGCAAGTTATGATTGTGCCTATGCACTCCAGCCTGGGTGACAGGGTCACACCCTTTCGAGTGGGGGCAGTGGGTGGGCAGAGAATAGAGAATGTGTGTTTATAAAAGGAGCTGCTTAAAAGGGACAGGGAGATGGTGCATAGGGGCAGAAAAGGATGGATTCTGGAGCTCTGGGGAAAGAGTGAGGCCAAACCCTGCTAATGAGGACAAAGGCAGGGATGAACATAGGTACAGATGCCTTTGCAATGGCTGAATGCTGAGGGAGTTGGGACCTGATGAATGAGGAGGACACTGAGAGGTCAGAGGTTTCAGAAAGCTGCTATGGGAGAACCACGTAGAAAACTGGGAGTGGGGACTTAGAAGGTCCCAGTGGATGTGGAAACTGAATGATGGCTGGCACCTGTGTGAGTGGCTGTATGCTCTGCAGCCCCGGGGGGTGCATTTGCTTAGGGGCTCATGGAGAGGACGGAGGGCTGAGGGATTTGAGAATTTCAGGAGGAGTGATGCAGACGGATGGCTGATGGGGTTTGTAGGATGAAGTAAAGAGAAGAGGGAGCTGACAGGTTGAGAGATGGCACAGACACTTGGTGCGTCCTAAGGGAATATCATCACCTCTAATCAGCATGGCTTTTACTGTCAGCTTCCTACACTGTAAAGTCCCGGAGGCCAAGGATTCTTATTTTGAAAGCATTCTTATTTTGCGAGAACCAATAGTTTATAAGATGAATAATACTTACCTTAAATGGTTATCATAAGGTAGGGATAAGAATGCACACAAGAATATTTGGCATGGGGTCTCAGAGGTGTTAAATAAATGTTATTTGAATCAGAATCTGAAAGAGGGTGGGGCACAGTGGCTCATGCCTGTAATCCCAACACTTTGGGAGGCTGAGTCGGGCAGATCAGCTGAGGTCAGGAGTTCAAGACCGGCCTGGCCAACATGGTGAAACCGCATCTCTACTAAAAATACACAAATTAGCAGGACATGGTGGCAGGCACCTGTAATTCCAGCTGCTCAGGAGGCTGAGACAGGAGAATCATTTGAATCTGGGAGGCAAATGTTGCAGTGAGCCGAGATCATTCCACTGCACTCCAGCCTGGGCAATAGAGCCAGACTCCACCACAAAAAAAAAGGAAAAGAAAAAGAAAAAAAGAATCTGAAAGAATAGCTTTCAGGATAATTCAGAGCTTGACGATTTTTCAGTACAGGAAAAAAAACCCAGTATAAATAAGAGGAAATGATAAAAAGTGATATCAATAAGCAGGGAATTCAAATAAGAAGACCCAGGGTTTTTTGTTTTTTTTTTTAAGATAAAGTTCTAGGGTACATGTGCACAACGTGCAGGTTTGTTACATATGTATACATGTGCCATGTTGGTGCGCTGCATCCATTAACTCATCATTTACATTAGGTATATCTCCTAATGCTATCCCTCCTCCCTCTCCCCACCACATGACAGGCCCCAGTGTGTGATGTTCCCCACCCTGTGTCCATGTGTTCTCATTGTTTAATTCCCACCTATGAATGAGAACATGCGGTGTTTGGATTTTTGTCCTTGTGATAGTTTGCTCAGAATGACGGTTTCCAGCTTCATCCATGTCCCTCCAAAGGACATGAGCTCATCCTTTTTTATGGCCGCATAGTATTCCATGGTGTATATGTGCCACATTTTCTTAATCCAGTCTGTCATTGATGGACATTTGGGTTGGTTCCAAGTCTTTACTATTGTGAATAGTGCCGCCATAAACATACGTGTTCATGTGTCTTTATAGCAACATGATTTGTAATCCTTTGGGTATATACTCAGTAATGGGATGGCTGGGTCAAATGGTATTTCTAGTTCTAGATCCTTGAGGAATCGCCACACTGTCTTCCACAGTGGTTGAACTAGTTTACAGTCCCACCAACAGTGTAAAAGTGTTCCTATTTCTCCACATCCTCTCCAGCATCTGTTGTTTCCTGACTTTTTAATGATCGCCATTCTAACTGGTAAAGAAGACCCAGGTTTTGGTGCCTGAAGTCCGGTTTGGAATCATTTCTCTGCCATTTGTAACCTGGCTGAAGTCACGAGATCTTGTTGAGGTTCTTAGTGGCCCTGAATGGGTAAATCACACTTATATTACAAAGTTATGTGACAAATTACACATATTAATTACACAAATTACAAATTACAAATGTTATAAATCACAGTGTAATTTGTAAACTGGGCAGTACAATAACAGATTAAATGAAAACACAGAATAGTTAAGACAGAATCTGTATTGAACATCAATCTACATTTACTCTGCTCCCAACTTACAGAAAGACATAGTTTGCCTCCACTACATTTCCTCATTCTGGCCTCAGGGGACAGAGCACAGTGTTTAGCAAGTAGCAGCTTTTTAAAAAATTTTCCTCAGAGGACAAAGCAAATGTAGTGTAAGCTGGATATTTATTAATAACCCTCCTAAGCAACTAAAAAGTAGGCAACATTGAGAGAAAGGATGATATTCTAGAAAAAACTCAGACTTTAGATCCTGAAAGAACTGAGTTCAGATTCAGACAGATAAGGGTTTAAATTCCAGAACTTCCACATAATAGGTGTTTGGCCAAATTATTAATTGAAAGTTCATTTTCTTTATAAAGTAGGGATAATAATAGCTTTCTGCTAAAGCTATTATGATGAAAAAGTCAGATAGTGTGCTGTATATAAATTAGCACAGTGCCCTGCACATAGGAAGCATAATACACAATAAACAGCTGGGCACAGTGGCTCATGCCTATAATCCCAGCACTTTGGGAGGCAGGTGGATCACAAGGTCAGGATCAAGACCATCCTGTTTAACACAGTGAAACTCTGTCTCTACTAAACATATTTAAAAAAATTAGCCAGGCGTGGTGGGCACCTGTAGTCCCAGCTACTTGGGAGGCTGAGGCAGGAGAATGGGGTGAACCCAGGAGGCGGAGCTTGCAGTAAGCCAAGACCGAGCCACTGCACTCCAGCCTGGGTGACAGAGCGAGACTCCATCTCAAAAGAAAAAAAAAACACACACACACACAATAAACGATAGCATCATAAGGCTACAGTCTGACTTGAAGGAAAGTTATGTAAAATAGTTGGTATATAATTGCTGTTTAATAAATGGTGGTTATTACATAACTATAATCCAAAAGAGGAGAAAATATTGACTCTTTTTCTTGTTCCTAATTGTCTTTGTTTGGCTGTATAACAAAATACCATAGACTATCCAGCCTATGGTAATAAGCATTTCTATTACTTATAACTCTGGAGGATGGGAAGTCCAAGATCAAGGTGAAGCAGTGCTGTTGTCTGGGGTATATACCTGAGGTTTGTCATCTCATGCCAAAGAAATAGAGTATTTGAACACACAAAAAGTGGGTTTAGAAGTGGAGGTTTAATAGGCAAAAAAAGAGAAAAGAGAACAACTCTCTCTCCTGTGGGAGAGAGGGGTGCCCAAATGGGACTTCCAGCCCATGGTGTAGTGCACAGGGTTTTGTAGACAGGCTTGAGGAGGTGGTGTTTGATTTACATAGGACCCAAAGATTGATTGGACCAGGTGTGACATTTACCAGCTCGTGGGGAAGCTGGCTGCCCCGCCCTAAACTTATATGCAAATGGGGTCTTTGCCTGGGGGCAATGTTGTCTGCTCCTGACTGCACACGTGGTTGTCAAGGGAAAGGAAGATGGAGCCCCCGTTTTGAACATGCCTAGCCCCCAGGTAGCCCCTTCCCTATTGGCACAGTGGCGTGCATTTACCTGTGCAAGCTTCTAGCTTGCCTTTCTATGTCTTAAGCTTGATTTTACGGGCTGCTCTTTGTTAGAAAAGAAAATGATTTGGGGGCTGCTTTTCATTAAAAGGAAAACCTTACTGAAGACTTCCTACCCTCTCTGCCTAAATAATTTCTTCTTAACTCGTATATCAAAGGCACCAGCAGATTCGGCATCTGGTGAGTACCTATTCCTCAGAGATGGCACCTTCTATGTGTCTTCACATGGTGGAAAGGACTAATGAGCTCCCTCCAGCCTCTTTTATAAGGACACTTATCCCATTGATGAGCGCAAAGCCCTTATGTCCTAGTGACCTCCTGATATGCTTTGGCTGTGTCCACACCCAAAATCTCGTCTTGAATTGCAATCCCCATAATCTCCACGTGTCAAGAAAGAGACTAGGTGGAGGTAATTGAATCATGGGGGTGGTTTCCCCCATGCCGTTCTCGTGACAGTGAGTGAGTTCTCAGGAGATCTGATGGCTTTACAAGTGTTCAGTACTTCCTCCATTCATTCTCCTTCCTGCCACCTTGTGAAGAAGGTGTCTTGCTTCTCCTTTGCTTTCTGCCATGATTGTAAGTTTCCTGAGGCCTCCCCAGCCATACTGAACTGTAAATCAATTAAACCTCCTTCCTTTATAAATTACCCGGTCTCGGGCAGTTCATTATAGCAGTGTAAAAACCAACTAATACACCTCCCAAAGGCCCCACCTCTTCATAATATTGCATTCTAGATTGTGTTTCAATATATGAATTTGGAGGCAGGGGAAACAGAAACATTAACACCATAGCACTAATGTTTAGTTTTAAGTAAGACATCAAAGGTGCTTTCAGCTTGGGTGCTATTAATTGCATAACAAAGGTGGCTAGAGAAAAAAGTGCTTAATGAGATTCATTGTGTGTGTGTGTATGTGTGTGTGCGTGTGTGTGCATTAGAGAGGAGAGAGAGAGCATGTGCTCAGCTATGATTACAAAAGTTTAAGCTTTTAACTGGCAAAGATCCTTTAAAAAGCAGTTTGATTGTTACTGCCCGAAATGTAGCAAAAACATTCTTTCTATAAGTTGTTCAAATTTCATGAAATGCAAGGTATAAGATGTTCTGGTTTAGGTGACCTACACAATTAGAGTCAGGTATTTGGCAGTCAGAAAGTGTATGTTTAGTTTTATTTTGACATAAGTATTTCCCAGAGAGCAGTAACAGCATAACTTAATTGATTTTTTTTTAGCACAGCTTGATTGATTTTTAGCGTAACTTGATTGATTTTACCATAACAGAATTGAGAAGAGAAAAATACACAGTGAAATCCCATCTCGACTAAAAATACAAAATTAGCTGGTCCTGGTGGCGGGCACCTGTAATCTCAGCTGCTCGGGAGGCTGAGGCAGGAGAATTGCTTGAACCTGGGAGGCAGAGGTTGCAGTGAGCCAAGATCGTGTCACTGCACTCTAGCCTGGATGACAGAGCGAGACTCTGTCTCAAAAAAATAAAAAAATAAAAAAATAAATAAATAATGTGTGTGGTGGGCAAAGCAGTGGGCATCATTTATGGATCTATATAGCTTGGTCTCAAAATTAGAACTGACTGGAATTTGAGGCAGTGTCAGTGCAGCCCCGTTTTCCTGTCCATCATGATGGCATTGTGCTTCTTTGGGCTTCTTGCAAATCTTCTAAGGCTTGAAGAGAGGTGCTTTGAAAATCTGATACTAAAGAAGTCCTAAAGGGGCAGGCGGGGGTGGTTCATCACGCCTGTTATCTTAGCACTTTGAGAGGCCCAGGTGGGAGGACTGCTTCAGGCCAGGAGTTCAAGACCAGCCTGGGCAACAGAGTGACACTCTTTCTCTACAAAAAAAATTTTAAAAATTAGCTGGACATGATGGTGAATGTCTGTAGTCGTAGCTACTAGGGAGGCTGAGGCTCGAGGATTGCTTGAGCTCAGGAGTTATAGACCAGCCTGGGCAGCACAGCCAGACCCCATTTCTAAAAAAAGAATGAAAGAGAAAAAGGAAGTCTCAGGAATGTTACAGAAGTCAGACATTCTTCCAGAAGCTTTCAGAAGAGGTTGCTCACAGGGCCGCCGCTGCCTTGGGTGCAAATTCGAATTTCTACCCCTCATAAGCACCTCTAAGCTGAGTAGTCAGGGCTGCAGAGGAGGAACTCGCACCCCTGCAGACACCACTCCCTTCCCCAGAGAGCCTCGGCTGGGCTGGCGGGACACTAGAGGAACTAGAGAAGTTCTCAGACTGTGGGTGAACAGACAGGAAGGAGACGTGGGGAGGGTGGCGTCCCCAGATGGCACCCCTGAGAGGGGTGTGTCAGCCTGGAGAGACATCTCCAGGTGCCAAGAACTCGGTTTCCCCGGCAGAGCCTGCAGAAAGTGACCCACGAGGCGCTGCTTCCGAGCCACGCGGCTTGGTAGCTTTCTTGGCTGAACCAAGAGCTAAAGGGATTCCCGCGTGAGCGTTTGGAGACAGGAACATCCCTGGTTTCCAGGCACCTGGTGGTCTGCGCTGCCCAGGGCTCACTGCCACTCCTCCTTCATGTGGCCGCGATGCTGGACTCAAGGCCCACATGAGCTGACGCGGCCAGGCGGTGGCTTTGCCTTCCTGGGGCTCGGAGACCGCAGCGCGCCCGCCGGCCCGCGCGACGCCGAATTTGCCTGCAGGGGGCTTCAAGCAAAAAGCCGGAGCTGGGGGGAACCGTTGCCCGAGTACAGGTCTGCCCGGCGAGCAGGTGGAGGCCGGCTGGCCTCGCCCTCCACCCCAGGCCAGATCCCGGTCTCCCGGGGTCCCCAGGGCCCGAAAGTGTCGTGCGCTCCAGGGACGCATGGCACCGCCCGGGGCCCCCAGTGCCGCGGAGCTCCGGGGGCGGGAAGGGGCTGGTGGCCGAGCAGCCGCGCTCCATAGAGGTAGCCGCAGTGTCTTGAGCCGCCTGGGCCTGCCCAGGACCGGGAGCGGGCCCTGCTGCGAGCTTTCCAGCAGGTATCCTAGACCCTGGAGGAGGCGCCTGCGGAACCGGTCTCCGCTGGGCCTGCCCAGCTGGAAGGCGCGGGCCTGGGCCATCAGCTCCCTTATGTCCGGGTGGATTGGGATAGAAGTTCACTGGTGGTTTCCAAACCTCGGTGTGCGGCACATTCAACTGAAAAACGAATTTAAAAATGTCCGGTGTTTAAACTCGTCAAGTTGTATACACTAAATATATGCAAGGGTTTTTTTGTTTGTTTGTTTTTGTTTTTGTTTCTCCTGTATGTCAATTACACTGCCGTAAAGCTGTTAAAAAACAAAAACTACCCGGTTGTCTTCAGCTGGGCCTGATGGAGTCTGCATTTTCCCATGAGTTCTAGGTCATTAGAGACCTCTCCGGAGTCAACTGCCTTTGGATGGGGGTTTTAGTTATTTTTCTCTAAGCAAAGGAGAATTTTATGTCTTTGCCTCCAATAAGCATAAGAATAGAGAAAATGTTATGAATATGACCTCCGTGCTGCTTAAGGCAAGCTGGCTTGTGTTAAATTAGCCAAAGGGGATGCCCAGGATAGAACACTTTTAAGAAGCTGAAAGTTGTCTAAGGGATTATTTTGTGTGGACAGATGACTTATTTAAAAAAAAATTTTTTTTTTTGAAACGGGGTCTCACTCTGTTGCCCAGGCTAGAATGCCCTGGTGCAATCATAACTCACTGTAGCCTCAACCTCCTTGGCTCAAGTGATCCTCCTGCTTCAGCCTCCCGAGTAGGTGGGCTTGTGGCATGTGCCACCATGCCTGGCTTTTATTTTTATTTTTGTAGAGATGGGGGTCTCAGTGTGGTGCCCAGGCTGGTCTCGAACTCCTGGCCTCAACTGATCCTTCCACCTCAGCCTCCCAAAGTACTGTGATTACAGGCATGAGCCACCTTGCCAGGCCTAGTTTTAAAATTGATATGTAACATTTGCAGATATGTATGGGGGTACATGTGACATTTTGTTACATGCATAGAATGTGTAATGATCAGGTCAGGGTATCTGGGGTATCTGTCACCTCAAGTATTTATCATTCCTATGTGTTGGGAACATTTTGAGTCCTCTTTTCTAGCTATTTTAAAATATATGATACATTGTTGTTAACTATAGTCACTCTTCTCTGCTATTGAACATTAGGATTTATTCCATCTGTCTGTAGGTCTGTAGTTATTCCTTTTAACTGTATGTTTGTACCCATTAGCCAACCTCTCTTCATCCCCTCCGTCAACCTACACACCCTTCCTAGCCTCTGGTATCTATCATTCTACTCTCTACCTCCAGGAGATCAACTTTTTTGCTCCCATATATGAGTGAGAACATGTGATATTTATCTTGGCTTATTTCATTAGTATAATGATCTAATTCCACCCATAATTCCATAATAACATAATCCCATCCACATTGCTGCATTTGACAGGATTTCATTCTTTTTTTCTTTTTCCTTTTTCTTTTTCTTTTTTTTTTTTTTTTGAGATGGAGTCTCACTCTGTCACCCACGTGGAGTGCAGTGGTGCGATCTTGGCTCACTGCAACCTCTGCCTTCCAGGTTCAAGTGATTCTCCTACTTCAGCCTCCCAAGTAGCTGGGACTACAAGCACCCGCTGCCACGGCCAACTAATTTTTGTATTTTTAGTAGAGACAGGGTTTCATCACATTGGCCAGACTGGTCTCGATCTCCTGACCTTGTGATCTGCCTGCCTTGGCCTCCCAAAGTGCTGGGATTACAGGTGTGAACCACCATGCATGGCCGATTTCATTCCTTTTTATGGCTGAATAAGTATTCCATTATGTATACATACTGCATTTTCTTTATCCATCTGTCTGTTGATGGAAACTTAGGCTGATTCTCTATCTTTGCCATTGTGAGTAGTGCTGCAATAAACATGAAAGTGCAGGTATATACTGATTTCCTTTCCTTTGGATACATATTCAATAGTGGAATTGCTGGATCATATGGTAGTTTGAGAATTCTCTGCACTGTTTGCCATAGTGGCTGCACTAATATATCTTCCCACCAACAGTGTGAGACTTCCCTTTTTACCGCATCCTCGCCAGCAGCTGTTATCTTTCATCTTTTTAATAATAGTCATTCTAACTGGGGTAAGATGATCTCTCATTGTGGCTTTGAGTTGCATTTCCCTGATGATTAGTGATGTTGACTACGTTTTCATATACCCGTTGGCCATTTGTATAGGGACAGTTGACTTATTGACAATTTTTTGTTTAAGCATTTTTAGATATATTCTAAATGTAAGTAGTTGTTATTCTGTATTGTGTAGGAAATAATAACCAGAAATAAAGTCTGTATGTGTTTAGTACAGATATAACCATCCATTTTTTATTCTATATTTTCTGAGGTTGGTTAAATCCACAGATGGGGAGGGCCGACTGTACTGTGTGCAAAAAAGTCATTGAGTTTTAGCAAAATACAACCATCTCCTTAGTGTGAAAAGAGAACCCTTAAGAAATGTTCATCAGAGAAACTTCAAAGTATTGCTGATAGGAACTCTGGCATTTTTTATTGTCTTCTACTATTTAAGTGTGTGCTTTTTATGCTATCAAATGGCAGCTTTGAGGATAGAGATTTGTTACCCCAGATGTTATTATACAATTTCTTTGAGCATCTCAGGGCTGGCTAAGTGGTTTCATAAAATGTTTTCTAGAAAACTTATGTACAGAACTCTTCAGGTAGGCTTTTTATTTAAAATAAATCTGTGGGTGGGATAATGAGACTTTTATTAGGATACATAGTAGGTTCTCGTATTGCCATTTCTCCTTCCCGTAAAAGGCCTATTAAATCTCTGTACATTAGTTCTGTTGTTAGGCCCACTTAGTTATTTCCTGAGATTTCTGTAGAATTGGTTCATAAGTATAGTTACTGGTTACTTTACATCTGTAAGTATTAGGCACAATCTTTCTCTTTTCTGAAATAGAGTGATTTATGTTGGCCATAATGGTCTGCAACATTAGCAGTCAAATGGCAAGCCATATAGTTGCACAAATAAATGTTGTGGGGAGAAAAAAGAGGGAATGGTAGTATGCTATGGTTATTACATTAAATTTGTCTTTTTAGTTTAACTTCCTAACTCCTTTCTAGGTTGTTTTTAGCGTCCACTAGCTGTGTTTTTTTAAAAAATTCCAGAAACAAGCCATTTATTTATGAATAACAAATGAACAGAGGATGTCTTATCAGATGGGTCACTCTCTGGAGGAGTGCTTCAGTGAAAACACACACACACACACACACACACACACACACACTACCACTCATGGGCACACAAATAAACACATACAAAAGCTATGATCCTACTGTCTTTCTCCTCTAAAGGCTGTGGTTAACTACAAAGTTGACATTTTCTGCATAATAATTCAATTCTGTGCATAGCTTTGGGGACTTACAGGCTAAATGGCATTGTGCTTTGACTATGGTTTTGTGTGGAATTAAAAAAAAAACACAACCAGACAGTTTTTGTATAAAAAGTCTATTACCTTTGATTTTTAGAAGCATCTATTAAATTTTGATGCTCTAAAGCCATAAGTAGTCTAAGATTGTTGTACATGCAATTAAGCAGAGAGCCTAAACTTTCATGTTGGTGCACAGGTGAAATGCTTAAGTTTTTTTTATTATTTAATTTTTATTTTTATTTATTTATTTTTTGAGACAGAGTCTTGCTCTGTCGCCCAGGCTTGAGTGCAGTGGCATGATCTCGGCTCACTGCAAGCTCCACCTCCCGGGTTCATGCCATTCTCCTGCCTCAGCCTCCCGAGTAGCTGGGACTACAGGTGCCCACCGCCACGCCTGGCTAATTTTTTTGTATTTTCAGTAGAGACGCGGTTTCACCATGTTAGCCAGGATGGTCTCCATCTCCTGACCTCGTGATCCACCCGCCTCGGCCTCCCAAAGTGCTGGGATTACAGGTGTGAGCCACCGCGCCCGGCCTTAAGATTTCTGTAAGATTAAAGTTTCTGAAATAGGAAGTTATGTTATTAACATGGTCATTTTAAATTTAACATATAGCGTTTTACAGTGCTGAAGCTGGAATGGAAGATTAAGAATTGTCATATTGGAAACACCTTTTTTTTTTGGTTTGTTTGTTTTTGGAGACAGAGTCTCGCTCTGTCCTTCAGGCTGGAGTGCAGCGGCGCGAACAGGGCTCACTGCCTCGACCTCCTGGTCTCAAGCAATCCTCCTACCTCAGCCTCCTGAGTATCTGGACTACATGGCGCATGCCACCACGCCAGGCTATTTTTTGTATTTTTTGTAGAAGTGAGGTTTCACCATGTTTCCCAGGCTGGTTTCAAACTCCTGGGCTCAAGGGATCTGCCCGCCTCAGCCTCCTAAGGTATTAGGATTACAGATGTGAGCCACCATGCCCGGCCCAGAGACATCTTTGTTGTTCCTATGATGTTATAGGAGAAGATGAAGACCCATCTGGGATGCACTAGTCCTATATCTGGAACTTGCAAAGGGATAAAAAAAACTGGTTGAGATACAAAAGAGTCAGCACATAGTCATTGCTGATTTGCAGCAAAAACTCACAGAAATCTAGCAAATATTGATTAGCTAGCAGCAAGCTATTGTAGACCAGCAAAAGAAAATATATGAGCAAATGAATTGAAAGAAAATCCAGTATAGTATGCTCTTTGATACTGTGAAGCAGGATATGTCTTTCTGTAGCTTGCAGGAGGACATTCAATGTGATTTTGAAAGTCCTCTTTATGGACCACAAAACCAGGTCGGAAAGTCATCTCTAGAAGTCATACTCTGTGCTGAAAGCTGAAGGTGATGTGAAAGTGATTCATGATGGAGCAAGCTCCCTAGACTGTGGCCTTTGTGAAACTGGTAAATTTTGCAATTTCCAAAAGAGAATATCACAGGGTGAAAAATGTACTTTATGCCTTGCAGGGCTCCCCCGGCCAACCCCACCCCATCACGTGTCTGAATGTTCCACAAATACAGATTGGATTTGTCTGGTCAAATATTATAACTTTTATCTATTATAGTTAGTGATTTTAAAATACTTCCATAAGGCAGTGGGCTGCACTGTGAAGTAATTATGACTCTTAAGTTCAATTTTATATGCGACTTTTAAAAAGCAAACGTAAAATCTATCACATTAATGTTTAAGTGGTGTATAATGAGCAATTAAAAAATTTTTATTTCCCAAAAATATAGTGGTTGAACTAGTGTAACCTAAATAACCTCTTATGTTCATATTTGCAAACAGGATATTTCTAAACTCCACTGGTATTTCCAATTCTAAGTTTATCTTTCCATAATTTAAAAAGAAAGGTACACAATTTCCTCCAAACAAGCTGACCAAATCAGCATTATAGTGTCTTTATATAATTTCTGTTTTCGTGACTCACAATGTGATTATACTTTTCAGGATGGAGATAAATGCATGAAATCTCCAAATATATGTGGTAAAAAGATAAAATATCTGAATAGCCTATGTAATACATTTAAGAAGTGTCTTTTTTTTTTTATAAAAATATGAGAAAGGATAATAGGCCTGGATTTGATCACTCAAGGTCTTTTCAAACACATATATACTCACATGAACTCAAACACATAAGCGGTTAACCCTTGCTTATCTGTGTACTGGTTACTAAATTTCTGGACTTTCTGGGAAAAATTGTTGTTGCAAATTACCTTCCTTTAACCTCTGAGGGCTGATTTGGGAGGCCGAGGGGGGTGGATCACATGAGGCCAGGAATTTGAGATCAGCCTGATCAACATGGTGAAAACCCATCTCTACTAAAAATATAAAAAAATTAGCCAGGTGTGGTGGCACATGCCTGTAATCCCAGCTACTAGGGAGGCTGAGGCACAAGAATTGCTTGAACCCAGGAGGCAGAGGTTGCAGTCAGCCGAGATCATGCGATTGCATTCCAGCCTGGGCGACAAAGCAAGCCTAGGTCTCAAAAAAAAATTAGCCGGGTGTGGCAGTGGGCACCTGTAATCCCAGCTACTCGGGAGGCTAAGGCAGGAGAATCACTTGAACCCGGGAGGCAGAGGTTGCAGTGAGCCGAGATCGCATCACTGCACTCCAGCTTGGGTGATGGAGTGAGACTGTCTCAAAAACAAAACAAAACAAAACAAACACACAAAAAAAACCCAGACACCTCTGAGAATTCCTTTAGGAGTTCCCCTATCATCTGCCTGTGACTTCTCAGGAAACCCAAAGATGTTTTAAGAGTTATCAAGTCAGAATGCAACTCAGAAAGTAAATTGGAGTCAAAGGAATTTAATAGTGCATGTGAAAGTCAAAAAAAGGAGTTAGGGTTTTTTTTATTTTTTAATTTTAATTTTATTATTATTTCTGGAGGTTTCTTTTAATAAATGTAGGTGGCTGACCCAGCTCAAAAAGGTTAGTACTAGTTTTTTTTTTTTTTTTTTTTTTTTTGACACAGTCTCTGTCGCCCAGGGTGGAATGCAATAGCTCAATCTCGACTCACTGCAACCTCCACCTCCCAGGTTCAAGTGATTCTCCTGCCTCAGCCTCCTGACTAGCTGGGATCACAGGCATGCCACCACGCACAGCTAATTTTTGTATTTTTAATAGAGACGGAGTTTCTTGGCCTGGCTGGTCTGGAACTCCTGAGCTCAACTGATCCACCCGCCTTGGCCTCCCAAAGTGCTGGGATTACAGGGATGAGCTACAGCACCTGGCCAGGTTAGGACTAGTTCTGTGATTAAGTAGGAACTTCCTCTTGGTAGATAGCATGAATTCATTAACAGGGTTAAATGTCTGTACTATTAGTATTTTCTCCCTGGGGCAGAGTCCAGTTCTCAGCAACAGAAAAAGTGAGTGAATGAGTGTGGTCCTGGTTTCCCTCCCTTTGCAGAATGAGCTCATTGAGCTGGTGGAAGAGACAGTAGGATTCTGCTTCCCCATTTTACTTCACAGACTATTGCAAAAACCTCTGCCCATGGTTAGTTGCTAGGAAGCAAGGTAGAAAACCACAAATGTGAGAGAGGAGTGCATTTCCGTTAGAGAGAAGGCTGCCTAGGGCTTGCAGTGAATGTAGACTGATTAATGCCTTGAACTTCCTGTGATTCTTTTCCCATTTATCAGCAAAAGACCTGTGAATTACCTGACCATACAAGCCCACTTTGGGAGTGGACAGCTGTGACTGTTTAAGCCTATCGCCTGATTAGATGAAGTTGTCCAGTGGGCTGTGTCTGCCATTTTTGGAGTCTTGTCTGAATTTGGAAGCATATTTAGTTAGAATCAGGATACATTTAGAAGAGTTCACCAGAATTTACAATATGGTTAGCTCACAAATTTTTTTTGCATAAAAGAGATTGGTGTTTTATGCTTCAGAAATTTTGTTGTTTTTGATTTTACTTCTGTTGTTTGTTTTCTTTCCCTCTCTTTGGGCTCGTTGTATTTCGGACTAGTTAGTAGCTTTAGAATCTTTTGGTTAAAAAAACTCAAAACAGGAGAGAAAGGCTAGATCTTGGTAATTCAACTATTGTGCTTTTTACAGATATTTAATAAATAATAGAGGCTAAGGAGTAAAGGACTTGATATGTTCTGAAGGGATGCTGTTTATCATTTAGTTAGAGAAGAGTAAGATCAGTCCCCTCATTCATCTGCCAAGCCCAGGCCTACCTCCCACTGATGGTGAAAGGAGCCACGAAGAAGAGACCAGAAGTAATGAATAAAGTACAAATGGGGATGTGGGCATCTGGTGTACTCAATTATTGAGGGGGTCAGGGTAAGGTTAACAAACATCTCTCCTGACAAGCTTTGCTTCCAAATGTTGTTTTATCCTTTTTAATGAAATAGGAATATTAAATTCTTTATAGTGGTCAGCCCTTGTGGCTACAGTCACATCCAATGCTTTTAAATTTAAAGTAGGACCCTTAACCTCTGATTTATGATAAAAAAATGTTAAACATATGAGTCTCTATGGATATGATTTGCCCAGAAAGATAATGACTGTATTATGTAGCCCTTCTATAAAACTTTGTTGGGCCGGGCGCAGTGGCTTACGTCTGTAATCCCAGCACTTTGGGAGGCCAAGGTGGGCAGATCACAAGGTCAGGAGATCAAGACGAGCCTGACCAACATGGTGAAATCCCATCTCTACTAAAAATACAAAAATTAGCAAGGTGTGGTAGCACGTGCCTATAATCCCAGCTACTCAGGAGGCTGAGGCAGGAGAATCACTTGAACCTGGGAGGCAGAGGTTGCAGTGAGCCGAGATCACGCCACTGCACTCCAGCCTGGGTGAAAGATCTAGACTCCATCTCAAAAAAAAAATAATAATAATAATAATCTATGTTGAACTTGTGAAGGCTAATAATTAACCCCCTCAGGATAATACATTTTTCTCAGATTTGTTTATTTTTCCCTAAATTTAATTGTAGTGGGTTAAATAATGCTTAGGTTTCTTTATGCAGATTTAGATAATTTTATGTTAACTCAGAGAATTTTAATTAATATATAATGTCTCTATTTTATAGTATTGGAAATCATTGGTTCAGCCTGTTTTCTACTCTTTCCCTTGCATACACATATAAAACACATAATGAGCATAAAATACATAAAGCACATATGTACACTTATATATGAAGGTGCATATGTGGCTTTCAATGTTTAACAGTAGAATAGTGTCTTAAATTTAGAAAGAAATGTCAAGATCTTTTTTTTCTGAATTTCTACTCTATCCAAAATTTCTTCCAAAACATTTTTAAATTATTAGAGTCAAGACAGTCATTACCTTTCAAGATAACTGTGAAAATTTGGGGGATGGTACATTGGAGAATAAAGTTTGAAACTTAGTGTCTTAGTCTATTTGGGCTGCTTTAACAAAATACCATAGACTGGTGTATCCATCTGTTCTCACACTGCTGTAAAGAACTACCTGAGACTGGGTAATTTACGAAGAAAAGAGGTTTAAGGGACCCATAGTTTCACAGACTTAACAGGAAGCATAACTGGGAGGCCTCAGGAAAGTTACAATCATGACAGAAGGTGAAGGGGAAGCAAGCAGCTTCTTCACATGGCAGCAGGCGAGAGAGTGAGGGGGTGTGATGGTTGATGTTGAGTGTCAACATGATTGGATTGAAGGATGCAAAGTATTGCTCCTGGGTGTGTCTGTGAAGGTGTCGCCAAAGGAGATTAACATTTGAGTCAGTGGACTGGGAGATGCAGACCCTCCCTCAGTCTAGGTGGGCACAAACTTATCAGCTGCCAGCATGGCTAGGATACAAGCAGGCAGAAGAACATGCAAAGACTAGACTGGCTTAGTCTTCTGGCCTCCATCTTTCTCCTGTCCTGGATGCTTCCTGCCCTCGAACATCAGACTCCAAGTTCTACAGCTTTGAGACTCTTGGACATTTGATCACAGACTAAAGGCTGCACTGTTGTCTTCCCTACTTTCGAGGTTTTAGGACTCAGACTGGCTTCCTTGCTCCTCAGCTTGCAGATGGACTATTGTGGGACCTCACCTTGTGATCATGTGAGTCAGTCCTCTTTAATAAACTTCCCTTTATATATACATCTATCTCATTATTTCTGTCCTTCTAGAGAACTTTGACTAATACATGGGGGAAGTGCCACACACTTTTAAACCATCAGATCTTGTGAGAACTCCCTGACTATTAAGAGAATAGCAAGGGGAAACCATCACTATCATCCAATTACCTCCCACCAGGTCCCTTCCCCCAACACTGGGGATTACAATTCAACATGAGATTTGCGTGGGCACACAGAGCCAAACCCTACCAACTGGATAATTTATAGATAACAGAAATTTCTTGCTTACAGTTCTGGAGGCTGGAGAGTCCAAGAAAAAGGCAGTAGCAGATCTGGTGTCTGGTGAGGGCTCCCTCTCTGCTTCAAAAGATGGCACCTTCTGAGCTGTGTCCTAGCAAGGCAGAAGGAAGGGGCAAACAAGTTCCTTTGAGACTTTTTGATAAGGGCACTAATCTCATTCACAAGGGTGGAACTGTTATGATCTAATCACCTCCCCAAAGTCCCACCTCTTAATATTATTGCATTGGGGATTAGGTATCAACATGAAAACACTGGGATAACACAAATATTAAGACCATGGCACCTAGTTTGAGCTATATTCTGGATAGCAAAAGAATACAATTATTTCTTCGATGACTGTACTTATTGGTAAGAAATACCTGGAGAATTGTGCTAAGAAGGATCCTTAGGTAGTATGTGGACTCAGAGGAGAAGGGCCTTGGTGTATTAGTAGTAATAACGGCATTTGGGCTGAATGTCTGTCTGTCATGAGCTATCTGGTGGCAACAATGAAAGTGGCTTGGTTATAATTAGTAGAGTTGTGTTTAATGTAAGATAACTTGATTGAGAAAATTAAGTATGTTCTCATGTTATTTACTTTCTGCTTTCGCTCTGAAATGCCTAACCTTGTTCTTACTCTAACTCGTTACTTTGAATTTTATACTGCTGTCTCTTTAATCACCTAGCCTTGCTTCTCATGTAAATAAGACTCTCTAGCTGGGAAAGCCGGACAAACTCCAATTGACCCCTTAATTTACAAGACACTAAGGGCTCCTTACCCAACCCCCTTCCGCAAGGAGTTGACCTGTGTAAGCAGATCCTCAGCATTTCAAAGGAGCCCAATTAACTGATAAGGTACTAGCACCAACAATGTATGAAGTTCCCAGGATTTTTCTCAAAGAGATAACAACATAAAGCCTTGAGTTCGTGTCCGGCAGACCCCCCCATATCTAATTATAATGAAAGATTTAGAGCCTTGCACCTGGTACCGTTACTCTTCTTGTAACAATTTGTCTTTTAAATTATTTATCTCTTTGTAACCATTTGTTTTTTTTTTTTTTTTTGATTCTTGCATGTTTTCACTTTTGTAGAATTATCGCATTTGAGTTCCCCTACCCTTCCTAAACCTAGGTATAAAAGTTAATCAAGCCCCTTCCTCGGGGCCGAGAGAATTTTGAGCGTTAGCCGTCTCTTTGGCCGCCGGCTTAATAAAGGACTCTTAATTCGTCTCAAAGTGCGGCAAACACCCCTGGGCACAACACCTCCCACTAGAACGAAAGCTCAATGAAGGCAGGTTTTTATCTATTTTAATCACTGTGGAGTCCAGTATCCAGACAGCACCTGGCACATGGGAGGTACCTGATAAATATCTGTAGAATATGAATGAACTGTTTCTGTCTGGCAGGGCTTCAAATCTACATTTATTCTCTTCTGATGTTAGACTACAACTTCAGTGTCATTCTAGTGATCTGACCTAGGGTCTGGGCCAGCCAGGTCCCTCAGGAACTTACATCATCCCTGGGAAGAAAAGACAGAGAAAGAGGAGGAGGGAGGGAGATTGTTTTGAAATTACTGAATATTTACCCAAAGTTTCAAACTGGAAGTGACCATTTTTACCTTGAATTGGCAAGAGCATTTTCAGTGACTAAGCTAAAAAGTCTTTGTATTATCTCACTTATACATGCTGCGTAGCTAAGAGGGAGCTTTCAGATAGGTCTGGGGATGTTACCCCCGCCCCTTCCCACAGGATACAGAGTAATGATTCCCTGGAAATTCTCCAAGAAAGCAGAGCAGAAGGCAGCACAACACTGTGACTTGGCACCATCGGTTTTCTCAAGCACTTTTTTCTTATCAACAACAGAAAAAAGCACAGTATTCAAGTCCTGGTAGACTTGAAAAACTGTGGTTTTTTTTTAACTTTTCTCTGTCTGGATTTGCTTGCAGAAATATAATCTCCAACTCTTCCAAACACTACGACTTCTTTACGCCTTCTATCTAAATTCTTCTTTTTTTCTAATATATTTTAATACTTTCTGCAAGCAAGGTTGTTTATAGACCACTTGTTCTTTTAAATATTTTATTTCCTCTCATATAAATGGTAGTAAACCTTTTAATCTAACTATGAACTTTTATCTCAAAAGTTATTTAAAAGTATAGATGCTATGCATATTATTTCCTTTCTAAATAGGTGGCTTCCAGTACCTGGGTGTTGCTGAGCAAGATGCTATACTGGGATTGGGTGGTGGTGGCTATTTCTTCAATAAAGAAGTACAAGAATGCCAAGTTTGTCAGGCATGGCTTGTTCAGAACCTGGTGGAAATCAGCTTGCCAAGACCTGGGCTGCAGATGTTGAGTGACCCTCAGCCAGGTCTTCTTCTGCTTAAACTTATCTTGGGCCAAAACTTAAAGTAAAAGGAAAGGAAGCTGGTTCTGTAGCATCCAGTGAGGATGGCATTCAGGCAATGCTGTTTACTATGGGCTGACCTCAATTATGCTGTAAAACACAACTGCAGAAACTCTCTCTAGTTCTCCTTAAAGTTAAGTTACAGTGAGGAAGTATCTGAGCTCAGTGGAGCTGGGACTGAGCCCCCTAGGGGGAGGTACTCTTGGAGCACTGGTGTCAGCAGCTTGCCCAAGTGAGACCTGGCCATGTCCTCAAAGTAGGCCTCAGAAGTCCTCATCAGCTTTGCAGCCAAAGCAAAGACTACCATTGGTATGATCTTCACATACCTATTCAGCTTGTTTTGGATGTCTCATGACATACAGCGGTGGCCACGAATGCACAGATTTCAACAGCAATGCAGTGTCAGTGACTGTCATCCTAGTTTAAAATGAACCATATCTTACCCACACATGACCAGCCTATTCCACGTTGGGAGGGCCGTGTGGTTCATGGAAGCTTGTCAATAACAAGTTTGTTTCTACCAGATTTTCTATTCCATGGGTGCCTCTGGTGGCCGTGAAGGGTTTCCCTTGATCTCTTATATCAGCAGGAATGGTACAAATGTAAAACAGATGAACGTATGCAATCAGGTGTCAATTGCTGAGCCACAGCACTCTCTACTTTTGGAGCACCTTGGGGTCCAGGCCAGAGAGCTGATGGACATTGAGATTCTCTCCCCTGCTAAGTGTCTTGTATGCTGTTTTGGAGACAGCTCTGATGTGAGCATGTTTAATCTCCTCTGGATCCCATCAACAATTTCTATGGCTCTTTTAGCCACAGTTTCCAAGACAGAATTACCTACTGGACTATGTCCTGACGAACTACTGTGTTTCAATCTATTTATCTACTTAAATCTCATGAGAAACAGACACATCTGTCTGTTCTGGTTGATTTGCTTAGAAGTATGTTAGATTTGCTGCAAAGGGTGTTGTTAACATAGCTGATCCACTCGAGTAATATAGTTAACATTGCCTTAAATCAGTTGGCTTGTGATGACATCTAGCCATTTGCAATTGCTCAGCAAATGTGGTCAGATGCCCAAGGGAAGCCTGGAAGATGATGTAAGTCTTTCTTCTTTTGAGACTCACAGCTGCACCATGATCACTGGTTTTCCTGGTTGTGTTCTTGGAAGAACCTATCAGTTTGCTCAGGACATGGGACTAGTATGTCTATTATATGGATTGCTACTCAATGTCCTTGGAGACTAGTAAAACCCTACTGAAATATTTTGAATTGTCCCAAAAGAGCACTACCCAGTGTTTACATATTGTGAAATCAACACTTAATAGGACTGGGCTTTTGAAATGTATTTGAGTCATTGTCAGTGGGATCAACTCCATAAAAAGAAGACTAGTCTTTTTTTTTTTTGAGACAGAGTCTCGCTCTGTCGCCCAGGCTGGAGTGCAGTGGCTCAATCTCGACTCACTGCAAGCTCTGCCTCCCGGGTTCACGCCATTCTCCTGCCTTAGCCTCTCCGAGTAGCTGGGACTACAGGCGCCCGCCACCACGCCTGGCTAATTTTTTTGTATCTTTTTAGTAGAGACGGGGTTTCACCGTGGTCTCGATCTCCTGACCTCGTGATCCACCCGCCTCAGCCTCCCAAAGTGCTGGGATTACAAGCGTGAGCCACCGCACCCGGCCAAGAAGACTAGTCTTTTTAAAAAAATCTATACAAAATGTAGTCTTATTTCCTGAACATTACAGCTAAAGAGATTTGGATTAAACATAAGCTCTAACTTCAACTAGTACAGTAAATTCAGGACTTTCTTACATTTACTGGACAAAAAAAATGTTAAATATGTTACTAAATAAATGCCACAGAAATTATGTACACCTAACTTCAAGTCAAGCCAACATCTACTTGTATTTGTTTAAGCAAAGCTCATAAGAACAGTTTAGCTGTAAGACATGTGGATACTTCTCACTTATTAACTATGAAATTAATAACAATGATAAGGCATTTTATAAACTAAAGTTGTATTTACCAATGAAGTTCAACATCTAAATGCTGAAACTATTGATATTTGTTATGCTGACTTTTATTTATTTTTTATCACATTTATTTATACTCTCAATCTTTCTCTACTTTTTAAGAGTATCTTGGGCTTTCTTTCAAACATTTCGTTATACTTTTATTATTTGCTTATTCGTAGAACCCTCAAGGACTCTTGCCTTTTGCTGCTTACTTTTATCATTTTCTTTGCATTTTTTCCTTCCTGCAAGTCAGTCTTCAGAAGCTAGTGTTTAGTATACAGGTGGTTATAATAATTGCCATGCTTTTTTCTTTCTATTGAATCTGCCCTGTAGAATTCCATTATGTCTTTAAAATTCATAAAACTTGCAAATTTGTCATAAGGCTGGCACTATGGAGAAAATGTAGTATCCAGCTTAGCTGTGCATAGATCAGATTATTTGAAAGATGATGGTTACTTATTACTGATGTTTTCGCAGTAATGTGTGAGCATTCCTGTTTGCATCTACAAACTCTGACTTGTTTATTGTTATACTGATACTTAGGGAATCAGCAAAGTGCCTTTTCCCCCCTAGCCTTTAAGTTAGATAATGAGCAAAAAAGGCAGACTTCACGTCCACAGAATAATCAAAGGAGCTTTATATGCCAAACAGAAGTGTTTGGTACCAAAGCCTAGTTAAAAAATTATTCCTGGTTTCACCCATGAATGTGGGGAAAAGAAAGAGAGATCAGACTGTTACTGTGTCTATGTAGAAAGAAGTAGACATAAGAGACTCCATTTTGTTCTGTACTAAGAAAAATTCTTCTGCCTTGAGATGCTGTTAATCTGTAACCCTACCTCCAACCCTGTGCTCGCAGAGACATGTGCTGTGTTGACTCATGGTTTAATGGATTTAGGGCTATGCAGGATGTGCTTTGTTAAACAAGTGCTTGAAGGCAGTATGCTTGTTAAAAAGTCATCACCACTCTCTAATCTCAAGTACCCAGGGACACAATACACTGCGGAAGGCAGCAGGGACCTTTGCCTAGGAAAGCCAGGTATTGTCCAAGGTTTCTCCCCATGTGATAGCCTGAGATATGGCCTTATGGAAAGGGAAAGACCTGATGAACCTCCAGCCTGACACCCATAAAGGGTCTGTGCTGAGGAGGATTAGTATACGAGGAAGGCCTCTTTGCAGTTGAGATAAGAGGAAGGCTTCTGTCTCCTGCTCGTCCCTGAGCAATGGAATGTTTCTGTGTAAAACCTGATTGTATGTTTCATCTACTGAGATAGAAGAAAACCACCTTAAGGCTAGAGGTGAGACATGCTGGTGGCAATACTGCTCTTTAATGCACTGAGATATTTATGTATGTGCACATCAAAGCACAGCACCTTTTTCTTAACCTTGTTTATGACACAGAGACATTTGTTCACATGTTTTCCTGCTGACCCTTTCCCCACTATTACCCTATTGTCCTGCCACATCCCCCTCTCCGAGATGGTAGAGATAATGATCAATAAATACTGAGGGAACTCAGAGACTGGTGCCGGCCAGGGTCCTCTGTATGCTGAGTGCAGGTCCCCTGGGCCCACTTTTCTTTCTCTGTACTTTGTCTCTGTGTCTCTTTCTTTTCTCAGTCTCTTGTCCCACCTGACGAGAAACACCCACAATTGTGGAGGGGCAGGCCAACCCTTCAATGAATAAGCAAAATCTCAATACTGTGCAGTAACTCTGGACTGAACACTACAGACATATAAGAGAGGGCTTGTGTCCTGGATGTGGCTGTGAAATAAAGGCTTGAGATGGAGCTGGAGGGTTGATAAGAAGTCAGTCTCTTATCTGTGATGCTGTGATTCTTAAGCCTGCTGCAGATGGTGCTGTTGGCTCTGCGTGTGGCTTATTTTCAGCCACAATCAGTGGCAATATGCCTGCCAGTCATGTTTGACATCAACTAGCACACTCAATCCATGAATACTAAAGTCACTAAAAAACTACACATGTTTTGAAACATCAAAGATAGGAATATAGGATGTGCCTGAAGTAGTCTAGGGCATTTTCATTCAAAAGACATAATTATTGTCTTGAAACTGGCTATTTAAATTATTACATTTAAGTATTTCCCAGTGGTTTTAATGCAATGCCTCCTATTCACGTATTTAATCTTATAAAAGCTAGTTTGCCATCAAGCAGTTGCTGATTAAATATATTTCAATATTTCTAGCCTTTTAGTAATGAGAGGCATCTATTAGGGTTATAAACAGTAAATTATCTGTTGAAATATCAAGAATGCTAAGTTGTACATGTTATGCATTTAAGTGAGCTCAACCCCTATACATAAGAATTAAGGATACTCAAGGAATGCATAATTTTTTTCTGAGACTTGTCATTCTTTCAAGCACACTTTAGGAATTGACTGGTATCTCAATCAGCTTAGGCTGAATTTCTTGCAGTTCTGGAGGCTAGAAAGTTCAAGATCAAGGTTTTGGCTGATTTGGTTTATGGTGAGGGCTCTCTTCCTGGCTTGCTGGTGGCTGCCTTCTTACTATGTCCTCACAAGGACTTTTCTCAGGTGCATGAATCCTTGGAAGGGAAGGAAAGAGAGGAAGCTTTCAGGTGTCTCTTCTTCTAAGGACACTAATTCTATCAGATCAGAGCCCCACCCTTTTGACCTCATTTTACTTTAATTACTTCCTTAAAGTCCCTGTCTCCAAATATAGTCATACTAGGGGTTAGCGATTCAACATATACATTTTGGGGGACAAGAGGTGATAGATATTTGGTTAGTAACACTTGTTAATCCACAGTTTCTCCTACAGAAGGCAAATTACCCTATATGACTGCTGTATGGAACTTTCACGTATGGTTGGGAACAGTGACTAATGAGATAGTGTCATACTTGATGTTTGAATGATGGCAGAGACATACCACAAATTTATATGAAGTTGCTTTTATTTTTTAGCCATTTACACCAAATGCAATATCAATGCCATTCTTTCACTGTGTGTGAGCTAATCAACTTTAAAAACAGTGCTATATCATTTCTTCTCATCACACTCCTAATAACCATTTGCTCAACAGTTAGCATGTGCCAGGAATTGCCTACAATTTTTATTTTCCTTATTTTAATCTGTATGATAACTGCGTTAGGTAGGTAGTATTTTGCCCTCTTTATGGTGGCCTAGAGAAGTCAATGATTTGGCAAACTCATGGTGCTTGTTCTGATAGAGGCCTGATTTGAACCCTGTTTGGCCATCTCATAATCTGTGCCCTTTTCTTAGTCTCATAGGGAAGTATTATATGTCTGGGGATGTAATGGAACAAAAGGAGGTACTGTATTAAGATTCTCCTACTTTGGGATTCTAGGCTGTATAGCCTTGTTCCTATTAACTGGTCAGGAGAGCCATAAGACTGCTCTATTTAACAGATGCCCAACACTGTTATTCTAGAGAAATTTTAAAAATAAATTTTTAAAATTTTTCAAGGAGTCATCTTGAGAATTGTAGCCTGTGTACAACTTCAATGATAGTATCATGGTAATGAAGGTCAGGCTGTATTTCTGCAGAGCAATCTGGAGCTTAGTTTGAATGTCTTCATAGCCACATTCACATTGACCTGAGAGTAAAATTTTGGTGCTTTATTTTTCACTTGAGTAGCCCAGGTTAATGGCTTCTTAATAATTATAGTCAGTTTTTTTTTGGTATCTGGTGGTACCTCAGGGCTACAATGCTGTAGCATGAACATTCACATCAGGATTTATCAACAATTATATGTTGAGTAGAAAGTGTCAAATGAACAACATAAAAGCAAAAGGTCAGCAGATGCCAGAACAAATGCTGGGTATTGAGCATGGATGTGGACTTCTGACATGATATAAGGCAGCTTTAAGAAAGTAGCAAGATAAAAATAAATTAGAGAAGGATGAATAGAGTTCCATCCAGTTTGGGGCTGTGCCTACACCAGACTGGTTCGCTATAAACTTGGCAGTTCTAACTGATGACAATGCAGAACCACTTCCTTAGTTTCCATTATAATTTGATCTTAATGGCCAGAGAAAGCTCTCCTTAGTCCATTTTCTTCTGTATCATAAGCAAGTGCTCTCATTTCACCTGTAATTTGAAGGCAGATAGTAACCTTTAGACTGAATGTGATAGAAAGTAGCTGCTAAAGGGACGCATACAATGCAAATACATGAAGCAACTGATTCCAACTTTTATTTTCATGTTGGACACATGTGTTTGCATTTGTTTCCAATGATAGCTGATTAAAATTTGAAAGTAAAGTATCATATAAAACTACAGTTTGTTCATTGAAATGATAACAATTCAGCAGTTTTTGAATTTCCCTTTATAATTTTCTTCTTACAATTGTTTACTAGACGTTTTTACATTATAATCCTGTGGAAAATTTGTAAAAGTCGTTTAGACCACATTACAATGGTAGTTTAATGCATCTAAGTTTCTAAAAAATAATTGAACTCTGTTTTAGAGTAGTGCTGATATGATTAATTTAAAAAAATGTTCACTATATCTAGTTGCATTAAAAGATGGTGAATCTTATACCTGTCAGGGTCCAGACAGGTAATAGAGATCACATCAGTAATATACACAAAGGACTATTTAAGAGAAAGATGATTAACTTGGGCCGAATGAGGTAGCTCTTGCCTGTAGTCTCATCTACTCGGGAGGCTGAGATGGGAGGATTGCTTGAACCCAGGAGTTTGAGGTTGTAGTGTGCTACGATTGTGCCACTGCACTTTAGCCTGGGCAATAGAGTGAGATCCCATCTCTTAAAAACAAATATGAATGACTAGAAATTACAATTAGTAAAAAGGAAAAAGGAAAATTCCAAACAACACAGCAATAGCAAAGATAGGGGACAGTTACTCGCTTTAGGGCTCAGGGAAAGTGAATCCAACAAAGGACAAACTTGGAAGAGGGATCCCCACCAGCTGTGGACCAGTTGTGGCCTAAGGCACTGGTAGCCTATACCGATGAAGTTCCTGAGCTGTCTCTGACCAGAGCTGGTCTGCAGTAGGTGGGGAACCCTCTTCCAAGTTTGTAGAGTTTGGGGCTGGTGAGAAGGAAGTTGCCTGCCTAGGAGCCAGACAAACTTGGAGGAAGGTGAACATCAGTAGGTCTCTCGCATGCCACTAGCAGCCTTACTTTAGGAAAGAGAAGAAAAACATACCAAAATCAGGAAGAATCTCCTCCCTCTTGTGGCATCCCTTCCACAGCCCATACAGAAAAGTTTCACTTCGTGGCAGCAAAGAAAAAAAAATGCTGTATCTCACAGAGCACTGCAAAGAAGGGTGGATGCTACAATAAGATACCACTTCACATGTACTAAGATGGTTGTTACTGTCCAAAAGATGTCAAAAAGATAGGTAACAAGTGTAGGTGAGAGTGTGGAGCAGTTGGTGCCCATACACTGCTTATGGGAAGGGAAAGTGGTGCAGCTGCTTTGGAAAATAATCTGGGAGGTCCTCAAATGGTTAAACATATAGTTGGCAATATGATGCAACAGTTTCACTCCCAGGGATAAAAATAAAAACAAAAAAGAGAAATGAAAACACACATCCACATAAACACCTGTACAGAAATGTTCCCAGCAGCATTACTCATAACAGCTACAAAGTAGAAACAACACAAATGTCCATCAACTGGTAGAATAAATACAATGGGGCATATCCATACAATGGAATGCTATTTGGCAATAAAAGAAATGAAGTACTGATATATGCTACAACATGGGTGAAAGTTGAAACCATGATGCCAAGTGCAAGAAGCCAGTCACAAAAGACTAAATGTTTTATGGTTCCATTTAGATAAAAGGTCCAGGATGAGCAAAACTATAGAGACAGAAAGTAGATTAGCAGTTGCTGAGGGCTGATGGGGAGAGGATGAAGAATTGACAGGTGATTACTGAAAGGTATGGGGTTTCTTTTTGGGTTGATAAAAATGTTCTAAAGTTGATTGTGGTGATAATTGCCAACTCTGTGGGTATTAAAAACTATTAAATTGAAGATTTTAAGAGGGTGAATTGTACAGTACATGAATTACATTTCAATGCAGGGCTACAAAAATTTTTTAAATTAAAAAAGGGTGGATTTGGAACTGAGAGGCAATAAATTGATCTGGCAAAGATCTCAAAAAATGGACAATAATGTAGCAATTTTACTTTGTTAAATTTAAATACTTTTTTTTCTACAGAAGCTGATAAAAATATCTGAAGCCTAGAGATGTTAGGTGAGTTGCTCGGCATGTGGTTTTCCTGACTCCTAGTCTATTATTTGTTGTACAGGACAATACAGTTTCAAGGGGGTCTCTAAGGAAAGCATTCTAACAACCTCTGTTCTTCCCAGAGAGACATTCTCTGAGAATGATGTGGCAGAACTTATTTATTTCTGATTTAGAAGTGTTAAAACGGCAAAGTATTGAGCAAGGTGAAAAATACAGGTCTGGATGTGAACATGACCTCAGGCCCAGTTATGAAAAACAGTTGGTTGGAAAATATCTTACCAGTCTAAAGATGAAGGGACAGCTGATGGGTTGTAGGAAGCATTTTGAATTAAATTACCAGGAAGTTTTTGAGTTTCGATAAATATAGGCTTCTTTCTTAATACAAAAGAAACTCCATTGCTTACACGTACAACTCTTGCAATGCCTTACATTTTAAACTCCCAAGACATAAACCAGTACAGAAGTGATTCTGGATAAGACCTTGAATAGCTTTTCTGTCTTTGATAATTCACACCCCAAATTGTTTGGTTATAAATTTTATGTTTATCTGTAGATGATTTGTAATGGTCTTTCTCATTTTCATTTCTCTTCCAGCATTGTTTCTTCTGCTTCTATTTTGACAAAGCAGGACATGGAAGCCATATGTCACAATCCTTAGTAATATTACTCTAAACAGGTTGCTTCTAGTTGTATTTAAGAGAGGATTTTCTTCCTTGAACAATAGAAATACCTTAACTAACAAAGATTTTTGGTTATATTTTGAAGATTAACCTTTCTGAAAATATCAGGAATATGGAAAATATTATTTTTCATTTTAAAGGAAGAAAATATAAATTTTGTACTAACTAAAGTAGAGATATACTTTAAAATAATTTTTATCTTTTTCAACATGGTGTCAAATAAACTGAAATTTTCAGTGTATCACCTAATGTTATTTTTAAAACCAATGATAATTTTTAGACTTTGATCACCCTCCTGCAAGAAAACAACTTCATACCATATTAGGAATTCAAAAATATTAATAAGCCATAAATGCCTTCATCAAAAAGTTAAAAAATATCAAATTAACAATCTAACTTTTCACTTAATAGAACAAGAAGAAAGAACAAACCAATCCCAAAGCTATCAGAAGAAAATAAATTACTAAAATTAGAGAACTAAATAGAATTCAGATGCAAAAATCCATAAAGAGAAATGAAACCAAGAGTTGGCTCTTTAAAACAACAAACCAGATTGATAGGCTGCTAGCTAAATTAACACAGAAAAAAGAAAATATCCAAATCAGTACAATCAGAAATGACAAAGATGACATTACAACTGATACCACAGAGATACAAAAGATCCTCAGAGAATACTATGAACCACTCTATTTATACAAACTAGAAAGTCTAGAGGAAATAGATAAATTACTGGCGGCACACAATCTCTCAAGATAGAATCAGGAAGAGATTGAAACCGTGAATAGACCAATATCAAGCAATAAAATGGAATCATTAAAAAAAAAAAACTACCAACCAAATAAAACTCTGGACCAGATGGATTCACTGCTGAATTCTACCAGATGTATAAAGAACTGCCACCAATCCTATTGAGACTATTCCAAAGAAATAAGGAGGAGGGACTCCTTCCCAACTCATTCTATGAAGCTAGTATCAGCCTACTACAAAAATCCAGCATAGATGCAATGAAAGAAAACTTTAGGCCAATATCCTTGATTAACCCAGACCCAAAAGTCTTCAACAAAATACTAGTAAACTGAATCCAACAGCACATCAAAACATTAATTCACCATAACCAAGTGGGCTTTATTCCTGGAGTGCAAGGTTGGTTCACCATATGCAAGTCTATAAATGTAATTAACCACATAAACAATTAAAAGTGAAAACCATTTCACTTTTACTTAAAATTTTTTCACTTTGTACATTAAATGTAATTAACCACATAAACAATTGAAAGTGAAAACCATATGATTATCTCAATAGATGCAGAAAAAGCTTTTGATTAAATCCAACGTCCCTTCATGATAAAACCTTCAATAGACTTGGCACCAAAGGAACATACCTCAAAATAATAAGAGCCATCTATGACAAACCCACAGCTAGCATCTTACAGAACAGGCAAAAGCCAGAACCATTCCCCTTGAGAACTGGAACAAGACAAGGATGTCCACTCTCACCACTCCTATACTATATCATTCAATATAGTATTGAAAGTCCTGGCCAGAGCAATCAGGCAAGAGAAAGAAATAAAAGGCATCTAAATAGGAAAAGAAGTCAAACTCTCTCTCTTCACTGACAACATGATTCTATAATTGGAAAGCCCGAAAGACTCTGCCAAAGGGCTAACAGAACTGATACATGATTTTAGCAAGGTTTCAGGAGAAAAAAGTTAATGTAGACAAATCAATAGTATTTCTATACACTAATAGTGCCAAGGCTGAGAGTCAAATCAAGAACACAATTCCATTTACAATAACCACAAAGAAAATGAAATACTAAATATACACCTACAAAGGAGGTGAAAGATCTCTACAAAAACTACAAAACTCTACTGAAATAAATCAGAGATAATACAAATAAATGGAAAGCCATTCCATGCCTATGGATTGGAAGAATCAATATCATTAAAATGGCCATACTGCCCAAAGCAATTTACAAATTCAATGCTATTTCTATCAAACTACCAATGTTATTCTTTGTAGAATTAGAGAAAAAATATTCTAAAATTTATATGGGGCCAAAAAAGACACAAAACAGTCAAAGCAATCCTAAGCAAAAAGAACAAAGATGGAGGTATCACACTACCTGGCTTCAAAGTATACTATAAGGCCACAGTAACCCAAACAGCATGGTACTGGTACATAAACAGACACATAGACCAATGGAACAGAGTAGGAAACTGAGAAATAAGGCTTCACACCTATAATCATCAGATCTTTGACAAAGCTGACAGAAACAAGCAATGGGGAAAGGACTCCCTATTCAATAAATGGTGCTGGGATATCTGGCTAGTCATATGCAGAAGAATGAAATTAGACCCTCACTTTTCAGCACATATAAAAATTAACCAAGATATATTAAAGATTTAAATGTAAGACCTTAAACTATACAAATCCTAGAAGACAACCTAGGAAATAGCCTTTTTGGCATCAGCCTTGGCAAATGATTTTTGGCTAAGTTCCAAAAGCAATTGCAATGAAAACAAAAATTGACAAGTGGAACCTAATTAAACTAAAGAGCTTCTGCACAGCAAGAGAAACTATTAACAAAGTAAACAGACAACCCACAGAATGAAAGAAAATACTCACAAATTATAAATTTGACAAAGGTCTAATATCCAGAATCTGTAAGAAACTTAATCAAAGCATAACTTTACCTGTACTATTACATCATGAGTGGGAGATCAGCAGGTATCAGAATAAAGATGCAGCTCCTGCTGATTTTCATTTCACCCAGCTGAAAAGATTGGGTCCTGTTGCTTATATGAACCAGAGCAACTGGAGCTTTCTTCCCCTTCCACATGCTTCATTCCTCCTCTAGGGATATAGCAGAACTTATAACTAACTGTAGAAGAAATATTTCATGCCCTTGGAAATCACCTGTGCAAGCTGTCCCCCTACTTCTATACACATGTCAAGTCCATACCATCAGAATTCTCTCACTTTCTGTATTTCTGGGGAAGCATCTTTGAGTTTGCTTTTGCTTTTTTTTTTTTTTTTTTTTTTTGAGTAAAGGTTTTTGCTCTGTTGCCCAGGCTGGAGTGCAGTGATTTGATCATAGCTCACTGTAGCTCTGAACTCCTGGGCTCAAGCAATCCTCCTGCCTCCACTTCCCTTACCATTACACCCAGTTAAGTTTTAAAATATTCTGTAGAGACGGAGTCTTCCTATGTCCCCCACGTTGGAGTTTGCATTTTCAATAATCTCTTCAGATCATTCTGATGCAAAGCCAGGGTGAGAATTGATGTCTGAAGGAGTAATAACAAATATATTATTTTTGCTTCCTTGCCTAATTGTTTTATTTGTGTCTCTTTGGATTTTAGTATTTTTTTTCTGAAATATATTTGTTAATTTATTGAGTGATTGATTCATTTATTAATTAATCTAAAATTTATTTAGCCTACTATGCCCCAGGAATTGTACTAAGTAAGGGTAAGGAGGAGGAAGGATAAGGGAGATAAATAAGAAACAAATTTCAGCACAAAGTGAAAACGATAACACAGTTAGTCTCAGCAATGAGGAAGGGCACTTAATCTAAGACAAAATCACACAGCATGACTAAAATATACATGAGGTGGAGAAGGCAGGAAAGTAAGTGGGCCCGTGTGCCCCTGTCCTTGGTGCTGAACCATCCCTTCACCTTCTGTGGTAAGGAAGTCTTTCCCAATACCTGGCTGCTGGTGATTTCTGTATTACCACCACTAACTCTGAACCAGATGAGGAAAGGGCCAGAGGAAATGGAGGAAAATAGATGTCAGCAGAATAAACAGACCGTCGAAGAAAAATCTGTTGAATTATTGACTCAGTGATGCTAGGAATTTGGGAGAATAGTGAATGGGGATTTTGACTAATTAACGTGAAAGAAAGTTTTCTTGTTTGGAAAAGTAAGCTCTCCAGTACTTTCTATAATGCTATACTTATGACATTAGAGACTTTCAGGACCTGCTAAAAATCTGAATTGACCCCTGAAATATACCTATTATGGGGGAACAAGCCCCCAATATTTCAACATAGGTTATTTCTATTTTCCATAAGTGTCAGCCAGCTGAGAAATAAAGAGAGACAGTAGAAAGAGAGGAATTTTACAGCTGGGCCACCAGAATGACCTTGCCAGCCAGCACCTTCTTATAAATTCTATATACAAGATACTTCATGGTGAAAGAAAGAAAGAAAAAAAAAAACTATAAGCAAAGAAACAATAAACACAAATTTTAAAATGATAAATTACCAGTGGGAGTGAAATGGATGAGCAGGAAGGGCAATGAGATTAGGAAGGAGCCCACAGAGAGCTTCAAAAGAGGTAATGTTCATGTCTTAAGCTAAGCATGGGACGCATAAGTTATTTTTATTTTGACTTATGAGTCCTTTTGACTTATTATAACTCATTCACATATTATAAACATTTTATATTTATTCAATATTTACTATATTCTCTGAAGAATCATGCATCAAGTGGTAATGTTTAGACATCAAGAATATGCATCAATGGGCTAGGTGTGTTGTCTTATGCCAGGAATCCCAGCATTTTGGGAGGCCGAGGTGGGTGGATCGCTGAGCGCAGGAGTTTGACAGCAGCCTGGGAAACATGGCAAGACCCTGACTCTACAAAAAATACAAAAATTACCTGGGCGTGGTGATGTGTACCTGTGGTCCCAACCACTCAAAGGCTGATGTGGGAGAATTGCTTGAGCCTGGGAAGTTGAGGCTGCAGTGAGCTGTGATCATGCCACTGCACTCCAGCCTGGATGACAGAGTGAGATCCTGTCTCAAAAAAAAAAAAAAAAAAAAGCATCTATAAGATGAATGAAGTAACTAACTGACAATATTCTGTGAATGTTTATTTGTGGCTTAGAATAAAGATTGCAGAGCCAGAATCATACATATAAAATGTGGACACTGTGCTCAGTGATTCCAAAGTGATGATGACAACAATGATGTCAAAGGGACATGTGGATAATTTAAATACAGATTTAAATACAACTTTTTTTTTTGAGATGGAGTCTCCCTCTGTCACCCAGGCTAGAGTGCAGTGGTGCAATCTCAGCTTACTGCAGCCTCTGCCTCCCGGGTTCAGGCGATTCTCCCACCTCAGCCTCCTGAGCAGCTGGGATTACAGGTGACTGCCACCAAGCCCAGTTAATTTTTTTTGGTATTTTTAGTTGAGACAGGGTTTCACCGTGTTGGCCAGGCAGGTCTCAAACTCCTGACTTCAGTTGATCCGCCTGTCTTGGCCTCCCAAAGTGCTGGGATTACAGGCATGAGCCACCATCCCCGGCCTGAATACAATTTTTTAATGGAACATAAGAGTGGAAAAAAATCAACATTGTTAAATTAAAAGATGTTTTAATCATATGTGACTTATGTATATAAGTAACTAGGTTAAAAAATGAAATATGATTGGCAGGTAGACATTTGACTACTGCATACACATCCTTCAACATTTATGTATCCAAGTTGACCGAACATCTTTGTTAGAAAAACCTCCTCTGCTGTAAGTACAGCATGGCACTGTGGTTACAAGAGGCTCATTCCTCCTCTCTTCCCTTTCTCCCTCCTATTTCCACAGGGCAAAACTTTCTTTCTTGGTAGCTGCAGTTATTTCTAAATGCTGTCTCTTGTCACTTTATTATTCATCATCTAATGCTAACAAAGGACCACAGACTCCTGGTACTAACTAAATCCCAGGGCTAGAGTGTGGGTGTGAGTGGTGGAGAAAGGGCTTCAAGATTTGTACATTTGTTGAGCCTACCTAAGGCTCCTGGAGGCCTTGCTCATTTGGCTTTTTAAAAGACTCCTTTTGGCCAGGCACGGTGGCTCATGCCTGTAATCTTAGCACTTTGGGAGGCCGAGGTGGGCTGATCATGAGGTCAGGAGTTCTAGACCAGCCTGGCCAACATGGTGAAACCCCGTCTCTACTAAAAATACAAAAATTAACTGGGCGTGGTGGTGCGCACCTGTAATCCCAGATACTGGGGAGGCTGAGGCAGGAGAATGGCTTGAACTCAGGAGGCAGATGTTGCAGTGAGCCGAGATCATGCCACTGCACCCCTGCCTGGGTGACAGAGCAAGACTCTGTCTCAAAAAAAAATAAAATAAATAAAAATAAAAACAAAAAAGACGCCTTTTGTCCTGAGTGACAAGAGAAGACAAGGAAAGGTTTTCTGAGCATAGCTTTCTATCATGTAAGTCACTGTAGTTCTTAGCTTCATGTGCCCAAACTTGGCTACTTCCCATCCTAGTGCTATTCATTTTCACAAGGCCTATTTTTAGAATACCTCGTTTTCCCAGCTCCCTTTTTACTTTCTCTTCTATTTTGGCATTTCTATGTTGACTTTCTTTTCTTTGTCTCCTATCCGCTGCTATGTTCCACTTTATACAGTCATCAGTTTCCTCTTCCTTATTATCATTTTCTGTGAGCACTCAACTGATTTTTTTTGTATAGTCAGATATTGCTGTGAAGCCTCTAAATTACCCAGACAGTTCCTCAGGGTGGTCACAGATTTTCAATAAATTCTGGATAAGCATTTGTTGACAAGAAAATATACAATACAAACAGCACTATTTTAACTACCTATTATGCCTGTGCTGTTCAGGCACTGTGTCCAGCACCTTCAACTTAGGAGGAAACTACATGATGATATAATGTACAACTCAGTTTTACCTTAAGAAATGAGGCTTTCCAAATTTCCACTTACCCAAACCATCTCTTTCTTTCAAATGGGCAAAAGACATACTGAAAATGCATGCAATACAAAATATTGATACCCTTAGTCTCTTGGATTCATTGTTCCATAGATTTCCAAAACCAGAGCTGATACTGACAGGTATGTACTATGGCATCTGGTCTGATTGGCTAGGCTACCATTCCGAGCAGCCCGTATCCCCACCCTACCAGACACTAAATATTTTGATTATCACTTCTGCCTATGATGCTATAAATTCTTTCCACACTGGATTTTATCTAGAAATGGAAATAATGTGGAACAGTCTAAGCATCTTTTCAGTGGCAGGTAGTTAAGAGGCTGAAACATTCCTCCCTCTGAAAAGCTGGTACCACCTTAGTGGAAGGGAGGGTCACAGCTACTTTCTGCTTCTTGAGTTTCTTTATAAGGTCATTTCTCTTGACTGGCAAAATTTGGCGCAAAAACTACAGAATCATTTCCCTGTACATCTAAGAACGCTCATGCACATATTAGGTACCTTAGAATAGCCTTGCCACAATGCCACTATAACTTTCACACTAAAACAAATTGCCATGAATCTTTTTCTCAAGGATTTTCAGAACTGAATTGTATACCTTAAAATGTTTCCATTTTAGAATGCTATATTTCAGCATAGAATTTCCATTTAAAAAGTTCTGCAAGCTTTGGAAAAATAGATGTAGCATTAGATGTATCAAGAGTAGCTCAGTCCCTAAAAGTAAATGTATAAAAGGAAAATAGTTTGCATAGCTGAGGAAGTAGATGTTACTAATGTGAATTCGGTGGTATGAAGTCAGGCTCCCTGCCTCTCTGCATGGATGTTTCCAGTATCGAGGGTCAGTGAGGTTTTCACGGAGAATCAGAACAGAGATGTGTAGAGGCCCAGAGAATAACCTAGGATGCTGGTGCAAGGTCACTTCATAGTAGGTTGCAGCAAACCTCACTGAATTTGAAGCCATTGTGAATGTCTGGTATGTTCTCAATCGGTTTCCCAGAGAGAAGGCTCAAATATGGGGTCTATCTGATTCGAAGCCACAAACTTGGCAATGCTCATTGCCTGGTGAGTATTTAGGTTAAAGCTTTGGTTGTAACAGAAAAGCTGGTGAAGGGAAAAGAGGAAAAAAACTGAGAAAAAAAATAGAAGAGCGTAAAATGCAAAGAAGAAACAGAAAAAACAAAATACAAACAAACAAACAAGCTAAAAAGCAGAACGAGAGAAGGAACATCAGAAGACCGGAGGCCTCTTCTATACTCCTCTGGAGTCAGGAACTAAACCAAGGGCTGAGCCTGCATGTGAAAGTAGCTTACAGGGTGGAAAATATGGGATCCAAAATCAGAGCATATTTAGACAGTCTTCCATGGAGTATTACTTCTCCTGGAAGTTGGGTATTGATCCTCATTGAAATGAATTCATTGGAAACTTTTTGTCACTAAGATGAGTTTTAAAAATAGTTGTCTCTGACCACGTAAGTGTAGCAGTCATTAAGAGTAAACTGCTTTACTGACTTAATTGTATACTTAAAAATTCATATTTTAAGAGATTTAGGACCAAGGCAGTAAATGTAGTATGAATATTTACAGTTGTGTGAAATTCTATGTAGAATTCACACTCCACGGGGTTCACGGCTTAAAGAAAAGTGGGTTATATTTAGAATTCAGGCTGCAATGAAGTGGGTTATATTTATAATTCAGGCTGCGATGAGACTGAAGGTACAAGCTGAAATGAGCAAGTTTTAAATCAGACCAATAGCCATATGTCAGGAAAGGCTGTGCTTATGTAATTAGAAGTTTTAAAGGAAGCATAAACTGATGACTATCTTCAAAGACCTTGAATTCAAATTAAACCAGTGGTTTAAGTCTCCTGAAAATCCCATATAAATGTTTACAAGTGTTTCAAATAGCAAGATAAAGAGAAACCATAGAGGATTTTTTATGACCTTTCATCTCATAAATTCTCTGAGGAATATTTCTCCTGGATAGGTCTGTCTCACAGAGAGCTCATAAAAATGCAGAATGGTAAGAAATGTTTATTATTTCTCCAATTTTCAACATTGGTTATGGTGAGATTGGCCATGTTTTTTGTCCATGTGTAGAGGTATTTTCTGCTTCATCATACCAAATAGTTTTATCTTCTATATATTAGAGACTTGTTATTAACTAAGGTCTTCCAGAAAGAGAGGATTGATGCTCATTGCTTTCAAGCTCATGCACTCCCACCTAAAGACAGGTGGATGTCTGGGAGAGGGATTCTGTGAATCAGAAAAGTAGAGATAGAAAGACAGGAGAAATTCCTCATCACAAGACCTTCCCCTAAAACCACTTTGCTGAAGGACATATGACACTTACTTTCTCAAAACTCTCAACTCAAATGTGTTCACCAGCTACTTGAAAATCTCTCTCGTTTCCATTTTCCATCATCCTAAAGATAGATCTTATATCCCCAGAAGATCTTCCAGCCCCCATCCTTTTGAAAGAAACTTTTACACATAACAGAGCTCTTGGTTTAGGACACCTATTTTCCCTCCAAAAACCAGAACAATACATCCAAGAGCAAAGAATAACAATGTGCTTTTTTTTTTCGTCTGAGAGAAAGGACCCTTTTCTTTACCAATTAGACAATTGTTTCATCTCTGGGACTTCTTGGACTCATCTGTAGGATTCTAACACTCATTTCTCACCCCAAAAATATTCCCTTAGGCACACTCTTCTTCTTCTCAAATGTAAGTTCTTGTTAAAGCTTAGAGAAGTCATCACTATAGGATCACTCCATATAAGAATACTCCAAATAGATTTTTCTCTGAGGATTATCAGATCATAAATCAACCAAATATGCTTTCATCAGATGAGAAGAATACAAAGTTGTATCCATATAAAATATATATCCTTAAGCTAGATTTACCTATCCACTTCAGCCATTGATCTGTTGTAATCTGTTGCCTTGATGGAAGCATATGAAGAAAATCTCTCCACACATAGATACGCAGTTGGCAATGGAAGAAGTATTTCTGTAGCCTTTTCAGATGGTGAATCTTATGTCAGTGAAGTTTTACCTCTGCTACATTAAATTCCATTGGTATATTTGATACTTTGAATGAATCATTTGGCTGTGTATAATTTTGTAACAACCTGTATTGGTCATCTAGAAAATATTGATTTAATGAATTATGCAGCTATTCTAAATAGGAATATATGATTATGTATTATAAAAACTTAATTTGTTAAAATCACCAGTGATATCATTTTAAAGGTCTTGAAAAGTTGTCAGGTCCAGGATGGTGGATACAAATTTTCTAAAATTCTAATTTTTGCTTGAAAGCCTGAATTTTACATTTGGCAAAAAAATACTGCCAGTTGTTTTCCTTGAATTGACAGATTCCTTTTATTCATGAGGAATAAAAACTGCTTCATATCTAAGTGTGAATAACCAGTTTTTTTAGTTTTGTAAGACCCATCTGAGCACATCTAGACTCCTGACCCAAGGAAATGTATGTTGTTTCAAATCACTAAGTGTGGGGCAATTCGTTTCTCAGCAACAGATAATTGATACATAGATGTTAACCTAATTTTTCTCCTTAGTGGTTCTACTGATTTATACTTCCAAAAGCAGTAAATTAGAGTTGATATTTTCAGGCCTTTTAGATTTTGCCAATGTAATGGCTGTAAAATGGCATTATACTGTGCCTCTAATTTGCATTTTTTGGATTACTAATGTATTTGACCATCTTTTTATGTCTTTGCCACTTTAGTTTCCACTTCTGTGAATTATTTGCTTATATCCTTTGCCCAATTTTTATTGATCTTTAGGGGCTCTGTATTCTTCTATTTTGTCAGATATATGCATATGTGTGTGTTGAAAATACTTTCTGTGGTGTGTGGCTTGTATAATCACATTTAAACATATTGATACGTTTTATTTTTTAGAGCAGTTTTAGGTTTGCACAAAATTGAGCAGAAAATACAAAGAGTTCCCACATATCCCCTTTCACTCTTCATCTCCCTTAAAGTTCCCCCTATTATTAATATCTTGCATTACTGTAGTACATCTGTTACAATTAATGAACCAATATTGATACATTGGTATTATCTAAAGTCTACAGTTTACATCAGGATTCACTCTGCGCTGTGCATTCCTATGGGTTCTGACAAATGTGTAATGTTAATATTCACCATTACAGTATCATAAAAAGTAGTTTCACTGCCCTAAAAATCCCCTATGGTTCCTCTATTCATCCCTCTCTTCTTCACCCTGAGCCCTGGCAACCAATGATTTTTTTTACTCTCTTTACAGTTTTACCTGTTCCAGAATGTCATATGCTTGAATCATACAGAATGTAGCCTTTTCAGACTAGCTTCTTTCACTTAGCAATATGCATGTAAGGTTTCTCATGTCTTTTCATGGCTTGGTGACTCATTTCTTTTTACTGCTGAATGATATTCTGTTGTTCTGTTGTGCCACAGTTTGTTTATTCATTCACCTACTGAAGGACATCTTGATTGCTTCTAAATTTTGGCAATTATGAATAAAGCTGCTATAAACATCCATATGCAGGTTTTTGTGTAGATATAAGTTCCCATTTATTTGGGTAAATACCTCGGGGTGTGACTGCTAGATCCTATGGTAAGACTACATTCAGCTTTGCAAGAAACTGCCAGTGTCCCAAAGTGGCTGTACTATTTTGCAATCCCACCAAAAATGAGAGTAATATAGCTTTTCATATCCTTTTTGGTCAGTGTGTAATCAGTCTTGAAATCCAAACCAAATTTTGAGTAGGAGTCCGTAGTACGTATTTATATATAATTAATCCTTGGGAACTATTATACCAGAAGACATAATGGAATAGTCACATGCTTGTACTTAGATATAGAATCGCTGTCAATGGCAGCTATAGACTGATGGAGATAGACTACATATGGGCAAAGTTGCCACTGGTTATGTGGTTTCCTGAAATAGTGAACATTTTGGATAAATTTTCCAACACAAGAGCATAATTTATACTGTTCCAAGTATTCCTGGAAAATTCAATGCACATTAAAACCTTGCAAAAATTAGTTATGTCTCTATGTACAATAGAGTTAGCCTTTAATTTCAGGTAATTATATCCAGGTATTTTGCCTACATAAATGTCCAGAAGAACATTTAAAAATTGTGCGGTATTCTGTCATGCAGGAGGGTGCCATGCATTCCGGAATGTCTAGAATGTGACTGCTCCCTTTCAAAACCATGGCTAAACCTTAACTTGATGTAGTATGAGACTAGGGAATCCACCTTTCCCTGTAAAACTGCTGAGGAAGGCTTCTCTCTAGCACCAGGGTGAGGGCTGCAGAAGTTGGCCATTTGCCACCACTATCTTCTGGACTGTCCACAGGACAGGTGGGATGCACACAGCACCTCTCCTTGAAGTTTACGTTGGCTTCCTTGAGACTGCACCACAGCCACCATTCCCAGTGCACACTGTGATATGTGAGTGGTGCCATGTGCCCAGGAGCTGAAAACTCTGCATTCAAGGCAATCTGGCATTTTCTTTTCTTTTTTTCCTTTTTTCACTATGCACTAGACTTGTAATAACGTTGCATTTTCTATCACACTATCCCCAAATTCTCCCAGCCTCTGCCCATTGCCCAATTTCAAAGCCACTTCTACATTTTTAGGTATTTGTTATATCAGTCTTGGTACCAAAATCTTTATTAGTTTTTGCTATGGTTTGAAAGTCCCTTCCAAAATTCAGGGGTTGCCAGTGTAATAGTATTATGACATGGGACCTTTAAGAGGAGGTGATTAGGTCATGAGGACTCCTTTCTGATGAAGGGAATTAGATGCCCTAATAAAAGGGTTTGATGGAGGGAGTTGATGCTTTTTGTCCCTCTAACTTCTGCCATGCCAGGACACAAGCTCCTCCCCTCCATAGAATGCAGCATTCATGGCACCATCCTGGAAGCTGAGACCAGACTCTCCCCAGACAATAAACCTGCTGGTGCTATGATCTTGGCCTCCCCAGCCTCCAACACTGTAAGGAATAAATTTCTCTCTTCATGAACTACCCAGGCTCCAGTATTCTATTATCATAGCACAAACTGTTGTACAAATTGCTGTTGTAACAAGTTACCACAAACTTAGTGGCTTAAAACAACACAAATTAGTTCTGGAGATCAGAAGTTCAAAATTGGTCCCACTAAGCTAGAGTCAAGGTGTGGGAAGAGCTGGCTCCTTCTGGAGGTTCTACGGGAGAATCTGTTTCCTTGCTTTTTCCAGCTCCTAGTGGCTGTTGCGTTCTTTGACTCATGACTTCTTCTTTTATCTTCAAATCTCTGTCTGATTCTGACCTTTCTTCTGCCTTATTTAAGAACCCTTGTGACGACATTGGGCCCATTCAGATAATCCAGGATAATCTCCCGATTTTACAGTTAGCTGATTAGCAACCTTAATTCTTCTTTGCCATGAAACCTAACATATTCACAGGTCCCCAGTAGCAGGATGTAGTCATCCTTGGGGACCATTATTCTGCTTGCCACATTCTACCTCTTCATATTTATGAGATGATAGGAAATGTATAAGTTTTAACCCTAAATTTTCATGACCATTTTCATTAAGTGACTTCCCTGGGCACATCCTCAAGAGAGGTGTGGGGAGAAGGGAAGCTCAAAGATAAGCTGTCGTCAAGGAGACTACTGCCCCAGCACTGCCATCATCATGAAGGCTTGGGGCCAACAAGATTCTCCAGTTCACATATGACTCCTGCAGACCAGCCTCGTATACACTGTCAAGGTATCTCTGCTGCAGTTAATCCACTGAGTTAAGACTGAGTCTGAGTCAGCCTCAGCTCCCTGTGCTCCTTCCCTAAGATTCTTATGAATCAAAAGGGGACCCCTGGTCCTTTAATGAGGAGGGGTCAGCATCCCTGGAGGAAAACCAGAATGGATTTCTAGATCTCTGTCACTAATGGCAGTTGGGGGTGATGGTGGTATAATTTACATTTTTCTAAATTCCCAGGGCCAACCAGTTCCCAAATCTGAGGGACACAGTTTCTCTCCAGATGTTATTACATTCAATACATTCCATCATGTTATAATCAAATTGTGGGCATAGGAACCAGGCCAATTTTTATAAATGTTGCTTTGGCATGTATTTATTCTGATCCACTATGCATTGATTTTATGTTTTTTGTCTTCAGAGGACAATCCCATTTGACTGCTTTTTATGCTGTTGATATACTGATGATAGGAGTGGCCAACTGCTCGATCTTCTCAGTGGTGTGCGGGGCATTCTTCTGAAATGCATCTAGACATTTAATTAAAACAAGTTAGCCTCTGTTGGAAGCCTTCTTGGAAATCCTCTCTGACGTGGTACAGTTACAGATTAGGGTGTGTCTGCAGAACCATCCCAAGAACCGTATTAATTGCAACTCTGTCGAGCAACAGAATTCCATTTAGGTTGACTGAAAGCAAAAACAAACAGGTAGCAGAAGGGAGATTACTGTGTGGGCACAAGGGGTCTCCTAGACCCCAGGATTGGAAGTGAAGTCAGACTCAGTAAGGAACTGGAGCTAGGAACTGTCAAGCTGTCTAGACTCTCTCTGTATAACCACTGCGTCCTCCTTTCTCTCTCAATAGTCTGACTTTTTCTCTTGCTTCTTGAGTTCAAAAGGCAGAACAGGCCATCCTATCTTCTCCAATTACATCTCCCAATCCCAGCCGTATGGGATCTCTATCTCCTTCTCTTTCTGGCTCGCTAATCACAAATTCTGGGGAGAAAAAAAGTCTGATAAAGCCAGTTTCATTCTGATGCCAAGTTCTCATTCAAATAGCACTGCCAGGTACTGCACTAAGTGTCTATACATTTTACAAATTAGCTCTATGTCAGTTTGGAAAATGAGAACAGGATTGTGATTGAGTTGCAAATTATAGGCTATTTGTGTTCTTCATGTAGTTGGTAGTGAAGGTCATGGAAATGACTTCATTTAATGTGGCAGATGAGCCTTTGGACACAACATAATTCAAATCACAGAGGCTATCTGATTGGGGTAGTTTTGTGATTTAAATAAGCCTAACAAAGCAGGAGCCAAGCTTGCAACAGTTTTGTTAGTTGTTTGAGGTATTTCACTGAGGGAAACATCAGCATAATCACTGAATTCATGCTGGGCTGATGAACAGCATTTTTTTTCTCTCTCTCTCTCTCTGTTTCATTTTCAGCCTCTTCTCCTCCCTCTTGTTACTCCACACTCTATGCAGCTATTTGATAAATCCTTACAGGTGCAGATGCCAGTGATGTTCTTTATGACCTCTCTCAGAAAAAATGACACTTTCAAAGAGGTCCCCTGCGAAGCACAATGATTAATCCGAAAGGGTAGCCCTCTAATGGTAAATTTACCTGCACCTTGGAAGGACATAGCAGAGGATGAAATATTTTGGAGTGTGATGGGCAGAAAATTCCATCCTAAAGCAGACTATGTAGGTGGGTGTCCAGTGGCCTTATTTTATGCCCAAGATAGAAGAGAATTTGAATATGTAACTGGAGATTTCAAAGCTGTTCTTTCAAAGATGATGCTTAAGTTTGTCAAGCGTCGAGTTCAAAACTCGAGAGTTCCTCCTTGTAAAACATACAGCTATATACTGTTAGCATTCAGTTTGATGAATCGTTAAATGTCCATGCACACCTCCATCTTACTCTCCTTTATTTATTTAAATTTTTATCTCTGTGTAGTGAGAATGATTCAGCTGCCACAGGTAGAAGGAGATGATTTATCTTTCCAACTATTAATAAAATCCCTATCTGCACTAAAGGAGCCCCTGAACAAGGGATCAGTTCTGAATCTTCTGGAATGGTGAGAAGTGCAGAACTTCTTCATCACCGTGACTTGCAATGAAAGTTTGATAGTCAAATTGTCATGTGCGTCCATGTGAAGAGACCACCAAACAGGCTTTGCGTGAGCAATAAAGCTTTTTAATCACCTGGGTGCAGGCAGGCTGAGTCCAAAAAGGGAGTCAGCAAGGAAGATAGGGGTGGGGCAATTTTATAGGATTTGGGTGGGTAGTGGAAAATTACAGTCAAAGGGATTTTTTCTCTTGTGGGCAGGGGCGGGGGTCACAAGGTGCTCAGTTGGGGAGCTTCTGAGTCAGAAGAAGGAATTTCACAAGGTTAATCAATTAGTTAACGTGGCACAGGAACAAATCACAATGGTGGAATGTCATCAGTTAAGGCAGGAATCAGCCAATTTCACTTCTTTTGTGATTCTTCAGTTGCTTCAGGCCATCTGGATGTATACGTGCAGGTCACAGGGAATATGATGGCTTAGCTTGGGCTCAGAGGCCTGACACAAATCTCTGAATATTACTGGAAGCAGAATGCTGATTTTATCAAAATGAACAGAAATAGCACCTCATTCAAATGCAAATATACAACTTAATTTCAAATGAGTTTTTCTAAGTTGGGATATTTTCTGATCTTTTCTAAAAATGCTTCTCCTTAAAAAAGGCCATATCGTTTCCCCCCAAAAAAGACAACACATTTTATTTCTTATTTCTGAATTGTTTCAAGGGAGTCAAAATTTTCAAAGCTAAAAATCTATGCACATTTACTTTCATATTTTACCCCTGAGAAATTAAAACAATATGTCACTCCTAAATAACAATTAGTACTACCATCTGTTACTAAAGACAGATGTAGTCAATAACCTTGTGCTTTTTGGCTTCCTGATTTATAAAAATGTTTTTATTCCAAACCTAATTTTTTTTTTGGAAGAGCTCTGAGCCTTCTGCGACTACTGTAGAAAGCCACATTTCTGTTTAAATTGTAGTATTTCTACAAGTAATCTGATAAAAGAAAAGAACATACCTATCAGATGTTACTGAATTAGCTGAAATTTTAAAACTACCTTAGTTATAACAGTCGGCCCTCCAAATCCATAGATTCCATGAAATACACATAGAAAATATTTGGGAAAGAAGCCTAATAAGAATAACAACACAACAATTAAAAAAAACAAATAAAACAATACAATATAACAACTATTTATGCATCATTTACATTGTATTAAGAATTCTAAGGAATCTAGAGATTATTTAAAATATAAGAGAGGACCAGGCTTTGGTGGCTCACGCCTGTAATCGCAGTGCTTCAGGAGGCCAAGGTAGGAGGATTGTCGGGAGTTTGAGACCAGCCTGAGACACATAGCAAGACCCCTGTCTCTACGAAAAACAAAAATAATAAAATATGGATGTGTGTAGTGGTTATATGCAAATACTATGCCATTTTACATAAGGGACTTCAACATCTTTGGATTTTGGTATCTGAGGGGTCCTGGAACCAATTCCCTGCAGATATAGAGGGTAGACTGCACTGATTCTTTGTGATATTAGAACAAAATTTAAATACGAATTGAAAAATTGGAAATATGGTCACATAACAAAAAGGAGAGAATTTGGGATAGAAGAGCTAATCACTGATTTGATGCCTACACCTCCATCTCTGAGAGCCTGTTTGTCTCCCTCCCCCTGAGGAGGCTCTCCTCCTTTCTATGTGACACTGACTCTTGTCCAAGCTGATCAGAATGAAAGTGGTCACCTGACCCTCAAAATGAGTCAACCAGAGTCTCTCTCATGGGAATCTGGAACTGCAGCATAAAGACTAAGGGAGGTTTGCTTTATGCTGTTAAGAAATATTACTGAGGCTGGGTGCAGTGGCTCACCCCTCTAATCCCAGCACTTTGGGAGGCTAATGCAAGTGGATCACAAGGTCAGGACTTCAAGACCAGCATGGCCAACATGGTGAAATCCCATCTCTACTAAAAATACAAAAATTAACCAAGTGTGGTGGCACTCCCCTGTAATCCCAGCTACTTGGGAGGCTGAGGCAGGAGAATTGCTTGAACCCAAGAGGTGGAGGTTGCAGTGAGCCAAGGTTGCACCACTGCACTCCAGCCTAGGTGACAGAGCAAGACTCCATCTCAAAACATAAACAAACTGGCCAGGTGCAGTGGCTTATGCCTGTAATCCCAGCACTTTGGGAGGCCAGGGTGGATGGATCACGAGGTCAGGAGATCGAGACCATCTGGCTAACATGGTGAAACCCCGTCTCTACTAAAAATACAAAAAATTATCCAGGCGTGGTGGCAGGTGCCCGTAGTCTCAGCTACTTGGGACGCTGAGGCGGGAGAATGGCATGAACCCGGGAGGCGGAGCTTGCAATGAGCTGAGATCAGGCCACTGCACTCCAGCCTGGGTGACAGAGTGAGACTCCATCTCAAAAACAAAACAAAACAAAACTATATATATGTATGTGTGTGTATATACATATATATACATATATATACATATGTATTACTGAGACGATGTCAGGAATAAAGGTGAGTTCCACGATAAGACAGAGCCACATGCAAGAAAATTAAAGAAAAGCAGGAATTTAGAGGCTCATGGAAGTGAGTCTGATCCACAGAAAGAAAAAGATGAGAGATCATCTCTCCAGCCACTTCATTCCTTCACTCTGCCTTCAATCTTCCACCATTCATCAGTTGCAAGGGACAGGGTTATGAGAGATGAGGCAGAGGGATACACTAGGACTTGACTATAAAGGTGGACAAAAGCTACATTTAGGATTTTGAACTTTATCCTCAGGGTCCTGGAGGATATGAATACGAAGTGGCCTGAATAGATTTGTTCTTGAAAGTTCTCTCTGGGTGCAGAGTGGAAAATCTGTTGCAATGAGTAGAGAGTGGATGCCTATGGCTCTCAAAGCCCATGAGGGTTGAGAGGTGGGTAATGCAGAGAGTAAATTCCTGCTAGCTTTTATTTCTGGTGTGCCTCAGCTTCCAGTGTCCTTTAAAAGAACCTCCCCTTTCCTTGAGATTTTTCTGTTCCTTTTTGTTCAGCAACAAAATAATCCAAGTTTTTAAGCAGAACTCCTAGGTAAACATTTCCACATGGTGTCCACAGTCACCTTAAAGTTACCACAATGGAACGCCAAGCCACCTAGTTCCTCATCCTGTTCTTACTTCAATGAGTCTCATAAAACTGGGATATACTCTTGGTCTCCTTGTCTCTTCAGCCCCGTACATCTAACCGGTCTCTAGGTTCTAATTTTTCCTCCTAGTACATCTTAAGTCCAGGATCCCTCTCCTTCCTCCATCCCTACTGCCCGCTGTTCTCTCCCCAGCCTTTTCCATCCCTCTCCTGAACTGTTTGTTATTTCTGGTCTCCCACCTCTCATCTCTTCCATCCCTCATATACATTTCCTATAGATGCTAGTATTGGGGTAACCCACCCCCAATATTTCAACATAGGTTCTTTCTATTTTCCATAAGTGTCAGCCAGCTGAGAAATAAAGAGTACAAAGAGAGGAATTTTACATCTGGGCCACCAGGGGTGACATCACATATCAGTAGGACCGTGATGCCCACCTGAGCCTCAAACCAGCAAGTTTTTTATTAAGGGTTTCAGAAGCGGAGGGGGTGTAAGACCAGAGAGTAGGTACAAAGATCACATGCTTCAAAGGGTGAAAAACAGAACAAAGATCACATGCTTCTGAAGGAACAGGACAAAGGGCAAAAGCAGAACTACTGTTAAGGGTACAACAAAGATCACAAGGCAAAGGGCAAAAGGAGAACTGATAAGGGTCTATGTTCAGCAGTGCACATATTGTCTTGATAAACATCTTAAACAACAGAAAACAGGGTTTGAGAGCAGAGGACTGGTCTGACCACAGATTTTTCCAGGGTGGAGTTTTTCCCCACCCTAGTAAGCCTGAGGGTACTGCAGGAGACCAGGGCATATCTCAGTCCTTATCTCAACCACATAAGATAGACATTCCCAGAGCGGCCGTTTATAGACCTCCCCCAAGGAATGCATTCCTTCCCCAGGGTATTAATATTAATATTCCTTGCTAGGAAAAGAATTTAGCAATATCTCTCCTACTTGCACATCCATTTATAGGTTCTCTGCAAGAAGAAAAATATGGCTCTTTTTGCTCGACCCTGCAGGCAGTCAGACCTTATGGTTGTCTTCCCTTGGAAAATCGCTGTTATTCTGTTCTTCTTCAAGGTGCACTGATTTCATATTGTTCAAACATACGTTTTACAATCAATTTGTACAGTTAGCACAATTATCACAGTGGTCCTGAGGTGACGTATATCCTCAGCTTATGAAGATAACAGGATTAAGAGATTAAAGTAAAGACACGCTTAAGAAATTATAAGGCCAGGTGCGGTGGCTCACGCCTGTAATCCCAGCACTTTGGGAGGCCGAGGCCGGTGGATCACGAGGTCAGGAGATCAATACCATCCTGGCTAACACAGTGAAACCCCACCTCTACTAAAAATACAAAAAATTAGCCAGGCGTACTGGTGGGCGCCTGTAGTCCCAGCTACTCAGGAGGCTGAGGCAGGAGAATGGCATGAACCTGGGAGGCGGAGCTTGCAGTGAGCCAAGATTGCGCCACTGCACTCCAGCCTGGGCGACAGAGCAAGACACCATCTCAACAACAACAAAAAAAAGAAATTATAAAAGTATATTATTTGGGAACTGATAAACATCCATATTAAAATGAAATCTTCACAATTTATGTTCCTCTGCCACAGCTCCATCCGGTCCTTCCATTCAGGGTCCCTGACTTCCCACAACATGCCAGAAGGGGCTTTTCAAAATGTAAATCCATCCATGTCACTCCCTGATGAAAAGAAAGCATGAAATAAAGCAAGCCTGGTTTCAAAGCTCTGCACCTTCTGGCTCTAATTTATCACTCAGACTTACATCCTGTCATTCTCCAAACCAAACTTTGCAAATCCATTAACTTTTCATTGGACTTGCTTTCTGTTTTCTTGTCTCCCTTCCTTAATTCATTCTATATCCTTTACCATGAAGTATATTTCCTACCACACATTTTCTATGCAACTTCTAGTCTCCTTCAAGTTCAGGAAGAAGAAAACTTTATTAGATCGTAGAGCATAGGGCAAGTGTGGTTACAGATGTCATCTGAGAATGTTGTTATTATTGCCAAAGTGCATCATTGTTGAGGATTTTATGTGAGATTCAAAAAGTGGACAAAAGTCTAAAGGATATTAGAAAATTACTTTTAGGTTATCAGGTCCGCTATGGAGCTTTTGCAATTATATGAGACCTGGAGCCAGCCTCAAGAAGATCATGATCTGGCAAGTATGCAATGATTACTTTGTTCACTATAGTGTATTTTCCAATATAGTGTACTTTCTTGGAAACGACTCTCTTTATCTTTGATAGGTAGATGTACACACACCCAGGCTGTTCTACACGTTGCTGGCTTGAGACCCAGAGGCTTCTAGAAAACTAATCTTTATGCTGGTTCTCAGCACAGAGTCAGAAGTGAACTTGAACCATGCTGGGAGAGCCTGGGGTGGTGGAAGATAGTGTGTTGGTTCTTGAGGTTGTATTGTTGCCTGTATAACTATGATGAATGAGGTGCCCCAGCACAGATGAGGTGATCTCTAACACACTCCAGATGAAGACTGCCTGGGAGGAGGGAGTTAGGCTTCTAGGGCCATCTGCAGTTGTACATCTGCTGGTCAGGGTTTTTGGAGTCTAGAAGAGAAGCTTGCACCTCCAGCTGTCCTGGATGATATTGCCGATCTCTCCCATGTGTCATGACTTTACTCTGTGTCCTTTCTATGAATAACCTTTTTTACTTACCTAGGTCAATCTCTTCCCAAACTGTGGAGATCTGAGCCAATATGGACATGTGTCAACATGATATCAGCTTTCTTTATTTATGTATTTGATCCTTTCAGGTTTTCTGAAAGTTATGCCTTTAAGAAGTGCTGAGCTCTGATGTTTTCCTAAGTGAATTCTTTCAAATGTTCAAGAAATTAAGATAATTATGATCCTTTTATAACAGTACCAGAGCATAGAGCATGAAAAGACTTTTATAAAACCAGCATATACATTTTGACAAAAATAGCACAAAAAGAAAATTATAGACTTCTCTCACATGTGAATATCTATGCAAAAATCCTAAATGACAAGGCAAATAGAACCCAACAATAAACTAAAAGAGTACACAAAGCCAAATGGGTTTATTCTGAGACTTTAAGAAAGGTTTAATATTAGGATATTTATTAATGTAACTCACTATATATATATAGGTCAAAAGATAAAAATATATAATCACATTGACAGGTACAGAAGAGGCATTTGATAAAAGTCAATGTTTATTCTTGACTTTGAAGAAATCATAGTAAAATAGGAATAGGTGAATATTCCTTTTTTTTTTTTTGAGACGGAGTCTCGCTCTGTCACCCAGGCTGGAGTGCAGTGGCACGATCTCGGCTCACTGCAAGCTCCGCCTCCCGGGTTCACGCCATTCTCCTGCCTCAGCCTCTCCGAGTAGCTGGGACTACAGGCGCCCGCCACTACGCCCAGCTAATTTTTTGTATTTTTAGTAGAGACGGGGTTTCACCGTGGTCTCGATCTCCTGACCTCGTGATGTGCCCGCCTCAGCCTCCCAAAGTGCTGGGATTACAAGCGTGAGCCACCGTGCCTGGCCAGTGAATACTCCTTTAATACGATAAAAGTACATCTTTCCAACTGAAGTGTAGGATTATACTTATGGCAAAATACTGGAAACAGTCCTATTAAAATCACAAATAAGGCTAAGATGCCACTATTACTACTACTATTTGACGTTAATTTACAAAAGGTAATCTTTTCTTATATCAGCCGTAATTAGTGAGGAAATAAAATGAACAGATCAAGGCTTCTCACCATAAAGATGTTTGCAAATATCCCTACAGAGGGATTCAAAAGAAGACAAATAGTGAGGTATTCTCTACTCAGGATAGGAAGGCTTAAGGACATACCAATTCTTCCTAAATCAATGTGTGCATTCATTCATTCTTCTTCTTCTTCTCTCTCTTTTTTTTTTTTTTAGATGGAGTCTTGCTCTGTCACTCAGATTGCAGTGGCATAATCTCGGCTCACTGCAACCTCTGTTTCCTGGGTTCAAGCGATTCTCCTGCCTCAGTCTCCTGAGTAGCTGGGATTACAGGTGCCCACCACTACTCTCAGCAAATTTTTGTATTTTTAGTACAGACGAGGTTTCACAGTGTTGGCCAGGCTGGTCTCAAACTCCTGACCCCAAGTCATCCACCGGCCTCAGCCTCTCAAAGTGCTGGGTTATAGCCATAAGCCACCACGCCCAGCCCAATGTGTACATTCTTTAGGATCCCCATGTAAAATTAGACTTGGGGTGGAATTTATCAAAAATAATTCCAAAGATCATCTATAAAAATAAGTGTAAAATAATATTAAGGAAAATTCAGAAAGAGAAGAGTCACAGGAGTAGAACAGCCTTATAATATTAGGCTGTGTTGTGAGGCAGTTTAATGTAATGGCTAAGGGATAGTCTCTAGGGCCAGACAATCTAGGTTCAAATCTTTACTATTCCACTTAATATGTGTGTGCACTTAGGTAAAGTACTGAAATTCTCCATGCCTATGTTCTACTTGTAAAACATGTAAAATAGTACCTGTATAGAATAAGCATTCAACAAACCTTAACTGTTGCCATTATGGAGTGACCTTAATTAATAACATAGGATATTTGCATTATAATAGATGGTATAATCAATGGAAAGGAATAGAGAATTCAGAAAAAAAATGCAAGAATTAATAGGATTACAGTATATAAATAAAAGTAGCATTTCAAATCAGTAAGAAAGGTGAATTACTAATAATGTTGGACCAAGTGTTTAGCCATTAAACTTGGATTCTTATATTGCTTACATTGCATTTTATTAACACACTTACATTATATTATAGCTCAGAACAATTTTTGGTTGCAGCTAAGACTTAAATGTAAGAAATACAATCACAGAAGTACTAATAGAAAACATGAGTAAAAATTGTTTTTATAATCTTGGGATATGGAAGGTCTTTACAAGTAGGCATAAAACCAGAATCCATAAAGAAAATGCTAATAAGTATGCTTGTGTGAAAATTTAAGCTTTTTTTATGGTGAAAAGAAAACCAACAATCAAAATAAAAATAAAAGCAGCCGGGTGCAGTGGCTCACGCCTGTAATCCTGGCACTTTGGGAGGCTGAGGCAGGCAGATCACGAGGTTGAGAGATCGAGACCATCCTGGCCAACATGGTGAAACCCCATCTCTACTAAAATACAAAAATTAGCTGGGTGTGGTGGCACACACCTGTAGTCCCAGCTACTCAGGAGGCTGAGGCAGGAGAATCGCTTGAACCCAGGAGGCAGAGGTTGCAGTGAGCCGAGATTGCACCATTGCACTCCAGCCTGGGAAACAGAGCGAGACTCCATCTCAAAATACATACATACATACATACATACATACATACATACATACATACGTAATAAAAGCAAAAACAAAAAATCCTCTCTAGCCATAAAAGAAGAGGACATTGACAAAACTTAAGATTGACTAAGTTTCTGGGCCTGAAAAAAGAAAAAAATAATTGTTTTTGCGCTAAGGAAGAAGGTGAAGAAAAGACAAATACAGACAAAGAGGAGGGACAGGGCTGACCCTGGGCCATGTCACTGTCTCCACTCCTCACGTAGCCCTAGCCAGGCGGCCTCCCTTTCTCCCACCCCTTTTCTGTTCTCTCTCTTCTCTTCCCATCCTCCTTGTGGCAGAAGCAAGTTTTCCTCTTTTATTCCTGGGCATCAGTTTGGTCATCTTGGAATAGGACCTGACATATAGTAGGCACTCAATAAACATTAGCCATGACAGCAATAATAATAAGTTAAAAATCATCTGGTGTGTTACTTCATCTCCTGCAAATACCCATGTCTTCAGTGTCTCATCTCCCATCCCAAAAGGCACTGCAAAAGGATTTTCTTTTTTAATGTTCATTTTTTATCGACGTATCATAGTTGTACATATTTTTGGGGTACATGTGATGTTTTGGTACATGTATACATTGTGTAATGATAAAACCAGGGAAACTGAGATATTCATCATCTCAATCTTTTTTCTTTGTATTGAGAACATTGCAATTCTCTTCTAGCTAGTTTGAAATATACAAAAAGAGTTTTCTTAAACAAATGCAGTTACCATCCTGAGAGGAATTATGGTGCCAGAGTTAACAGACAAATGTGTGTATGTCTATGTGACTCTCACGTTCACACAAACACAGTACTTAGAAATATGGCCTCACGCATTTGTATATTTCTCAGATTTTGCCCCGTGTTTGCCTCCATGTTCAATCACATATGTAAATACGGAAACATACACATATACCTCAAATATGTTTATATATGTAAAATTCGATGCCTCTATAAACCTGTATCTTTCTACATCTATATGTTTGTGAATGTATAGAAAGACCCCAGTGTGATAGAACCAAACCTCTTCACGGAGGTTATCTCACGGAGTGGGGTTGTAAAAGGGCTTCCAGCTTGATTTTCATCTTTCTGCATTGGCTGGATTCTCCACGTTTTATTATTTTGGCAAAAAAATAGACTTAAAAATAAAACAGAGTGTTGAAAGAAAGGACTATAATTGGTAAAATGAGGACTGAACATATTCCCAGGTTTTAAATTTTCAGCAAAATACATGAAATGATTTTATCACTATCGTATGAATGCAGGATGGTTTCTGGAATCTTGGACTCTTTACGTAAAAACAAACCAACAAACAAAAGTTGCTGGTGACCCTCCCTCCTCAGCACAAAGGCACGTAATGGGTGGGCGTCACATGGAGAAACATGCAACCAGTGCCTCCATCTCTCAGGAGCCCATGATGGAACTGTGGATTATCCGGTCTCCTGACTTTCTTCTCCTTGCTCTTTTTGACATGTTTACTGTTTCTTCTTATTTTTTGGGGAAGGGGAATGAAAAGAGAATAAATGTAGAACTTAAAATTCTAAATGTCTCTCTCCCTTGTCCCTCCCTCCATCCTCCCTCTGTGCGCGCGCGTGTGTGTGTGTGTATGTGTGTGTATTTTTCCTAATTTATATTGTTAGGTGTTTTTAGTGGAATCTCACAGAACCTGTGAATACTGGCGAGTAATATAACACCCTGCATGTAGTATGTAGAGACAGACTGCAGAGCATTTTATGTTTTGAAAGTTGTGTTAATTACGCCTTGCCCGCCTCGGTGATAGCATTCATCAGCACGCTGGCAATGTGGCTCAGAATCCCGTCTCTTGATTTAAACATGCTCAGGTCCAAGCTCTTTTTGTGAAAACAAGTTGAGGGGTCTAATTATACATGAAGAATCGATAAATTGCAAAAGAAAAGATTTGCCCCCCAAGAGCCACAACAGAGAATTAGAACTGGAAGATGAGAAAATGGCAAGAATACCAAATAATAATTTTTGGCATGTCCTGAGAAATCGAGGTGAAAGTCTATATGAGCCAGAAATTTTCCAATGATGAGAGCACTCACAGAAGCCACTTGTTACTGAGGGAAGATGACCAGCTCTTCAAATAAAAATGTCATTGTGCTCCATGTTTCTGGCAGTGTAAAAGGAGCAGAAGAAAATAAAAATGAAAACTCAGAAAACATAGTTTTCCTTAGACCAGATGATTCCTGAAACAGCTAAGAGAATCCATTCTTTTTCAGTGAACATTGGAGGGAAAGAATGAAAATGTAAATGCTGTCTGAATTAAAAGACACATGCAAAATTAGGGGAAAATCATGACTTCCTTGAAGAAAATACTGCTACTGCCTAGCACTGCCATGTTGACAGGTTGAAACTATACTGGTGACAGTAGGCGTCTAGATGCCAGAACAGGTTCCCTGAGATAATAGTATTGGTACTGGCTTTCAGGCATTAACTAGGTGCCAGATGTGACCCCTAAAGATGCTGATGAAAAGGACAACTTCAGGTGGCTTCACCTTTCATTGAAGGGTGAATCTGTGTGGCACTACTGGGACTATTGCATGTGGATGTTGAAGTTGTAGAAAGTGATTATGGGGTGAAAGAATTGGGAAAGAAACCCAAATATTCAGGTGTCCAGTTCAACGTTGAATTCATATGTCTCCCTCAAATTAATTCCTTCCTTCCTTCCTCCCTTCCTTCCTTCCTCCCTCCCACCCTTCCTACCTCCCTCCTTCCCTCTCTCTCTCCCTCACTTCCTCCTTTCCTTTTTCCTTTCCCTCCTCCCTTCCCTCCTTCCTTCCTCTCTTCCTTCCTCCCTCCCTCTACTCCTTCCCTTCTTTTTTTCCTTTCCTCTTTCTTTCTCTTTCTTCCTTCCTTCCTTCCTGCCTTCCTTCCTCTCTCTCTTCCTTCCTCCCTCCACTCATCCCCTCCCTTCCTTCCCTCTCTTCCTTCTTTCCTTCCCTCCTTCCTTGCTTCCTTCCTTCCATTCTCCTGTCCTTCTACTTTCCCCTTTCCTTTCCTTTCCTTTCCTTTCCTTTCCGTTCCGTTCCTTTCCGTTCCTTTCTTTTCTTTCCTTTCCTTTCTTTTCTTTCTCTTTGTCTCTTTCTCTTTTTCTTTCTCAGTCTTGCTCTGTCACCCAGGCTGGAGTGCAGTAGTGCATTCATAGTTCACTGTAGCCTTGAACTCCTGGACTCAAGAGATCCTCCCACCTCAGCTTCCTAAAGTGAAGGAATTATAGGTATAAGCCATTGTACCAGACCTCTCCCTCAAATTTCTGTTTGCTTTATGTGCCGTCAGGTATTTGACAAGTTTCCCACTTTTTGTTATACTATTTACTAAGGTAAAATAAGTTCACAGGGATGGACTTAGTGATTAAAGTCTAACTCTGTAAATGCAGTTTTAGCCTCCTCTCTTGGATTTCTGAGAAAATGTATCTCTGTATTCTTTGTGCAGCATTAATATATGAAGTATTGGTAGCCATGTGGGAAGACTTGAGGGAATAAATTGTAGTTGAAATTTTAGAAGCTCTGATGAGAAGCTATCTATGAGAAAAAACATGGTGTTTTTCTCAAATATCATGGGAAAAAGCTAATGAGGCTGTCTGAAATTTTCTTGTAGGATTTTTAAAACATGTCATAGAACATTCTGCATGGGGGGAAAGATGGAAATACAATTTTAGATGATGCAAGTCTCAAGTTATTAATGACAATTCTTAGAATGTTTCGGGAACGTCTGGAATACTTGAGTTTTGCTTCACATGGAGCCATCCGGTCTTCCCAATGTGAGTCTCTCCATGTCACTCTTGGATATACAATCTTGGGCAAGGTCAGGAGGCAGTTCTTATTTCAGTCAATATGTGCCATAGTTTCTCCATCGTTCTGAATCCAGCTAGTGTCTAACAGGCCAGATTTGTCAAAAATGGGAGTCACAACAGGGTGGAGGTGGGAAGGGATGAAAGAGGTGACAGAAGAGAGTTGGAAGAGACATGTGCCACCATTACTGACTGTGAGTTGCCTTGCACATTGGTGGAGGTATGAGGCCTGTTCACTGTTGTAAACTGAGAGACATTTGTGGGGATGTAGATTCCTGACTGAGATTTCCCTCGAAATCCTGGAAAGAATTCTCTGTAAGTGGCACTGGAGAATTTGTGAGGGAATCCCACTGAGCAAGCAAAAGCTTGGAGCAGGGACCCTGGGTTTTCTTTTCTTTTACTTGAAAGATTTTTCTTATTTTTTTATTAGATGATCCAACTGTATTAGACTGTTCTCATGTTGCTATAAAGAAATACCTGGCTGGGTGCAGTGGCTCACGCCTGTAATCCCAGCATTTTGGGAGGCCGAGGAGGGTGGCTCACCTGAGTCAGGAGTTTGAGACCAGACTGGGCAACATAGCAAAACCTCATCTCTACAAAAGTACAAAAATTAGCCAGGCGTGATGGCACACACCTGTAATTCCAGCTCCTTGGGAGGCTGAGGTGGACAGATGGCTTGAGCACAGGAGGCAGAGGTTGCAGTGAACTGAGATTGCACCACTGCACTCCAGCCTGGGTGACAGAGCCAGACCCTGTCTCAAAAAAAAAAAAAAAAAAAATTCCCGAAAAGAAATACCTGAGGCTAGGTAATTTACAAAGAAAAGAGGTTTAATCAGCCCACTGTTCTGTAGGCTGTATAGGAAGCAAGGTGCTGGACATCTGCTCAGCTTCTGGTGAGACCTCAGGAAGCTTCCAATCATGGTGGAAGGCAAAGGGGGAGCTGATGTATCATCATGTAAGAGCGACAGCAGGAGAGAGAGTTGGTGTAGGAGATGTCACACACTTTTAAACAACCAGCCCTCATGAGAATTCACTCCGTATCATGAGGACAGCACCAAGCCATGAGAGATCTGCCCCCATGACCCAAACACCTCCCACCAGGCCCCACCTCCAACACTGGGGATTAAAATTCAACATGAGATTTAGAGAGGACGACATCCAAACTCTATCACCAGCCCTTGAGCTGTACATCTTGTATTCCTTTTTTTCTTTGTGCCTGTTTGGAATTTGATGAAATATGATGCAGCAGTAAAGCAGCTGGTAACTGTTGGCCACCGTTGGGAATATGCATTAATCAGGTAAGACAGCAATTAAGAGAAAAAAGTCATGTGAATATTATTTCAGAACCCATTAAAATTCAGAATGGCTCAAACTTGCTTAAGTAAACAATAGGAACTATTTGGGGCCAAATAATATGTTTTAAGAATTTTAAAAAATACTTTCAAAGAAAGAGATTGTAAACTTGAGAGAAAGCTTGCTGAGCTATGCCAAATACATTGTTCCAGGAAACCTGGGCCACCAGGCCTCTGAGGCAGTAAGTGTGTGAGGAGAGAAAATTTAGGGAGACAGCCAAGATATTAAGTATTCTCCACATTTCTCAGGTGGAGAGTAGCAGACACAGGGCTATGTCCTCCAGTAAGGGAGTTTCTGTCTGACATTTCTCTTGCAGGAATACTTTTGCCCAAGTTTCTTCTCTAAGTGTTTATTTTTTAAACTTTTATTTTAGGTTCAGGGGTACATGTGCAAGTTTATTATATAGGTAAATTTGTGTTATGGGGGTTTGTTGTACAGATTATTTCATCAGCCAGATACTAAGCCTAGTACCCAATAGTTATTTTTTTCTGATTCTCTCCATCCTCCCACCCTCCACCCTCAAGTAGGCCCCAGTGTCTGTTGTTCCCCTCTTTGTGTCCCTGTGTTTGCATCATTTAGCTCCCACTTGCAAGTAAGAACATGCAGTATTTGTTTTTCTTTTCCTACATTAGTTTGCTGAGGATAATCTTCTCTAGCTCCACTCATATTCCTGCAAATGACATGATCTCTTTCGTTTTTATGGCTGCATAGTATTCCATGGTGTTTGTGTACCACATTTCCTTTATCCAGTCTGCCATTGATGGGCATTTAGGTTGATTCTATGTCTTTGCTGTTGTGAATCGTGTTGCAATCAACTTACATGTGCATGTGTCTTTCGGTACAATGATTTATATTCCTTTGGGTATATACCCAGTAATGGGATTGCTGGGTCAAATGGTAGTTCCATGTTTAGCTCTGTGAGGGATCGTCATACTACTTTCCACAATAGTTGAACTGATTTACACTCCCACCAACAGTGTATAAGCATTCCCTTTTCTCTGCAACCTCACTAGCATCTGTTATTTTTTGACTCTTTAGTAATAGTCACTCTGGCTGCTGTGATATGATGTCTCATTGTCATTTTGATTTGCACTTCTCCAATAATCAGTGATATTGAGCTTTTTTTCACATGCTTGTTGGCCACATGCATGTATTCTTCGGGAAAGTGTCTGTTTATATCCTTTGCCCACTTGTTAATGGGGTTATTTGCTTTTTCTTGTATATTTGTTTAAGTTTCTAATAGATGCTGAATATTAGACTTTTGTCAGATGTTTTCCAAGTGTTTGATCCTAAGCTAGGAGTAAGTGCTGTGTTTACTTTCATCCTCTGTTATAACAAGTTCTAAAATATATTGTGTAAAGGTAATAGTTACCTACATGTGAGATAAAATGTATGTATTTTAATACAGGTTTTCAGCTTGTGATCAAGCCTCCTTTAATCTAGAATGATTTTGAAATGGAATAATCGGTATAATATTAATACAGAAATTAAAAAGAAATAATTTAGGCAGATAGTGAGGGTAAGGAAGTCCTCGGTAAGGTTTTCCTTTTAATGAAAAGCAGCCCCCAAATCATTTCTTTTCTAAAAAAGAGCAGCCTTAAAAATCGAGCTGCAGACATAGGCAAGAAAACTGCAAGCTTGCACGAGTGAATGACAGCAGCTTGGCCAACAGGAAAAGGCTACCTGGGGCCAAGTATGTTTAACATGGAGGCTCCATCTTCCCTTTTCTTTGTCAACCATGTGTGCAGTCAAGAAGCCGACGTGGTGCTGGCCAGGTAAAGAGCCCACTTGCTTAATAAAATATTAGGGTGGGGCACCCAGCTTCTTCGTATGCTATGTAAACAGCACACCTGGCCCAACCAATCTCTTGAGTCCTATGTAAATGAGACACCACCTCCTCAAGCTTGGCTATAAAACCCCATGCATTTCACCACAGAACCAGACGACCCACTCTGGCACCCCTCTGTCTGCAGGAGAGAGAGCTATTCTATTTTTTCTTTATTTTGCCTATTAAATCTCCACTCTTATACTCACTTCTTATGTATTTGTGTCCTCAATTCCCTTGGTGTGAGACGATGAACCTTGGGTATTTACCCCAGACGATGACTCTGCTTCAAGAGTTTCCATAAAGGCAATACTTTTATAAGTATTGACACATTTTATTAAATGCAGTATAATGCATCTGCCAGTAATGTTTTATTTTGCTCAATATGTGGCTTAAAGACAGTTTTCCATTTTTTAGATCATTTATCAACATTTGAGGATCCAACTGTGCTAATGGTCACCTTTACTAACAGTAATGTACAGCATCAAATAAAATTCCTGTCCCTTATGAGTTTCTGAGTATTGTCTTCTGTGTAAACATTGGTAGGTTATTCTTATTTATTTCAATTGTTTCAACTATTTTATATTCATAAAATATTTATCAGCACCTACCATGTGTCAGGCACAATGTGGGTACATCGAATATAATACAGCATAATCCCAGGCCTCAAAAAACTCACAGCCTGAAGAGGGAAACAGCCAAATACACAAATAAATTGTTCACATGCTTAGGTGTTTGCAACCATTCAGGCCTAGGCACGGAAGAGGCCACACCCTGTACTAGTATACTCTGTGTAGTGCACTGGGGAGTCCAACATAGTTGGAGAGGCTGGAAGAGGAAGTGGTGGGTGACTTGGGGCTTGGAAAGGAGAAATTGTCAAGAGCTTAGGTTGGAGAGATAAGAAAGAACTGGATCATAAAGGGTTTGTAAGTCATGCTCAGGAATTTGGACTTAGTATTGCAGATGTAAAAAGTTTTAAGGAGGGCAGTTACAGGACACTTTGGTGAGAGAGTGGGAGATGGTGTGAAAGGTGGAATGTTGGACCAGGATACTAGCTCTTTGAAAGTATCATTATTCAGCCAGTTGTGGTGGCTCACACCTGTAATCCCAGCACTTTGGGAGGCCGAGGCAGGTTCATCACCTGAGGTCAGGAGTTCGAGACTGGCCTGGCCAACATGGCGAAACTCCATCTCTACTAAAAATACAAATAAAGAAATAAAAAACTAGCAGGGTGTGGTGGCATGCACCTATAATCCCAGCTACTCGGTGGAATCGCTGGAACTGGGAGGTGGAGATTGCGGTGAGCCTAGATGGCACCACTACACTCCAGCCTGGGCTCTGTCTTAAAAAAATAAAATAAAAATAAAATCAAGAATCATTATTCTTTTTTTTTTTTACATCTCACTTTATCGCACAGGCTGGTCTTGAACTCCTGGCCTCAAGTAATTCTCCCGCCTCAGCCTCCCAAAGTTTTGGGCTTACAGGCCACTGTGAGCCAGACCAGTATCACTATTCTTGATGGTTAGAGAAGTGGGAATCAGTAAGAAACCTATTTTGATATGCATAAAAATAAGTACTCCATTGATATATTTATGAAAATTATATATAGTTTTGGAAAAGGGTATTTTAAAGGCTGCAGTGAAACTCTTAGGAGAAACTAGAAGTGAAACCTTTTAAAAGCACATTTTGAGTTCTTTCTTAGTAAAATGTATTACTCAGATTAATTATGTGTAAATTTGAATTTTTAATATTCATGGATTTCAATTTTCCCAAAGCAGGGTTTGGATGAGTAAAAGCAAAGTTGGAGCAATTCAGGCCTAGAAACTCCAAAGCAACTACCATCACATTCAATCACCATTCAAACAAGGCACATGCTTCGAGGGTTTAGATGTGTTTGTTAAGAAACAAAAACAAAGTTCTGGATTTAATATAATTTTTAAAAGATACGATTTTACAACTCCTTTTTTTGGGGGAGGCATTTAAAAAATCTATTTTGAAAATATATAGGACAAAAAATAGGAGAATTTAAGCTTTCCACACTGATGTGAAAAAGTATAAGGGTTAAGGTGATGTCACCAAAATGGCAGAGTAGAAGTAATCTGACTTCACTCTCCCATACAGAAAATGAAACAGAACTAGCCAGTGTAAAGATCATCACCACCAATATCCAAGAACTCAAAATCGAGGCTGTGACAATCCCTGGAGACACAAAGAAGTGAAAAACTGCAAGCAGAACATAAGAGAAATTGATTTCTCTATCCATAATGGCCTTCCTTCAAACTGCAAGGCACTTCCTGGAAATGTCCCCCAGCACTCATGCTTTCAACACCAGAAAAAGTGAGGTCAAGGTGGACAGCCATCTTCCCCAATATCTTGAATTCCTATGCAGGAAAGCTGTTCCTGTCTCCGCCCATGGGAAACATCATGAGTGTCTGCAGCCAGAAGGACCCTGAGGACATCTGGAAGCTAGACAGAAGAGGTGGTGCTAGCAGCCCCAGTGCACACAACTTGGGAGCTGCTCTCCATCCCAGACAAAGAGATGCCAAATCAGAGAGGCAGTTTGGCAGCACCATGCTGTAGGAGATGCACTGCATGGATCCTTGGGGGCACAAACCCCTAGCCAGCTTTCCTACCCAGCCAGGGAATCCGCTCTGGGACACCTCCCTTCCAAGATGGGCAGTGCTTTGAGAGGCTGCAAAAGCTGTGGCAAACCTGGTCTTAGGCACCATCTAGTGCCGAAAAGTAGGTAGTGATCTAGTGCTAAGGGAATCAACAGGCAAACTTCACTGGTAACCTCTAAACACACATATGCTAGTAAGAGCAAAGTAACACAGAGAGCAAAGACTGGAATAAATAATGAATCCTTCAATGCAAAGACATAGTTGTATATTTATAAGAAACAACAGCAAATAGGGAACCATGACCTCCTTAAATGGACAGAGCAAGATTCCAGTACTGACCCTAATGAAATACCGATATGTAAGTTCTCAGATCAAGAATCCAAAATAGCAGTTTTGAGGAAACTCTGCAAACTCCAAGATAACATATAAAAGCAATTCAGAAATTTATCAGAGAAATTTAACAAACAGATTGAAATAATTTTTAAAAAAATTAAACAAATTTTAGAACTGGGAAATACATTGGCTGATCTGAAAAATGCATCAGAAGGTCTCAACAGCAGAACTAATAAGGCAGAAGAAAGAAGTAGAAAATAACCCCAGAAGAGCAAATATAAGTCTTTTGCCTTCAAGAGGGAGTTGAGGAAGAGCAAGCAGCAGAAAGCTTATTCAAAGAAATTAGAACTAAAAAAGAATATTTTCCTACAATATATTATATTGGAGAATACCCAAATAATGAAATATCTGTTGTTTAATTTAACATAACTTTAGATTCAAAATTATGGCAAGTTTGTTCATGAGTATCCCATTACACTTATCTACTTATTTTAATCATTCACCTAGATTATTTATGAAAACTGCAATAGACATCATTTAAAGTTATGAAACCGCCATTGCAAAATTGTAACTGAGACAGTGAAAATGATCTGACCTAACTGACTTGCTTCTAGCCTCCATGCTATTCTTGTTCACTAACTTAGTTTATAGTTTAGCTTTGAAACAAAGATAACAGTCCTTTCCCAGAACAAACTTCCTTCACGTCTGTGGACTAGACTGCCTAAGCCCACAAGATTATAAGTTAGGGTATTTTTACTAAATAATTCCAGATTTAGCTGTCTCCATTAAACCAATATTAATGTTTCATTTATTAAAAATTACACAAGCAAAGATCATTCTGTTTTGGGATGATTTATAGTTTTGTAGCTTCTCTGCCAAATTTTGGCACCTTATAGTATTTGGTAGAGATAAGTATGAAATTGCGTGATCAATAAATGCAAACAAAAATGTATTTTGGCAACTCTTAAGACATCTCTAATATTACTTTACCAATAATTTTTAAAGCTAGCTTGTTTATTAAAAATTTTATTTTAGTCACGTAACTTGAAAAAGCATTTGACTAGTCTTTTCTTTTTTTCTGTTAAAGTATTTAAGCACTTTTATTTTTCTTTGAGCCAATTAATTAGAACTCATATATTTTCAATAGTGAAACATGGTGTACACAAGACATAAATACATAGACATATTAGGCATGCCAATAGAATTACATTTTATAGATTCGTAAGACCTCCTTTCTCCTGTCTTTTAACTGAATCTTTGAGTTCCGGGCAGAGCCCACACTGAATCCTGGGTTTTCAAAAAGGTAGAAGTATTATGAGGCTAGACCATGTGATGCTTTTACGGTGCACTTAAAATTTTTTTTTTTCCAAACAAAGACATTTCTAAGTGTCCAAATTACACTTTCTCTTAAAAGCCCCAGAGTAGCTTCTGTTGAAATAGCTATTAATGAAGAAAACAGAATTCAGTTAACTGAGAAGAAAAAACTTTTGCTCAAAAAGACAAGGTCCTAGGAGAGAAATAAACAAAAACAAAAACATGAAGGCCTTTTAAATACAAACATGCGCACATACATATACACATCTTGGATGTTAGCTTTTAATTAAGCTGACTCTCAACCATTGAGCTTCTAAAAAATATTTTTCCTTCCCAGAGGCCTCCCAGCAGGAATGGACCCAATACCTTCCATTTTCAAGTTTACATGATATCAAAGGGAATAAGATCAATACACAAATAAGTGGAGGCAAAGTCTGGACAACATAAGGGGGAGTGCACTGGGCACAACAGACTCAAAACCAACTCAAAACCTGATCTTAACCAAAATGCAAAGTGGGTGTATGAGTGAGCCCTATTGCTTCCCATGGTCGTACCGGAGAAATGGCTTATCAATCCCAGATAGAAAAACAATAGGCTCCTGGCATACAATCCGGTTAACTCACCCTTTGAGCATGTCTGCTCTTGATCTCCATTCTTCCCCAGTAGTGAAAGGGATGTGCACTTTTACCCACGGGGCCCTTCAAGACGGTTCAAGGAAAATCTCACTGGCAGCTGCTGGGATCCTCCTGAACACTGTCTTGTCACAAGCCTCTGGCTGCTGAACACAGCACCGTCCCAGTCTCTCCTGGCTGGCATGCCAAATTCTGTTTCCGGGCCAAAATGAGGGTTAGGCTGCTATTTCTTGTGGCCCAATATCGAGATGCAGATGAACTGGGAATGAAGAGAGTTTTTATTTCTGTAACCAGTTACAGGGAGAAGGCCTGGAAACTATCACCAGACAAACTCAAAATTAGAAAGTTTTCTAGAGCTTATATGTCTACGTGTAAGTGTGCATTCATCTAAAGACATAAGTGATTAACTTCTTTTAATCTATAACTAAGGTTTAGTCCTGAAGACCTTCATCTGGAACCTCAGTAAATTTACTTAATCTAAATAAGTCCAGGTGCTGGGGTGTTTACTCTTATCTTGTCTCCTGCTAAATCACGGAGGTCTGGGGATTTCCTTCAGACCTGCAGTAAACTTGTTTGCGGAAGCCTGGAGAGTTTCTTCAGACCCACAATAAAACTTGTTTAATCATGCTTTAAGGCCCAGAAAAAAGCCTAGGCAAAGCTCTTGGTGGGCTTTTGTTACATTCTAGGCTTTATATAAGGGCACTGGCTTTTTTAGCTTTCAGTATTTAACTTAACCACTCAGTCAGTACTGAAACTGTTGTTATGGAGGCTTGCATTAGTGAGACCTGGCCTGCCACACTGCTGCTGCCTTCAGAGAGCTTACAGCCTAACACATTTGGTTTGCAGTGGGAGAACCCCTGCCCTAGTGCTCAGGCACTTGGCATTCAATAGCGGTCTAAGTGCAGTGGTGGAAATTTTCTCAATGCATGAAGCAGTTTTTATGCCCCCAAAATTTCACTGCTATTTTTCTTTTTTTTTTTTTTTTTTTTTTTTTTGAGACAGAGTCTCGCTCTGTCGCCCAGGCTGGAGTGCAGTGGCGCAATCTCGGCTCACTGCAAGCTCCGCCTCCTGGGTTCACGCCATTCTCCTGCCTCAGCCTCTCCGAGTAGCTGGGACTACAGGCGCCCGCCACCGCGCCTGGCTAATTTTTTGTATTTTTAGTAGAGATGGGGTTTCACCGTGGTCTCGATCTCCTGATCTCGTGATCCTCCCGCCTCGGCCTCCCAAAGTGCTGGGATTACAAGCGTGAGCCACCGCGCCCGGCCTCACTGCTATTTTTCTTGAAGCACATATTTTCCTCATACCTTTAAGACCCCAGGGCATACAACAGTGATGGAAGCAGGTGAGGAAGAAAACATTGCTAGATAGAGATGGGCATTGGTAGCATTGTTGAAGGGAGGTATCAGGGAATCTGACTGCTTGGAATAAGAAAGAGAGATGATCACAATTTTGACAACCAGGTTCTATATTCAGCTAGGAATAGAAAAATGTCCTAGGAAAGAATAAAATGGTCGAAACATCAAAATGCTTACAGAATTTCTGGCATAAATTTGGTAACATTTTTTTCTCTTCTACATTTTTCCAGAAAATTCCATTGTAACTCATTGAGGTCACGGTATTCTGATAGCTGCCAAGCAGAGTCATGGTTCTTTTGTAATTGCTAATAAATCGTTCACTTTGAAAATTTCCTTAGAGAAATTATTTAATTCTGTGGAACCAGTTTTTGAGCAGGGGCAATGAGCAATGATTGGAGTCAGTTTTCCAGCTACTGAATTACTGATTGCAGGCTCTGTCAAGGTCTGGTTTATCCAGAGCTACAGCAGTTTAACTATCATTGACCAGGAACATATTCAGGGGTTGAACTCTCCTGACTTGTGGTAGACAAGCCCTAAATAAGATTTCAGACAGATGTTTTCTCATTGCACAAATGTTTTCATCACACAGATGTTTTTCATTGTAGGTGTGTGTGTTTTGGACTATTACAAAAGTCCAGAGTTAAATAGTCCCTGAAAAGAAGAACATCTGCCTCTGTAATGAATTTGCCAACACATTACAGGTTGGTTGGTCAGGGCGAGAGAGAGAGAGAGAGAGAGAGAGGTGTTTTGAGGTGTTAAGGTTGTGGCAGGGCAGAGAACAGGGGAATCCATGCCTTGAATATAGTGATGTATAGAATTTGTTACATGGAGTTATTGGACCTCAAAATACAAACCTCTGAGCCTCCCAGTAGGTATTTTAAGCACAATTGAGAACAAGCGTAGGGCCCTACAAATAGCTGTGTAGGAGTGCACGGCACAACTTCAGAGGTCACGTTCACATAAACTGGAATGTGGATGGTGCCCCCTGGAATTATGCAAAACAGTAGCTCTGGTGTCTTTAAATTCTCAGTGCCTGAAGACCTGAGGTACACAGTAAGTCTTTGTTGAATTAATCTGTTTTGTGTGGGCCTTTAAATTTCTCAACAATGTTGTCAACTCATTTTTCTCCCAAACATTTGGCCCCTAGGAGGAGTTTCTGATACAGCCCATTGAGGCATTTTTAATATATCTCTTTCAAAAATTGACACGCAAAGCAGAAAATATATGGATATTTAGCATTCATTCCATAAACATCTATTAGATGCCTACCATGTTCCAGAAACTGTTTTTCATGCTGAGGATTATAGCAGGGAAAAAATAAACAAAAATCTCTGCCATCGCGGAGTTCTATTTCAGTTAACATACAGGATTCAAGTAGCAAATTTTACAATTAGATTATTTCTACATGTGTATGTATAAATCATACATACATAAAGCTTAGAAATTTTGGATATATATATATACAAGTTTTATACATACATATGTGTATGTATACATATGTGTGTATACATACCTTCATATGCACACACATAGAAATTTACATCCAAATATGTGATATTGAATATTTACAAAATTAATCATATATTGGCCAGACAGTAGATGTTGCTAAGTTGCATTATACAGGCCAGACAGTAGATGTTGCTAAGTTGCATTATACAGGATATATATATATATATAAAATCTAGGTGATGTAACTTGTTTTATTTTTTTTCAACTTTTATTTTAAGTTCTGAGGTACCTGTGCAGGATGTGCAGGTTTGTTACATAGGTAAATGTGTGCCATGGTGGTCTGCTGCACAGATCAACCCATCACCTAGGTATTAAGCCCAGCCAGCATCCATTAACTATTCTTCATGATGCTCTCCCTCCCCCGGCCTCCCCCAACAACAGGCCCAGTGTGTGTTGTTTTCCTCCCTGCATCCACTTGTTCTCATAGTTCAGCTCCCACTTGTAAGTGAGGACATGTGGTGTTTGGTTTTCTGTTCCTGTGTTAGTTTGCTGAGGTTAGTTTTGGTTTTCTGTTCCTATGTTAGTTTGCTGAGGATAACGGCTTCCATTTCCATTCATGTCCCTGCAAAAGACATGATCTTGTTCCTTTTTATGGCTGCATGGTATTCCATGGTGTATGTACCACGTTTTCTTTATCCAGTCTATCACTGATGGGCATTTGGATTGATTCCATGTCTTTACTATTGTGAATAGTGCTGTAATGAACATACATATGCATGTATCTTTATGATAAGATGATTTATATTCCTTTATATTCCTTATATACCCAGTAATGGGATTGCTGGGTCAAATGGTATTTCTGCTTCTAGATTTTTGAAAATCGCCACATTGTCTTCCACAATGGTTGAACTAATTTGTATTCCCACCAACAGTGTAAAAGCATTCCTTTTTCCCCACAACCTCACCAGCATCTGTTGTTTCTTGACTCTTTAATGATTGTAATTCTGACTGCCATAAGATGGTATCTCATTGTGGTTTTGATTTACATTTCTCTACCAGTGATGACGAGCTTTTTCTCATATGTTTGTTGGATGCATGAATGTCATCTTTTGAGAAGTGTCTGCTCGTGTCCTTTGCCCACTTTTTATTAGGATTGTTTGTTTTTTTTTTCTCGTAAATTTGTTTAAGTTCCTTGTAGACTCTGAATATTATACCTTTGCAAGATGAATAGATTGCAAAAATTTTCTCCCATTCTGCAGGTTGTCTGTTCACTCTGATGATAGTTTCTTTTGCTATGCAGAAGCTCTTTAGTTTAAGTAGATCCCATTTCTCAATTTTTGCTTTTGTTGTAATTGCTTTTGGCATTTTCATCATGAAATCTTTGCCCGTGCCTATGTCCTGAATGGTATTGTACAGGCTATATTTTTAACTATGTTTCATTACAAGTAGAAAATAAAAACAAGAAAATTACAAAAAAAACTTATGAAAATTAAAAATACTGTTCTATATGCTTCATGTGTTAAAGAGAAAATCAAAACCTAAATTATAGACAAGAAGTAAATAATGACAATTAATAAATAAATGACAATGAATGTACTTAAATTAATACCTATGGCAAGAGGGAGAAGCAGTACTCAGAGGAACCTCTATCGACTTAAATGCATGTTCTAGGAAAAGAGAAAGATTCAGAGCTGGAGTAGAGAGACCCATGAGAAGGTGATCGTTGCCTGAGCTTTTCAGGTGAGTGTGTTAAGTGTTTGGATACGGGCTGTTTCGTAGGTGAAGCTGATAAAATTGCTGATATACTGGGTGAGTTGGTGAGGAAGAGAGAGCAAATTAGCCATTGCTTGATAACATTTCAGTGAAATGTATACCAGCCAATATGACAATTAAATCAAACATTTACATTTTAAGCTCTTGCCTATCCCCATTGGAAAAGAAAGTTTCTATTTCTAATGGAAGGAATTTCAGGAATCAGCAAGAAAATGAGAAGAACTTTGGGGTTGGGTTGGGGAGGAGCAGAAACTCCCTGAGATAATTCCACACGCTTATAAGACCTATTGAGGAATCAACTGGACTGACTTCTTTGGGGATGGTCTTGGTGGCTGTGGAGGGAGGGAACAGGGGTAGGTGACATGTGGGTATGGGTAGAGGAGGAAGGAGGCAAGTATCAGAAGGGCTGGTGCCAAGGCAGCCCCACTGTATCCTCTACCACTGAATTAGGCACGTATCCAGCCATGGCTATGTGAGACCTGGTGGCCGTGAGCAGTTTCCTGCATGGGATCTTCCATGGGTTCTCCCTGGACAAGGAGCCCTCCTGGCCAAGGCCTTGCTGAAGGCTCCCTCCCTCCAGTTGCTTCCCTGCCTCTTGCTTCCTTGCCTGAATACACACTGGCCATCTGCCCTTCCAGGCCTCTCTCCTGTCCTTCCAAGCTTCACAGATTGTATCATCCGCTTTCTTGCAAGTCTGCATAATTTAGTCAGTATTTAAAAATGTTCTATACTATAACCTCACTGACAACTGCAAGAAATGGCCTGGGAGGTCGTGGCACGGGATGCTAGTTTAGATGCCGCCACTCACTGGCTTGGCGACATTGTTTGTCTCCCTGTGCCTCAGTTTCTGCATATATCAATAATGGAGTTGAATGAGATGATGTCCTCTAGCTCCTTTGTTTGGAATCCTTAACAATATGTCAACTTGGAACACATATCTCAGAAATAAGTGGTTTGTTAGAAAGCTTCCTATTTGTGAGTACTGTATGATGTTACTGCAACTCTTTTTAGCAAATTTGACTTATTTCGATAGCTATTTTCCTTAGTCTTAGTCTCCATTGACCATGCTTCATGATTTTCCAATTTAAAAGCCTAAGTGTAAAAATGGGAGAAAAATCACAGAACACGTTTGGAAAAAAGAGTTTTGAAAGTAAGTTTATTTAAAGGAAGAATAAACACTTGGATTTTCATTGTTTAAGGGAGAACAATTCTGGAAATATCTATTCTTGTGCCATTTCTTTTTGTGTGTGTGTCAGCCAACAGGAGGTAAATATCATGTGCCATTTCCTAACTGTTTAGGACATAGATCGAATAAACCAGAGATCAATTAAACCTATAGACAGTATTTTAAGAAAACCTCATGTCTGGAAAGTCTGTTAAATCAAGTTTATCCTAAAACTGCCTCTGTATATATTTTAAGTTCAGCCTAAAGGTTTCTCCGTACATCAAGAACTATGATCTAAATGGAGTTATAAACAGATTGTAATCTATTCTGTGCTAATCACCAAGTTTTGGCCAATCAAAAGTGGCTAACTGTTCAAACTTCGTTCAAATAAGGCAAACCCTGAGCTGTAACCAATCCGGCTGTGTCTGTAACTCACTTCTATTTTCTGTACATCACTACCCTTTTTCTGTCTATAAATCTTCTTCCACCATGTATCTCTGCTGGAGTCTGAGCCTTCTCTGGCTCAGGAGGCTGCCTGATTTGCGAATTGTTCTTTGCTGAGTTAAACTGCTTTAAATTTAATTCAGCAAAAGTTTTTTCTTTTAACAAGTCCTTTTTATTTTTTAAGAAAAAAACCAGCATATTTGTATTCATCAAATAGATGCTACTAAATGAGAAACAATTTGTACAATGTTTTTTATTTAGCCAACAAGACATCTTCTCTCTTGTTTTATCTTTAGGATGATGTTTATCCCAATCTTCAAATTATATCCTATCTCTTTATAAATTCCTCTGTTCAGAACATGTTAAAAATGCACTTGATTCATGACAGCCCATTAAAGAAGAAGCCTGCCATCTGAGCTTTCTTACTTAAGAGGTAAACAGTGTACTTTTGAAAATTATATTGAATAAAATATATTTTGGAATTTCTTGTCACCATCTGGAACACTTTTATAAGGCAACTCAGTAAAACACAGAAATGAATATACACATACATATATATTTATATATTGAATATATATACATATTTGAATATATATATATATGTACACATATATGAATATATATAGTGGTTTCCACTTACCCAAAAGAAGTAGTAACTGGGAGCATGCTTTTGCTGAGTTCCTATTCTAGACTTGACACATCATCATGAGTGACATGGTTGTCCACTCTCAGGTGGCTTCCATTCAATTTTGATGTCTGTCATCCATGTCTCTTAATTTTTCTTTCATTCTTTTATCTTTTACCCTTCAAGGCCACTGCTTGGTTTTTTGTATCCACTTTGCTCTTTAATTTATTCTGGCGAATGCATTCCTGCAGCTATGATATTTTTCATGCCCTGTGTCACCAGTTGATCTCCTTTCTGTAACTTTTTCTTCTTGCCTCATGTTTTCAATATCTGTCTTTATCTCTTTGAGGATAGTTCTTGGCTTATTTTTAAGTCTTAGTCTGCCTGGGGTATTGATTTTTCATCTTCTAATATAGATTGTCCCATTTAATGTTTTTTTTTTTTTTTTTCCTAATGCCCATGCTCCCCAGTGTCTCATTAATTTTTCTTAGGAGTTTAAAGTCTCAAGCAGCCACCTTGGTTTGTCAAGGGTACCATGACCTGGGATCTCCTAGACTTACTCTTTTATATTAAATGAATGATAAACAGATACTTACATGAATAAAATACATGAATTAACTTTTAAAAAGCAATAAAATAAGGTCAAGCAAGTGTCGATGATGATTTGGGAGGTGGGGGCAATCCCTGCACAGAGTTCAAATCTGTATCAATTTGTACTCTGCTTATCTGAGTACAAATTCATACAGACTTTCTGTGGGAAAATTTGGCCATATGTACTACAAACTTTAAAGATGCACCTACTCTTTGATTAAAAATGTCTTCTTTGGCTAGGAGTAGTGCCTCCCATCTGTAATCCCAGCACTTTGGGAGGCCAAGGTGGGAGGATCACTTGAGCCCAGGAGTTCAAGACCAGCCTGGGCAACACAGGGAGATTCCCCATCTCTATAAATAATTTAAAAATTAGGTCAGGTGCAGTGGCTCACGCCTGTAATCCCACAACTTAGGGAGGCCGAGGCAGGTGGATCACCTGAGGTCAGTAATTCAAGACCAGCCTGGTCAACATGGTGAAACCCTGTTTCTACTAAAAATACAAAAATTAGCCAGACTTAGTGGCAGATGCCTGTAATCCCAGCTGCTTGGGAGCTGAGGCAGAAGAATCATTTGAACCTGGGAGGCGGAGGTTACAGTGAGCCGAGATCACACCATTGCAGTCCAGCTGAGCAACAAGAAACTCTGTTTCAAAAAAAAAAAATTGCTAGGCGTGGTGGCATGCATCTGTGGTTGAGACACTCAGGAGGCTGAAGTGGGAGGATCACTTGAGCCTGGGAGGTTGAGGCTGCAGTGAGCTTGTTGGTGCCACTGAACTCCAGCCTGGGTGGCAGAGTGAGACTCTGTCTGAAAAAAAAAAAAAAGTCTGCTTCAAGAGTTCACATTAAAAAAGTAATTAGTCCAGTGTGTGAATGTGTGCAGGTAAGGGTATTCATTGTAGTATTAGTTTTCATAGAGAAAGATTGCTCAAATGAATTTCAGAAGGGAATAGAGGAATCTGATTCATTGATTTTTCAATGAGCTCCCTCTCCTCTGTGTGTCCTTGGCCATTAAAAATATATATATATGGTGGCTTTGAGAATGGAGGAGGTCTTTCTCTCTGAACTTGAGCTCCTTTGTAGTTTCAAATCAAAACTTATCCCAGGTTCAAAAGTTCCAAATCTGTGATTCTGTGACCCTCTGAGGTCTATGACTCAGCTTCTAGGACTCTGTGAAGTAGGCACAGGATACATGTCTTCATTTTATTAACGAAGTTTTGAAAATCATAAAATGAAACAAAACCAAAAACTTGCTTTCATCTCAGCTACATGAAGAAAATTAATATCTGGGGCATTGAAATATTTTGTTTACATCCTTTCTCTTAGAGAGGGCCTCATAGCGCTGATGTCAATCTCAAAGGGGTTCGTGATTCAAAAACATCAGGAATTAATGCCATAGACCATCATGGCATGTCTAGTACTTACTGAATTCGTATATTACCAATTTATCTATCTCTAGTGGAGACCCTTCAGGGCAATGTTAACATACCTTTTGATGTGGAAAATTAAAAATATCTCTCAACAAATTGCTATGTTTGATCAGATTCGTTTACATTTTTCCTAATTGTATTCCTGTCATATTTTTTCTCTCTGTCTGGATTTGTCACTCAAAGTTTTAAGAAAGCGCTTACTTTCTCCCTTTCTTTCAAATGTGAGATGATTGGTAGATTTTATATCCATAGTTGTATGATCTGGGCACCCTAGGGTTGAGGTGAATTCTGAGCCTAAGATTTATTTACATCTTTTCCGGTTTTCCACCTGCACTATATCCAAGCAAACCTTTCAGTTTCCCATATTTAATATACCTAGTGACTAAGACATTTTCAAATAAGTTGATATAAATACCCCTTTTGTTCCAACAACTCGAAAGTCACTCATTTTTGCCAGTAATCAATATTTCTAATCCGATGAGTCCATATATGCATTTAGAGTTCTCTTAGGTATTCTTTTTCTTTCTTTCTTTTTTTTTTTTTTTTGAGATGGAGTCTTGCTCTGTCGCCCAAGCTGGAGTGCAGTGCCATGATCTCTGTTCAGTGCAACCTCCGCCTCCTGGGTTCAAGGGATTCTCCTGCCTTGGCATCCGAAGTAGCTGGGATTACAGGCATGCGCCACCACACCCAGCTAATTTTTGTACTTTTAGTAGAGACGGAGTTTCACCATGTTGGCCAGGCTGCTTTTGAACTCCTGACCTCAAGTGATCTGCCCACCTGGGCCTCCCAAAGTGCTGAGATTACAGGTGTGAGCCACCATGTCCAGTCTCCCTTAGGTATTCTTGAAATACAACATAGCCAAGCTGTGTTTACTCAAACCTCTTTATTTTTCTTGTTGCTTCCTTTCCATTTAACATTTCTCCACAGAATCAAAGGGCAGTAGCTAGAGAGGTATGAATGAAGCAGTGTAAGTACTTGAAGATCTGCTGAATCATGAAAAGACTAAAAGATCAGATTGTGCCTCCCTTGTCTGGAATTCATTCCAAGCTTGTGCATTATAGGAACACATCTTTTCCACTCATTGCTTTTCCACCTGTGGAGATCTTATTGTCTACCTGACATACATATTTTAGTTTATCTTTGAGAATGCATCTCATTTCTTCAAAATCAGATTTACATTTTACTTAAAGAGCCTAAGGAAGAATTCAATTTAATTTGGAATAGTAAAATAATAATCGAAACATGTTTGATGGGATCACTTCAGTAATGGGGCTGGATACTTGTAGGACTATATTCCCAGGCTTAAGTTGGAATCTCCAATTAACTTACAGTTAGTTCTTGCAGTCATTATATGAAAAAGATACTTGCACACAAATGTTTCTAGCAGCACAATTCACACTTGCAAAAATATAGAACCAGCCCAAAAGCCCATCAGTCAACGAGTGGTAAAGAAACAGTGATACACACACACACACACACACACTCTCACACACACACACACACTCTCACACACACACACACACACACACACGGAATGCTACTCAGCCATAAAAAGGAATGAATTAATGGCATTCGCAGCAACCTAGATGGAATTAGAGACTGTCATTCAAAGTGAAGTAACTCAGGAATGGAAAACCAAACATCATTATGTCCTCACTCATAAGCAGGGGCTAAGCTATGAAGATGCAAAAGCATAAGAATGAGACAATGGGCTTTGGGAACTCAGGAAGAAATGGTGGGAAGGGGGTAAGTGTTAAAAGTCTATGAATCGGGTTCAGTGTATGCTGCTCGGGTGATGGGTGCACCAAAATCTCACAAATTACCACTAAAGGACTTAATCGTGTAACCAAATACCATCTGTTCCCCAAAAACCTATGAAAATAAAAAATAAAAACCAAAAAACCTTACAGTTAGTTCTTGGAAGTAATCTAGTTACTGAAAGGCAGGATATTATCCCTGTTAATTGTCTTGAAATAATGATGACTGTGATCTTACTGAGTTTTATAGGTGAGAGGACAATTATTTTCAAATTTTTAATGTCTCTATATGTCTGATGGTGGGTGGAGAGAATGGAAGAATTTGTGGGGAGTAAATGTCTTGTCAATAAAGTGACTAAACCCTTTCACTGCATGTTTAGTAGATGCCTATTAACAAGACATTGGCCTCTTCCTTAGGGACTAATTACTCTCGTTCTCTTCATCCCCTTTTGTGTCCTCATCACAAGAAGCCCCAGAGTCCCAGACCACCCCTCACCACACAGACTCTTACTCCCATAACGCTTTGTGCACGCTCCAGCCCCATCCATCTTCTACCCCTGAAGCCTTTCCACTGGGCGGTCTTCACCTCAATTCCCTACATCCCCAGTCTCTTTTCTGAAAATGCACTTCTTCTTGCATTAATTGAAACCTGGCTTTTCCTCAGCACTCTGCTTCTCTGAAATCTATCCAGCTGGTTGCTGGCTAGTTTTCACTCTCACAGACCCGGAACTACCAGGTTTGAAAGTAGGGTTACTCTCCTGGGCCCCTTCTGTTTCTAATTCCATCCTCCTCCTCTCCAATTCCCTGCAGACCCCTGTCTTTGAATGCTGTTGGACCATACAACCCACTGCCCTTCCTTTCTGCAGGCATCCATAGGCACTTTCAGATACTTACTCACTTTTTGTTGATTGTAACGTCTGGTTCATTGTCATCCCAACACGAATCCTGCTTTATTCTTCGTGATTTCAATAGCCACACAACTGGCTCTTCAGAAACCTACACTGAGGTTGTAGCTATGTGAGGTCTCAGCCTTACAGGGAAGAGTCTCTGTTGGGTAGGCATGGAGCTTGGTCTCCTTTCTCCCAGGAAGCCATGAAACCAAAGCTCAGATTCACAAAGTTTGGCAAATAAACTCAAGGTGAAAACTGGCTTAGTGCTAGGCTTATTTCTCTGGATTTCTGCCTTCATGAAGCTCCTGACCTGGAGTATTTTTTATTTATTGCCAGATCATTGATGTTTTTAAAAATATGTCTAGTCCACTTACTTAATATTACTTAAAAGGTTTCATTATATCTGTGATGATTTTTTAAAAATTGGCAAAATGTTTTATTATTTCATAACATGGGTTTACATTGATGATACAAACATTTTTCAAAAGACATATTTTTTTTTTGAGACAGAGTTTCGCTCTTGTTGCCCAGGCTGGAGTGCAATGGCACGATCTTGGCTCACTGCAACCTCCGCCTCCCGGGTTCAAGTGATTCTCCTACCTCAGCCTCCTGGGTAGCTGGGATTACAGGCGCCCACCACCATGCCCAGCTAATTTTTGTATTTTTAGTAGAGACAGAGTTTCGCTACGTTGGCCAGGCTTGTCTCAAGCTCCTGACCTTGGGTGATCCGCTCAAGCTTGGCCTAAAAAAGAGCTGGGATTACAGGTGTGAGCCACCAGCCCTGGCCTTCTTGCCCTACTCTTTCAGGAGCTAGGCTGTGATTCTTGGAATGCAGAGGGAGTCTATTAAGTCTATTATCTATTTTATGTACCTATTCTTTAACATGGGAAGTTCGTGTGTATGTTCTTAGGCAGCATGTGTCTCCCTGCACTCCTGAAGCAAATTACGTGTTATTTACACTCAGAAAGAAATAATAACTGAGGCTTTTGTTGGTTTATTCTCTTCCCTGTTCTGTTTTTCCCTCGGTCGAGCACAGAGAGGACAAGATAATTACGGTTTCTGTGCCAGATAGCAGTTGAAGGAACATGGTCCCTTCTTGGGGGGGTCTTGGCTGCCAGGATCCTTGTGTGTTTCCCCTTAGAGGAGATCCAGGGAGAGCTGGGCGAGGTGGTTCACGCCAGTAACTCCAGCACTTTGAGGGGCGGCAGATCACCTGAGCCCAAGACTCGAGACTAGCCTGGCCAACATGGTGAAACTCTGTCTCTACTACAATTAAAAAAAAAAAAAAAAAAAAAAAGCTGGACGTGGTGGCACAAGCCTGTAGTCCCAACTACTCAGGAGGCTGAGGCACAAAAATTGCTTGAGCCCAGAAGATGGAGGTTGCAGCGAGCTGAGATCACACCACTGCACTCCAGTCTGGGCAACAGAGTGAGAAAAATAAAAAAAAAAAATTTTAAAAAGGGAGAGCCAGAGCCAGGGAAAGCAGCCTCCTCTGGTCTGTGAGGAGATGAATGAAGGCTGAACGCGCTTCCTCCTGGGCACTGGCTGCAGGGTGCCGGGCGTGGGAGACACAGCCTGGCTGATTCTGTTCCACGCATGCTGAGGCCTTCCATGACCCGACTGAGTCATCTGTTTGCACAGAGGCAGCTACAGTGGCGTTTGTCGCTCTGTCAACCTAAGGTCCTCTGTCTCAGGTGGCTGCTGCTCTCCAGCTAATGGGTGATTATCTGGTCTGCCCCTTGTGGAGCCCTGTCTAAATGGGATCCAATAAAGTCCTTATAAATGAGTTTACTAGCATAAAACCTGCTCCCAATGTGCTCAAACCCATGACTCTTTCTGCAGAAGCACATTGACTCAGTTGATATTTTATTTAAACAAAGCCAAACAAAACCCCTTAGTTTCTATTAGGAGCTACCCAGGGCAGTGAACAGTCACACTCACAGTGAATCTGTAGATCCGGTTGACTCACCAGCAACAACTCCATTAGAGGAGGTGATTCTCAGACCATAGAGAGGAAGAGAGATTGCAGGACAGAGGAGGGGAAGGAAGGGCAGTTTGCCAGGGCCAAGGCCCTTCCAGATCTTTTCCATTAAATTCCTACAACCCTCTCCCATAAGTATCACTAAGTCAATTTTACTGGTGAGGAAAAGGCACTCAGAATTCATAAAGTGAAGGCACAATATATTATTGGGAAGTAAGGAATTTTGCCATAGGTCTAGGGAGTATTGAGGGGGTTTCTGGAATTTTGGAGTAGCTGCCTTAGATTCAGGGTGAAGGTAAGACAGAAAAATCAGTCCATGACTCTGCCATCCTTCAATGCCCTTATGGAATATTGCTGTAAAGACAAGATTAATGGTGCCAATGGGTGGGGGTCCTTCATGCATTGAGTTTACTCATAGACTAAGTAATCTCATCATAATTTATGATAGGTCATTATGAACGAAACAGATAATCACTCAATGTGAGAATTTAATTCCCTACCCATGCCTAACTAACTATGGTTCATTCTCAATATATATTTTACCTAGAATTCCATCATTCTTTTAAAAATGTAAAGTGAGAGGATGCTTTGTCTTTGCAGCTTTAACAAGCCCATACACACACACACACACACACACACACACACACACACACACACACACACACAAATTGAAACACCTCTTTCTCTACATGTTGGCTGCTAAGTAATAATTGGAACATCTGCTCGTTCCTGAAAATAAACTAGCCCGGCCCAGCCAGCCGTGGAGACGCACAATGAGAAATGTTTTTCCCCACTAGACTACGTCTCCCTGGTACAGAGGGGTTGTGAACAATTTAAATGAAAGTGAATAGTAAAGAAAATCCCTATCCTTTACTATCGTAGTCTCTGCAATCTTAAAAGAGACAAACTGTACAGGAAATAAAGAGAAGGCAAAAGACAGGGCAGCAAGATTTCCTTTTGACTAAAATCTGAATTGAAAGAGACTCTGATTCTCTCTTATTTTTTTCACGTTTGTATAATTGAATTTTCTTGGAATTTACGAAGTTACTGTGTTTAAATAAATTGAAATCCCTCTTGAAAGTGATTTTCTTGCCAACTATAATAAGCTTTTAATTACTTTTCCACAGCCTAGAAGCCTCTCTTCTGATACTTTGACGGGGAACACAAACTTTTTTTCCAAAAGCGAAGACAGGATTGCAGGTAAAGAAGTGGCTGTTCAGCCCCCAGGAGTTCATAGTTTATTCGTGTTTATCCTGCACAAGCTACAAAGCAAGGGCTAACTCGGAAGTGGGGCTGACCTCAACTCAGAACTTTTTATGCTCCTTTGCTGTGTGTGTGTGTGTGTGTGTGTGTGTGTGTGTGATTGAAAACTCCTGAATGGCTTTGGGGAAAATACGTCACTTTTCCTTCTTACAGGGTGTCCTCAGTTGTTTTATTCAGCTAGGGCTAGTTTAACAGAACAACATAGACTGGAGGGCTTATAAAAGACAGGAATTTCTTTCTTTTTAAAAAAATTATTATTTTTTTTTAGAGTCTGCTTCTGTTGCTCAGGCTGGAGTGCAGTGGCACATGAGCATAGTTTACTTCAACCTCAAACCCCAGGCCTAAAGTGGTCCTCGCACCTCGGCCTCCTGAGTATCTGGGACTACAGATGTGCCCTCCCATACCTGGCTAATTTTTTCTAGAGATAGGATCTTGCTATGCTGCCCAGGCTTGTCCTGAACTCTGGATCTCAAGCGATCCTCCCACCTTGGCCTTCCAAAGTACTGGGATTACAGGCATGAGCCACTGAGCCTAGTCCAGAAGTTTATTTCTTATGGTTCTGGAGGCTGGAGGTGTGAGATCAGGGTGGCAGCACCGCTGTATTCCAGTTAATGCCCACTTTTAGGTTGGAGACTTCTCGTGGCATCCTTATATAGCAGAAGGGGTGAGGGAGCTCTCTGGGGCCTCTTTCATAAGGGCACTAATCTCCTTCATGGGGCTCCACCCTCATGACCTAATCACCTCCCAAAGGCTCCAGCTCCAAATACCATCCCACTGGGGATAGGTTTCCACATATGAAATTTGGGGGGACACAAACAATGGTGAGTTGGCACCAATGACTACTTCTCATTGTGTAAATAGAAGGCAGTAACCATTAGGCAAATGACCATGTTAGCAATTCTTATGAAGCCAGAACTTCTGTTCCATACCATTTTGCTCTAACTCTTTGATGCATGCCTGTCTGAGGCAAGAATGCACCTGGGGAATGAGTAGCAGGTTATCATTCCAACTAAAATAACTGATTTCCTCTTGCTCTTCCTTCTTTCCCCAACTCTCCTGCCCAGCCCTCTGGGTCTCTGTCCAGTCACTAATAAAGCTAGGACTAAGGATGTGATGGGGGCTGCCTCTGTCACCTGCCTGTTGTCCTCAGGGATGCCTCATAAGTGGCTTTCTACAGGGTGACACTGCTGTTCATGATCCTTTATGTGTGAATTCATGATCTTCTCTGGGTGAGTTTAGGTAGCATGAAGGGCCTGCCTCTAAGCCCAGTCCTTTCAGGTGACACCACCAAATAAAGATAAGATTAACACATGTTGCAGTCACTCTGTTCCAGGCATCAGATTTTTTTCTCATTTGAATCTTCACCATCACCCTGTGAAGTAAGTGTTATTTTTGTCCCTGTTTTACAGATGACAGAACTGAGGTTCAGAGAGGTTAACTGCTTTGCCCTGGGCCACAAAGCTAATAAATGGCAGAGCCAGCATCTGAGGCCAGGCAGTCTGACACCAGCTGCTGCTCCAGCAGTCTGCGCGTGAGAGGAATGAAAACTTGAGAGCGCAGACCTGACCTCTCCCGGCAGGAATCTAGGTTTCCAAGATGCTGCAAACCCAGGCCTTTGGGATACCTCCTCTCGTGAAATCACAGCACTCCTAACTTTTTTTTTCTTTTTCTTTTCTTTTTTTTTTTTTTTTTTGAGACAGGGTCTCACTCTGTCCCCCAGGCTGGAGTGCAGTGGTACAGTCTCAGCTTACTGCAACCTCCATCTCCCAGGGTTAAGCAATCTTCCCATCTCTCCTGAGTAGCTGGGACTACAGAGGTGTGTCACCAAGCCTTGCTAATTTTTGTATACTTTTGGTAGAGACGGGGTTTCGCCCTGTTTCCTAGGCTGGTCTCAAATTCCTGGGCTCAAGTGATCCTCCCCCCCCTTGGCCTCCCAAAGTGGTGGGATTACAGGCATGAGCCACCACACCCGGCCACTCCTAATATTTACTGAGTCAGATTTGTATTTGCTTTGCTGTGGATATCCCTGGGAAGGAAGTCAATAGAACTCAATGCTTCAGCAGGCATTAGGACAAGAAGAAAATTTTCTTCCTAGGAACCCTTGTCTTTCAGAATTAACACCTGTAATTTGTTGTTTTATTCAAATGCTGTTTGGGTTACCATGGTAATTGGAATCCCTTTACTATTATTACACATGAAAAAAATATCAGGCAAGGATGATGGGAGTAGGGGCATCTCTAAAAATCCCATATACATTGGAATATTAATATTGTTTCTACAATGAAAACAAATCCCTTTCATTATTTAGTCTTAAAATACTCACATATGCATCTCATGTAGATATTTGGTAATTGCAGTTCATCAAAGGCCACGAGAAAATAAACTCTAATATCCTTTTGGGATGAAGAAGATAAAACTGCAATAACAGCTTTGTTGCCCTCTCTTCATACTCATCTCCCTCCCCATCCTCTACTGCTGACTTCCCCTAGGAATTTACAGGGACAGCCAATATTTAAAAAGCACTGAGTTTAGAAAGTCATTTCAAATCAGAGCTTTCTTTGCATAAACAAGGCAGATGTTAAACCAGGTGCTTTCCCTAAATGGACGTTTTGATCTGTGTTGCAGAGAATTGTTGCTTTCCACGCAGCAGCAGATGTTGTCAAATGTGTGAATTTGTTTGAATCATGGACCAGGAAACAAACGTGAAGTAGAAGAATTGCCACTCCCCTCATTGAAGCAGGGAGCCATCTACATCATGATGCAGCCCCAGAACTCACTCCGATCTGAACCAAACAGAGTGAGGCAAAGATATTTTGGTATTTTATAGTCACAGCGTCTCATCCATCTATTGAAGACTAATTTTGAAGTTTTTTGTTTCTTTGAAACATCATGAAAGATCCTAGGTTCTGATATCATTAAATGGCTACCTGGGGAGGAAAAAGATGCAAATCTCATGATTTTGCATTGCCAGAGTGAAGCCAAAGATAGCAACAGCCTGTATAAATTGCAGTAAAATGCACACAGATAGGAGGATTCCAACACTGAGAGGTGTTGGGATGTGTGTGAATTTGAAAATGAAAACACAGTTGGCAGATCCTTAGCTTCCAGTAGCACATAGATTACACCACAATCCACGGTCTTTCAAAGCTTTCAATTTGACTTGTTAATATTCAAGTCAATTTGAATAACATTTATTAAGGGCTAATTACCCTGAAATGGGGTGGGGAGAATCTGCAAGGTTTGATGAAATTGGTGGTCCTCAGATTTACAGTTTATATACCACTATAATTTTTAAGATGCAGGGGTTTAAAATGAAGTTTCTGACTCTTTTGTCAAGTAAGATGTCATCACTATATTATCTTTTAAATGAAAGGATACCTTATGAACAACAACAATTAAAAAATATAATGAGGACATAATCTGAGATGAGACTGTCCTTGAAATTGAATAGCTTTAGCTTCGCAAAAACACTTCTTGGTTGTCCTGGGCTTCTCGTTTGGCCACAGATTGGACCCCTCTTCACTCTGCCTGGGTCCAAAGCCCAGGGTCTGGGAAACTCTACATTAGATGACCTTTCAGGGTGTAAATGAAAAATAAAATTCTAAGCCCCCCAACCATCTGAATAGACCCCTGCCTCTCAGCAAAGGGCATTCCAAACTTAACCTGAAAAACTAGTTTGGGCTATGATGGGAAGGGAGGGTGGGACATGCCTCATTAAGCCCTCTTCCCATTTGGAATTACTGATAGATTGGACTCTTTGAGTCTGATAAGAAACATTTACAATCTAGTCTCTCTCTGAAGCCTGCTACCTGGAGGCTTCACCTACATGATAAACCTTGGTCTCCACAAACCCTCGTCTTAACGCAGACATTCCTAAGTCTTTAGTCAATAACTTAACTCATTCAACCAACTCCCAGTCAGAAAATCTCTGAATCTAACTATGGCTACTTGCTTCCAGTTGTCCCACCTTTCTGAACTGAACCGTTGTGCATCTTAAGTGTATTGATTGATATCTTATGTTTCCCTAAAATGTATAAAACCAAGTTATGGCCTGAACACCTTGGACATATGTTCTCAGAATCTTCTCAGGGTTGTATCTTGGGCCATTGGTCACTTGTATTAGGCTCAGAATAAATCTCTTCAAATATTTTACAGAGTTTGACTCTTTTAGTCGACAAGAGTATTTCCAGCTGTCTAAGTCTGTGACTGGAAGGCATGTCTCTGCCCTCAAAGAAAAATGGGAAGACCGGATTTACGGATGGCAAACTGCTGGAGAACAATTCTAGGCAATACAGATGCCAGGAGTGACAGGATTACACGGACTCAATGTTTCAAGCACAGTATGTTTCGTTAAGGTAAGTGAGGAAGGATTTATGGGAAAGGTAAAATGCAGTCAGGTCTCTTAACTAGGTATTTTCTTCTTGGGAGAGGTGTGGCAAATGTGAGCAGCCCTTTTAGACTGGGCTACTGGGAGGGGCCTCAGAGAGCCCAGGGCTGGAAGAAGGCCAGCAGCATCCCTCAGTGGAGGAGAATGCCAGGTCTCAGGTGAATATTTTCATTTAGTTGGTCTTTAGCTTATATCTATCCACCCTGTCTCTCTTCCCCTCTTGTCAAAAATTTTATACTGTCTTTCACATGCAACCATCTGCTCTCCCCATGGCAAAAAACTGTCCATTTGTGGAGCCGTCCGATGGGTTCTTCCTGCCCACTGCACAGAAAAAAAAAAAAAAAAAAATTCCCTGAGACCACAGCATTGCAATAGAGAGTTTAATGGACACAAGCCTGGCCACACCATGTGGGAGACAGAGTTATTCCTCAAATCCATCTCCCTGAAAATTCAGAGGCTAGGGTTTTTCAAGGATAGTTTGGAAGGCCAGGGAGTCTGCTTCTAGGTGGGGCCGCAGGATGGCTCAGCAGGATCAGGGTTGGCGGGTTCTGGTGGAGCCATGGGTTGTCAGAAACGCAAAAACCTGAAAAGACATCTCAAAAGGCCAGTTTCAGGTTCTACAATAGTAATGCTATCCACAGTAGTAATCGGAGGAGTGGCAAATCTTAGGACCTCTGGAATAATGGCTGGTGATCCTTTGTGTCTACACCTTAGCAGAATTCAGGGTCCTTTCGTCCTCCTAACCTGGTGGCCTTTCATTAGCTTTACAAAGGCGGTTTAGTTTTGGGGAGGGCTATTATCATTTAAACTATAAACTAAATTTCTCCTAAAGTTTGCTTAGTCCAAGCCCAGGAATGACGAAGGGCAGTTTGGAGATTACAGGCAAGATGAGGGTTGGTTAGATCAAATCTCTTTCGCTGTCATAATTTTCTCACTGTTACAATTTTTGCAAAGGCAGTTTCCTTTGTAGTTACTTTACCATTTAAAAGCAATTTTTATTTTACGTTTTCCTTAGAGATCACTGGTGAAACAACAGCTCAGGGGCTGGAAGAACAGGGAGATGGATGAAGGGAGGGTGGGCAGGATGGGGAAGGGACATGGGGCTAGTCCCCAGAGCCTGCTCCCCTCCTCAACTGCTTTGTTCCAGGCCTTTCCTCTCTCCCAAGCCTCTCCATTTCATAGACATAGATGGTTATGCCTGTGAACCACCCACATCCTCAGTGTGTTTTTATAGCATCACTGTTTAATTTGGGGAAATGAACCCCTCCAGTTCTCTCTAAACATGAGCTCTATTGATCTCTTGGTGTTTGCTCCTGTTTTGTGTCAATAATTGAACTAAATTATAATGTTATTATTGGACCACCAAGTCCATTAAATTATAGTGGGTGTGTGTCCATGTGCACTTTTAACTATATATATGTGTATATATATAATGCATATGTATATACATATATTCATGTATGTGTGTTTTGATAAGCAAGTAAATTAAAAGAGTAAGACGGCTCCGATTGGCCTTGTTAATGGAAAACACATATGAAGCCTCAGACGGAGTTGTCTGAGACGGCAAACACTGAGTTGGACTGAACATTGCCTTGGGTTTAAGTTTAGAGAGAGGTGTGTTCACCTAATTGGAGTAGGCAGCAGTTCTTTTAGCCAGCAAATCTGAGTGATGTTAGCTGACTCTGTTGGTAATCTACATTGGACAAGCAGAAGATGGTGCCAAAGATGACATTTCCAGCCCAGACTTGTTAGTCGGTGCCCAGTGACCACTACTGATGGAGAGTTAGTAGTTGGGGAATTCAGAGGAGGGTAAGTATTTAAGGAGGTGACGTGAGCTGACTCACAGAACTCATCATCAGTACAAGCACAAGGCTTGTTGAGCACTTACTGGGTGTCAAGCACCATGCTAAGTGCTGTGCATCCATGTTATTGAATCCACACAAAAACATCATGAAGAAGGCTGTGTTACAGGAAAGCGTCCTGATCCAGACCCCAAGAGAAGGTTCTTGGATCTCACACAAGAAAGAATTCAGAGTGAGTTCATAAAGTGAAAGCAAGTTTATTAAGAAAGTAGAGGAATAAAAGAATGGCCACTCCATAGACAGTAGCCTATTTTTATGGCTATTTCTTGATGATATGATAAACAAGGGGTGGATTATTCATGCCTCCCCTTTTTAGACCATATAGAGTAACTTCCTGACATTGCCATGGCATTTGTAAACTGTCATGGTGCTGGTGGGAGTGTAGCAGTGAGGATGACCAGAGGTCACTCTCATCACCGTCTTGGTTTTGGTGGATTTTGGCTGGCCTCTTTACTGCAAACTGTTTTATCAGCAAGGTCTTTATGACCTGTGTCTTGTCTTGACCTCCTCTCTCATCGTGTGACTTAGAATGGCTCAAGCATCTGGGAAAGCAGCCCAGTAGGTCTCAGCCTCATTTTCCCCAGCCCCTATTCAAGATGGAGTTGCTCCGATTCAAACGCCTCTGACAACTGCTGTTGTGAAACCGGGAAACAGAGTCAGGGAAGTTGGGTGATGTGCTCAGGTCTCACAGCTGGTCAGTGTGGGGCTGTGATTAGATCCCCAGTGATCCTACTCCAGAGCCTGTACTCTTAGCACCTACAAGAGATGCTCCCCAAACCATGGAGAAGTGGAAAATTCTTCCTAGGCCAAGGGAATAATGTGAACAAAGGCAGGAATGTGCAGTGTCCTCTTTATCTGGCTATCTTCTACTGGTTCTCCTATAACCAATTGAAATTAGCTAGAAATTCAGCCTCCTCTCCTTTTTGTCCTCCTGTATCCCATCTCTGTTTAAAATCGTATCTCTTTACTCCATCCAGAATTTTACCACTGGGGCAACTCAAGCCTGTCGGGCAACTGGCACCCAACAAGGCACATCAGGCATATCTATTCCATCTGTTAAATTCCTATGATTTTCTAGTTTTTAACCTGAGCACACCTCTTAGCCTCTGCTCCTGAGAGCCTAGGAGCAAAGCCCCTGAACACAAGACCAGAACTTGCAACTCACAGAAGTCCAGAAATAGACTCAGCACACTGGAAAATACACACAGCATATGCACAGCGGGGCATATATGGCGTTGTACTGTGTGCCTGAATTGTAGATGTCTCTGCTGTCCTGAAACACGTAGCCTCACCAGATTTTCTGAGCCACAGGCCATGGGCTTTGCTATGAAATTAAGAATTGGCAAAATGTGAACAGTAGTTGGATATTTGACATTGTTATGGTAATATTACTATACTTTTAGCTGTGATAATGGTATTGAGTCCTTTTTTTTTTTAAAGAGTCCAGGCTAGGCACAGTGGCTCACACCTGTAATCCCAACACTTTGGGAGGCCGAGGCGGGTGGATCACCTGAGCTCAGGAGTTCGAGAACAGCTGGCCAACATGGTGAGACCCCGTCTCTACTAAAAATAAAAAAAAAACTCGCCAGGCATGGTGGCGGATGCCTGTAGTCCCAGCTACTCAGGAGGCTGAGGCAGGAGAATGGCATGAACCCAGGAGGCGGAGCTTGCAGTGAGTGGAGATCGTACCACTGCACTCTAGCCTGGGGGACAGAGCAAGACTCTGTCTCAAAAAAAAAAAAAAAAAAGCAAAAATTAGCTGGACGTGGGCGTGGTTGTGCACACCTGTAATCCCAGCTCCTTGAGAGGCTGAGGCAGGAGAATCACTTGAACCTGGGAGGCAGAGGTTGCAGTGAGCCAAGATTACGCCACTGCACTCCCATCTGAGTGACAGACTGACACTCGGGCTCAAAAAAAAAAAAAAAAAGATTCCTAATCTTTTAGAGGTGCCTATAAAAATAATTTAGTGTTGGGGAGGGAGAGGGGTGGGGGAATGGATGAAACAAGATTCAGGCTCAGAATCAGTAGATGTTGAATCTGGGTGAAGGCTACACAGGAGTTTATACTATCTTCTCTACCTTCTTATGTGAAATTTTCCATAATAAAATATTTTTTAAAAAAATATCAGAGCTGATTGAAGGAGAAATCAGAGTGGGGCAAAGATATCCTTCAGAAGCTACAGTGTGGGCAGCTGCAGAAGAGCTTTTTTTTCCCTACAAAAGACCCAAAGACACTTTAAGCTCCTTCACAAGTGAAGGGCCTTTGATTCTAGCAATTTGTTGAAAATCATCTCCACCATAAGACAAAGTCAGAACAATTATCCACAGCCTGAGATGTGTCCACATTTACACATTTATTTGGGTTTAGAGAGACAACACAGATAAAATACTTGGATCATTCACAAGTTTATATTTGGTAGGAAGAACAGGTTGCCACATGTTTGTATATTTTATGTTTTTATTTTTTTCTGTCTTTAGCAATGGAGTAATGTTGGGGGAATGTTGATGTCATTCAGAAACACCAATTTGGGAACGGTAGTTTGGCACACCTAACTAATAAAGACACAGTGTTTGCATTTAGCATTTGAGAACAGAAGAGCACGTGCAAAATGATACCCAGTTGGAGGTTCCTCGTCCTGCTACTATATTTACACCTGTGCCTTCTTTGTCCATATTCTGAAGAGTAGCAACTACTCCAGTGACCAGCAGAGCCAACACCTACGATTTTGGCAGCTGGTGACACTCCATAATTGGTAACGTCTGTTCTCAGAGACAAAGTGGTGTTCACCTTGCATTTTGTGAAGTCGCACAATTCTCCAAGGAAGTTTCTCAGTAGGGGACTTAGCTGAGAGTATGTTCTCTATTAGAGCCAATGTGGAGGGCATATAGTTAGGAGAGAGAGAGAGAGAACAGGAACAGATGCAAATGTAGTTTTCATAATATCAAAGTTCAATACAGCTACCACACAGAAAAAGACATATCAATAATATATTGTACAAGCTTTTACGGAAACACATGTTGATTTGCAACACTGTACAGTTCAGATCTAAAGTGCACAACCCCAATCTGAGGTGACAAGACAGTATTATCCAGATAATAAAGGCAACACAGTCAGACAGAATTGATTTCCTTTTCTTTCCTCACATCCTGTGATGGTATATGAAGTCCATACCATGTATAGGTCTCAGATAAAGACATATCACACTTGTTTGTTCAAGTATTTTAAATGATAAACACAATATTGCTGTATAAATGAAAATGGCCGTGTCAGTTCTGATTAAAGCTAAAACCAAACTTTTCTAAGATTTGTAAAGAATGGGCCCCACGGCACTGGGAATTTGGGCTAATATTCAAAATAATCTCCCTTCTTCCCTCCCTCCCTCCCTCCCTCCCTTCATTTCCATTTCCTTCCTTCCTTCCTTCCCTGTCTTCCTTCCTTCCTTCCCTGTCTTCCTTCCTTCCTTCCTTCCTCCCTCCCTCCTTCCCTTCCTTCCTCCCTCCTTCCCTTCCTCCCTCCCTACCTTCCTCCCTCACTCTCTTCTGACCTGATTACACATCTCCTTTCAAGATGATTTATTAAACTACTGGGACCTATTAGGCTTTTATTTGCTTCCTTCTTTGGGCTACAGTTGGTAAGGATTTCCCTGCACAGGCCTGAGCAAGCCTCTCAGCCAATTTGAAGGAGTACTGGGAAGGGGTAGGGGAGTGGGGAGGAAGAGCTATTGTTGTCGCTAGAATTGTTTTGCTGGAATTTCATATATAGGCACAAATTGTCCTTTACAATTTTACCATCTCATTAACCTAAAGAGCAGCAGTTTATAATTTAGGATCTGTAACCCAAAAGATAAAGCATCCTGGAGTACAGCAGGGTTGGTTCACCAGGGCACTGGGCCCCACTGTCTTCTCCAAGAAGGACAGCAGGTTGGATCAATTAGCATCTCTGTCTCTGAAGTGGAACCTTTGGGCCTGAGGCTCTGGATAGTTGGGCAGCTATGTGCTTATTCTCAGCAGGCAGTTTTGAGAAAAGAAAGGGATGTTTGGCCATTAGACAAAGCCTAGAATGGAAGGTTATTCCTTCATGAAATTCTGTGGCACAGATGAAAGAGTTCACTTCTGATTGTCATAGTGAACCCATTTGCTTTCTAGACAGAAAGGGCCCAAAGCCATGTTCATATCAAGTTATCACTGTTTTTGCATATAGCCTGGGAGAAATAATGTAGGGGGAAGCTTATGAAAATTTCAGATGGCTGGATCCTGTGGTTATATTATAGGGCATTTCTATATATTATATTGTAGGGCATTTCTACCCATTGAAGGGCAGGGCCTTCTCTCTTCCCATGTATACCTGCAGTCTGAGTACTGAACTACCTGGTCCATTCAGAAATGGAGAATGTTCCTAAATTTGCATTTGCAGTCTGCATATCAATCTATTGTTTTCCTATCAGCACTTGGAATCTGACGATGTGTGACCCTATAAATATCTATGGAAGCTTTTGTTAGCTCATGTTTTTCTATCAGGTTCACAGGGAAAGAAGGATTTTTAAAAAACACTATTTTGAATTCTAAGGATCTTATTATTTCTGCATATTCTGGTCACTTTGGATCTCGATGGGAGATGGATAAAGGAAAATCTTAAGATGATGCCTCAAAATCTAGGGTGAGAGGCTCATTTCATGGAAGAAAAACAACCACCCATGGAATATAAAGTAATTATTTTGGGTCCCAGTGGTAGGGAGTCTAGTGGGAGAGACTTTGTGGGGAGGAATGGGGAGGGGGTGGAAATGCACAACTGGCCTGGAGGTAAATTTCTCTTTCCTGGACAGTGGCAATATGGTGCCAGGATGATGTCATTATTGTCCCACAGAGATCTCTTCTCCCAAGGCCAACTTTAATTTTCTGGGCTCACCACATTCTGGGAATGTGCTTCATTCCTCTTTGCTCAGGCTGATTAGGTTTTATTTTTATTTTCTCTAATTAATTCAAATGACCAAATAAAAGAATACTATTTGGAAGATGCCTCAAGAACGAGCATCAACCTTCTGTTCAAAACAGGCCGAATTGGAAAGCAGAATAGAGACAATTACCCTAATTTAATCTGAGATGAAGCTTGGTTTGTCATGCTTGCAGAGTGAGTCTGCCAAGAGTAAAATGGGTGGAAAACTTAAAGGGGAAGAGAATCTTACTGCCAATGGGATCAATTATTTTAAACAACTTGCAGTATTCTTTTGTGTTTGTCTTGAAATACTAACTTTAGAGATGTGATAAGCCATAACATGTACAGAAAGAAGGAATAATACCCTTTAAGAATTTCGTGGGTCAATATTTCAAAATAACTTTGCTAAGTGTTTTATTGTGCCTCCATTAAGAGAAAGGAAAAAAAATCTGGCTTAGTTTTTATATCTGCCCCTGCAGTTTGTATAACCCATATAAAATAAAAATCTATATGTTACAAAATAGGATCTCTTTTTTAATATATATATTTTCCTTTTGTAAAATTATATGTATTTAAATACATTTGAAATGTTGCTATAGGTAAATTAGAAATTTTTTTCTAATACTATGAAAAAAGCAAGAGTTTTTATTGTCAACATACATTTTACATTTACTTTGTCCTTTTCACTGCACCCCAAAGAACCTTTTATGATTCAGGGGCAATTTGGCACTATTCAGTCCTACTAGTCTGAAGTGAAAATAAAGTTTGCTTTGCACACTATATTAAAAGTAAGGGAAGTATTTATAACAATTTGAAGCTTTTCCTTATTGATTAGAACATAGCCTTTTGTCACGAATTCTTAGAGAGGTATTCTAAACTTAAGAAAGGACTTTTAAAAGGAGCAATGTCTTTTTTGTTTAATTTTTAAACTCTACTTTGACACCACAATATAGAAATAGATTTACTTTGGAACAAACTACAAATACATTCACACAGTTTGTGACAACTTAATTGTCTACCTAGAGAGGTGGAACAGCTTGGTGAGCAAGGTTACTATAAATCTTGTCCAAGGCGTTCTATTTCTTCAATCAGGAAGTCAATGTCTTGGTGAGTTGCCGCAGGGTTTGAGATGACCATGCGGAAGAAATTGACCTTGTCTCCCAAGGGTTGGTAGCTGACCATTGTGGTTCCATACTCCATCATTCTGGCTTTAATCACTGGAGCCACCTGTGGGACAAACCATGTCAGCATGGTGACTTTCTCCTGGGACTCTCCCCTGAGTCAAAGAACCAACAGCAAGCAGCGTCTTTAGTTTTTAGCTCAACAGTCAGAACCTTATTGTTTTCTCTTGAAAGAGTTACCTCCAAGTTTTCTTGGGATCAGAGAATTAGAACAGTCTAACACATTCAAGATCCTGCAAGTGATAAGAGGAATAATAAGTGATAGACTATCAGGTGCCTGCCACCTTGTCCTTGACTTTCCAGTTAGTGTTTTGGGAGGACAGGATGAATCTAGTATTGGCCCCAGGCTAAATGGGTTAGCAAGACGTTTGGGGGCGTTTTCCCCCCACAGTAAATGTAAAAACATTGGAATTAAAACAGTTCAGAGGATTGTTACCAAAATGTAAGTTTCAGTATCAGGTGATATATGAAGATAAGCAGACTTTTGGCAACTTTCTTGAAACCCTAGACCTTTCTAGTTTCTTTTCGTTCTCTTTTTGCAGTGCCTCACTTTATAAGATATTTTGAAAGATAATCCTTAATAATGATGATAATTAGCTGGGACAAAAAGCTGAACCTACAAGGACTTAACATATGTTGCATATCACAGACAGGATAGCATACCACAGACAAGATTGCACTCTATTTATGCCAGATTGTTGATTATAGCCTCAGTAGTTCTCTATTGTATATGAAATTAAGTTTAAACTCTAGTTCAGTGCAAAGACCTTTCATCATCCATTTATGAGGCCTCATCTTCCACCGCTTGCCAAAATGAATCTTCAACTCTGACAAGACTCCTTTATTAAATACCCCTTGAATTTACCATATGTATTTTTATCCCTTCACACTTGTCATCAGTGTTACTATGTCATACCTGTTCTCTGTGCTTAGAATCCATCTCTTTTCTCTTCTGATTCATATCCTACACACACTTCAAGATTCCACCACAGTCCTACAACTGCTATGAAGCCTTTCCTGACTTCCAGTGTCCATCAGTAGCTCTCTTCCTTTAAGCTGTAAACATATGATCCATGATCCTTCCCCATAGATTCTGACTATATGCTAATTTCATACGATCCTCTTACTTTCGAGCAAATACATTTTCTTTCTCTACCTCAGCTGTCAGGTCCTGGAGGGCAGACACAGTGTCTTCTACTGTTTTTGTTGTTGTTGTTTACCAGCACAGTGCTTGGTTCATGTTGGGGGATTCCTAAATTCTTATTGCTATAAAGAGTAGCATAATAGAAACAGCTATCTAGGAAGAAGCAAAAACTTAAATCATGTCTAACTGTACATACAATCTATCCACATATATTTACCACTGGAGTTTGTAAATATATAATATCTGATCTTCATTGCTGCAAATGGTAGATAGACATCAGAGAAACTTTTAGACTTATTTGAGTTTCATATGGTCAGAAACCCGGTTCAAAATGGAGACCATGCCTTCTATCACAGCTGGATTTATCTTAAATAGATAGTTGAATTCAAATGGAATGCTGTTATGAACATGTGGCTTATAAATATCAACTCTTAAATAATCATTGGTTTATAATGAAGTTTTCATCTTCAATGTATCCAATGCATAAAATCAGCAACGTTCCCATTGGGTCCAATCATTTGTTAGTTACCAAAGACAAGGTCAACAGGTAGACTTCACCTTCACTTCTCATTCCGAACCTAATTTCCTTATCTAAAAATGAATGTGGATGATGATTCCAGCATTGAGATCTTCTGACTCTAGGTTGAGTTCTCATATCCCTTCCCACCCCTTGTTCCATGGGGAGGAATGTTTCTCTTGGCCTGATCCTTCTTTCACCTAAAGCATTAAGAATGTATGCAGAGCACTGGACTCATCCCAGGGAATAAATAAGAAGAAGAATTTAAATATCTCAAGTCTGAGATTAACTTCTGAAAATAGATCTACTAGCATATTCCAGCCAAAGGGGCATGAAATTTATCCTTTGTGTTGTGAGGCATGTCAAGTCAATGTGGTTCCTGCGAAGATAAATCTCAAATTAGAAAAGGAATTCCAAATCCACTTGGCTGCAGGAATTTAAGGACAAGTCACATAACTATTCCTTAGTTTTATTTGTATAATAAATCACGCTTGCCCTTTAGAACTGATAAAATAATGACAGAGCTTTACTCAGTAAATTAAAGTCTCATTTAGTTTTCACGGACAATCCAAGCAAAAATACAGAAGAATGGCACTAATTATTAAGGACAATCATCTCTAGCTTTTCAGATGAATGCAAATCAAAGGTTAAAAGATTAATGCTAACAGCCACAAGCAAACAGATTTTGGCATAAAATAAGATTGAATCCCCTCAGTTCCCAAAGCAAGCTGAATTGGCAGAAATCACAGCTGTCTAAATACATATGACTTTTGGTTGCTTCCAGAAAATGCTGATGAACTAAAATTAGCTGGAACATGAACATCTACTTCGTTGTATATTCACTCATTGCAAGTTAAGAAGGAAAATAAGATTCGGGCTATTCTGATGAATATATGTGATCTGTGAGGCCAAAATAGACACTCCTATATCAACTAAGATGGGTCCAGGGTTCAGGGCCTGGCTAGAGGGCAAATTACTAAATTCCTAATGATTGAAATTCCCTAACAATAGGCGCTATGAGACCCCCCTCCTTACCCTGATTTACTAACCAGACCACTATAACTCTGACTAGACAGAAGACTGACCTTACACACATTCTTTCCTGGTAATCAACTGCAGACCTTAAGCCAGTTTTAGCAGCTTATAGATGCGGTGCACAAACTGTGTTTATGTCCTACAGTTCACCTTTTGACATGAAGAGCCAAATTTCACCTCATTCTAACACTAAAACCCTGCCCCGAAGTGAACATGGGATGTATGTTACATATATGTTTACTCATTCTGCATGTGCTCAGCTCCCCTCATAAATATGGATAGCTTCCCCCCAAAACCTACTGAATATGTATGACTCTACTGTGTGATACAGGCCCTGTGAGGCATAAAACCCAACCTACCCTTCCCCTCTTGGAAGAGAGGGCACCTTCCGCACATGCTGGAGACTGTCTCTTCCCCGTTTGCAAACTGATATCATCAATAAAGCTCTCCTTTCTACTATTTAGCCATCCCAGTAGTCTTTTGGATGAAATACATAGAGATTTCACTTATTTCTAGGCTTTTGTACTTTTTGGTTGGATTCTTAGTTTTCCTAAATAAAGAACGCGAGTTGAGAAAGAGTGGTTGCATGTTGAAGAATTCGCTAAAGATATAGTCAACAAGAGTTCTCTGGGGCTGCCTTAAGAATTTTAGGGTATTGTCTTCTCTCTTGTGCCATTAGCTTTTCCAGTCCTTTAGAAAGCAATAGCCAGGGGACTTTTCCATAATTGGAATCCACATTTGTCTCTTTCAAAGAGGGTGCATAGTAAAGCATCATGAAATAAACTTAAAATATATCACAGAAATGTATTTTTCACTATGTCTTAGAAAATCTCTTTGTTTTTACATTTTGGAAGACTGCGAGAAATTTTTGAAAAATGTAAAAGCAGAATAATTAAATGAGAAATTCTAAACTGTTGGCTAGGCTTGGTGGCTCATGCCTGTAATCCCAGCACTTTGGGAGGCTGAAGTGAGCAGATCACTTGAGGTCAGGTGTTTGAGACCAGCCTAGCCAACATGGTGAAACCCCGTCCCAACCCTGTCCTGACCAAAAAATATAAAAATTAGCTGGGTGTGATGGTGTGAGCCTGTGATCTCAGCTACTCGGCAGGCTGAGGTGGGAGAATCACTTGATCCTGGGAGGTGGAGGTTGCAGTGAGCCGAGATGGCACCACTGTACTCCAGCCTGGGCAACAGTGAGACCCTGTCTTAAAAAAAAAAAAAATTCTAAAATGCTAACATTTCACCAATTAAATCCTCTATTGCACTTAATAACACACACTTTCAAGGAGTCTGTGTTAAATATAAGGCAAGGCTACTTCCTTACAAATTTAGTATTAAATCCACTGCTAACCTTTTAAAAGTCCTCCAATCAGTGTAGAACTATAAAAGCTGACAGAACCAAATAATTATCAAGAATAACAAAAATTAAAATAAGAAGATGAAGAACAAGAAACACAAGAGGTGATCAATAGACCAGCCCTTTTGGTTCTTGTTTGGTAAACATTGGCACAGCTCACTTGCTACCCTTCCTGTGTCCAAGGCATGTGTGTGGCGTCACATCCTCAAAGTGCCCCAAGCATTCATCATCTCCACTACCTCAGGGACGAAGCACCATCTGCAAGATCATAGTCCTGACAGGGCAGCAGGAAGCACACTGACTGGATTCTCGTGTTTACCACCCTCATGAAGATATGACTGTACTTGCTTTATTAATAACTTCTGTTATCCAGATATTTGTCCCCAAACTAGTGCACTCTAGAAAAAGGCTTATGAACCACTATTAGGCTTCCTAAATGTTGTTTCCCTTCGTTATTCTGGAATATGCCTAAGGTATTTGCTGTAGATGGAATTTTTCTGTCCTCCCAAAATTTATATGTTGAAATCTTAACCCCCTAATGTGATGATATTAGGAGGTGGGGCCTTTGGTATGTGATTAGGTCAGGAAGACGCAGTCTTAGGGACCCCAGAGAGCTCCCTTGACCTCTTTCTGCCATGTGAGAATACAGGGAAAAAAAAGCTGTTGATGAACCAGGAAGTAGAGGTTCCACCAGACACGGAATCTACTGGCACCTTGATCTTGGACTTCCCAGCCTCTAGAACAGTGAAAAATAAATTTCTGTGCTTATAAGCTACCCAATCTATATTAGTCTGTTTTGGCAGCCCAACCAGACTAAGATACAATTTTGGCTCAACAAATGATTTTTGAGTTCCTATTGTGCACTACAGCTATGAATCAGGCAAGATGGTACAAAGAGTAATTCTCTGCCTTGTCTTGTCCAGAATTTAACTTTGTTCTTTTGGTTCCCATAAACCACACAGGAAACTCCGTATTTCCCCCCATTTTGGGTCTATATCGGCAGGGACCAAGAGAACTCTGTGCAGTGATGGAGATGTTCTGTATCTGCGTTATCCCATAAAGCAGCCATTGTTCACAAGTTGAGCAACTGAAATGTGGCTAGTGCAATTGAAGAACCAAAGTTTTAGTTGAATTTAATTTTAATGATTTAAATTTAAATATGAATAGCCACATGTGGCTATTACTACCATACTGGACAGCATAGATTATTTCACCTCAGTTCTTTTCCCTCTGGGACTGTGTGTGTGTGTGTGTGTGCATATGAATATTTTACTGATTCCTGGACATGATACTTTAAGGGTGACTTTCCAGAAAGTCTGAAAAAATCATTGGCATAGATGAACAAAAGTTAAACTTGGTATTCATGTGGTTCTATTTTCATTTCCAAATCTGGATTGCTGAATTCTCTTGATTACAGTAATAAAAATGGAGAAAAATCAGGAGAATTCATTTTGTAATCCCCGGAGATTTTAATATTTGAATTGTCAACAGTATAAAAACAGTTTACTAGTATTCTAATTGCCATCTCCAGGAAATAATCTCCATCCTCATTCCTCATTACTGCTCATATGAGGTGCTGAAACCTAGGAGGCATTTGAAGAGTGATATTTAAACGGGGGAGCCTCCGAGTTGACTTTTGTTCAGAAAATGATAAAGAAAGTTCTTATTCTGTATTCCCATCTTGCTCCATCCCTCAGCCCAGTGATAATGGACTGATTCAACAAATGAAATCAGCCAAACTAGTCCATGGATTCTCTTTCTGGTCAGTCAGTTCAATAAGGAAGTGAAAGGCAAAAAGAATGGAGGCATCTAATTTCTAACTAACTGGTTGAATAAGTAGTTGTTAAAAAATTTTACATTATGAAGGTATATCATAAAAATTCCAGGAAAAATATGAATTTTTTCCTCTCAAATGACAGCAGACACCCACACCTCCTATTCTCGTTGTTATTGCCTGCACCGATCATCTTATCCAATGTGACCTCTACTCATTCCCTCCCACTCTATGAGCTTGATTTCCCAGAATGAACCAACTTCACTAAATCATCAAACACAACCACAGTCCCTTCCAGCTCAGACACACACACCACAGATCCTGGTTCTAGAAGCTTTCTTCCATTTTTTCCTCTAGATCAGGGATTCTCTAGCTCAGCTGCACACTGGAATCATCTGGATAACTTTCGGAATCATTCCCAGGCCCATCGAAGCACAATCTGATTACATTTTCAGGGTGAGACCTGGTCACTAGTGTCTTTTATAAAGTTTCTGGATGATTCTAATGTATGACCAGGATTGCAAATCACTACTCTAATTAGGAGACTTGGTTTAAAGACCTCAGCCATGTGGAAGTTTTCTCCGATGAGGAGTTTGATCTTGGGTTGCTTAAGGGCAGACGTTAACACGTAAAAGCTTTAGTGAAGGTTTTATATCTACACAAAATCCTCTTCTTCATTTTACATAGAAGGAACTAAAGTGTTCCTAAAGGTCAATGAGGCAGCCCAATCTCCTGAGCAGTGGGGGGACAGCCTGTGGGGCTCTTGACAGTGACTGGAGGAGGTTCCCTCTTTTATGATAAATGAAAAGAACCCCCAAACCAACCAAATCAACTCTGAGATCCAAGTCTATACGACCATCCCTAGTTTCCCATGGGGGACAGGTCCTGCATATACCCCGCTTCGATGTGCACTGTAAACCCCATTTCACCCATGTATAAGTGCTGGGAGCAGGAGAGGATGAAAGATTAAGGGTGTCTTACTGACCACAGTATAATTTAAAGCTCAAGCCCTTAGGCTCTGGACGCAGACTTTCTGTGAGATTTTGGGAGTTACATTTTCTCCCTGTGCGTCAGTTTCTCCATCAGCAAGATGGGTGGACAATCCTTCCCATGTCAGGTTGCTCTGAGGCTTTAAGTGACCTAACACCTGATATTGAGCTGGGACACAAGACACACTCAAAACAGTGGCTGTTATTATTGCTCTTTGCCCTCCTACCTTCCGGGGGTCACCACAGCTCCAAGGACACACCCAGGGTAGCCTTGACCTTGGCAGCTCAAGAGGGTCAGCAGCAGCGTTGTTTGCTAACCATTTCTGGTACCTAAAGTCTCTCTTGTGCTTGTAACTGAGCACCAGTTTCACTTGGAACATCAATGAACTTCAGCAACATCCTTGCTGCTTTGTGAATGCCAGCAAAGGTTATCGCCTGACTACTTCTTTTAAGACATCATAAACTCACTCTCAGAAAACAAGCAAATAGAGTTGTTAAAAGTCTGCATAGGCCGGGCACAGTGGCTCACGCCTGTAATCTCAGCACTTTGGGAGGCCGAGGCGGGCAGATCACCTGAGGTCAGGAGTTCGAGACCAGCCTGGCCAACATATTGAAACCCCATCTCTACTAAAAATACAAAAATTAGCTGAGTGTGGTGGCAGGTGCCTGTATTCCCAGCTACTCGGGAGGCTGAGGCAGGAGAATCGCTTGAACCCGGGAGGTGGAGGATGCAGTGAGCTGAGATCGTGCCACTGCACTGCAACCTGAAGACAGAGTGAGACTCCATCTCAAAACAAAGAAAAAAGAAAAAAAAAAAGAAAAATGTCTGCATATATCAGGCTCTATATGTCCTGGCTCTGTGGGAGTCCACAGACGGGAATGGGCCCATGTACCCAGGTAGGCTCTCTCCTAAGGCCACAGGCATATGTCATAAAGAAGATGTGCAGATGAAAGGCTCAATACACACATGTATCAGAGAAGTTTGGAGCACTGACCTTCGAGAGGCGACTCATTCTCTCTTCATTGTCTTCCAGAGTACGCAAGCTCGGAGGAATGTACCAGAAGCAGACATTTGTGTGCTGAGGCTACAAAGAGGAAAGGAAGATTCACATTTGGCCCAGGCTGGCAATTTTGAAAATTCCAAGAACATTTCAAATCGATGTATTCAGCAGGTTCAGAACACAATTCCCACTTTTCAATCAGGAATTGCCATTGGAGGGCATGATTTTGACAATGTTATATGGACCACTTGGTGAGTTTGGTCTTTATTCCAGCTTGGAATAGCTACCTCGTCATCCACTGCTCCCCTCTGTGATGGTCCCACTTACCTGGACACCACATCATTTACATCATATCAGTGATGAGGGTTGGAATTGACTAAACTTTCTGGGATTGTAGAAATCCAAATACATACCTTCCCGTCAAACACCATCTCATATCCTTCTCGGTTTTTTATGATGTTGTATAAATACTCTGCCAACTCCAAACATTTATCAACATGCGCTTCAAACCCAGTAGTCCCCTAGGTAAGAGAAGGACACAGCTCATTAGGCAGGCTAAGAGTGCGGAGGAAGCGATTTCCCTGGAGAATGATGGTCATCCTGTCGTCTCCGTCTTAGCCCCGTCTGGCACTTTCTCCACACAAGGCTGTTTCCAAAGGCTTTTTCAGCACTAGTTTCTCTTCATTGCTCTCCCTGTCAGGTGCTTTTGTTCCCTTTCATTACTGCTTTCTACATGGGACTCCTTTTCTTTCAGAGCCTCCATTCCCCAGGCAATTAGTTTGACTACTCAAGGGGAAAATGTGCCTCTGCTATTCATAGGAGTAATCATGGAAGTCATTAATAACAGGAGGGCTGAGCTACTCTCTTCCTGCAGATAAAAAGCATCACCAGAGACCCCCCAGAATGCCTGCTTAGTCCCCCTCCAACGTGTACATTTTCCATTCCCAGAGCCCATCTTTGTCTGCCAGTGTACCTGATACAGAACAAATTGGGTAGGTGCTCACTGACTTCATTGAACAAATGGATGCAGGAATTTTAGGGAGCACCCAGATGCTTTGTTAGCCTGTCGAGCTCTGTAGAGTTCTCTTTTGGGGGCAGATAAATGACTCACATGTCTGTAATGGGTGAACATTATCACTGATTTCTTTTACTTTCTGGCTCTGGAAGCCCTGAATCCAGACTTGGGAAAACCAACACAACAGTCTTGGACTGGAGCTGTTTAACTGACATCGGGACAGACAAGAGAGTTACTTTTCAAAATGGCTTTCCTCTTATCTCCTTGGGTGTTTACTGGGTGCTGAAGGAGAAAGCTTAGAGAAAAAGCCAGTGCTCATCTCAGAAGCACTTTGAACCTGCCTACCAGTAACTTCTCCAGCAGGGAACCTAGAGAAAGCAATTGTAATGGAGATGAGATGGGCCCACTTGCCTGTTTCATATAAGATCACATCATCTCAGCTAAGGGGGCCCAACATAGCCTAGTGACTTGTGACATCTGAAGCAGGTTTAAGAACAAGCTGCCCTGGAGATATCAAATGGGTTCAGAAATTCACTTTTTTGGAGACTGCTGCCCCAGGTTGATCGGCTCAAGGAGGCTGATAGGTTCCTGATGCCTCCCTAGGAAGAGCTTGGGCTGATGCCTGATGCTTGGCCAGCACCCATACCAGGAGCTCTGTGCATCTATGGGTGCTAAGGAGATTATAACTGGTTTGGAATGACCTGACAGTTTGGGTTCACTTAGGATGGACTGTAGGTAGAAGTGTGGGAAGCTAATTGCTCTTCTCCAACCTGGATCCTTTGGACCAGTCTGGAGTTGGGTTTAAACTTTTGCATATCTGATCTAGGATATGGCATGACCAGCCTGCCTCTGACCCTGTCCAGCTGAATGGCCTTGGCTAATCTCTCTGATCAGATGGGAATGATGATGCCTCTCTGATTTCCCACGAAGAAGAGTTTGCACTGCAACAGCAATGGGATTACTAAAGACCTCTGGTTCCCGTGGTCTGGGACCTTGCTATGGGGATGATCATGGGCCATGTGACTGCTCCTTTAGTTGGGTGCTAAAGACATACATGGGGAATGACACAGAAAACTCTAGTGTGCCCTGGGTGCCTCCCATTCATATTGAATATTTATGGGATTAAGACCCACATTTTATTTTCAAGGTTTTGAAGGCTTTCAGGAGATTCTTCAAAATTCTTTCATTCATTAAATACTTCAGCAATCTCACCATCCAAGTGTTCAGCTGCTGCCTCCATGTGGTCTTGGGGTTTGACATCTTGAGAGCTGGTCATGATCATTCTCTGCTTCTTGAAATGCTTTTATAAACATTCACAGGCCCCAGAGACAGTGTCTTTGAAATAACTACCGAATCCCTTGCTGTTATCTCAATTTTTGCTGCTACCACCCTAGTTCAGGCTCTGTTACTTTTCACCTGGAACGTAGCTCCCAAGTCGCCCTTCAGTCAATTAGACTCTCCCTTACTCTCATAATATGCACTGAACTCCTGCTCAACCACTCCATGGAATGGCCTTCTCACAGCACTGCTGGGTGAAATCCTGCTTCTTCAACCTATCCTGTTCAAGTCCTATCTCAAAGGTCATCTCTTTGTGAATCATCTTGATTCTTAAACTAGGAATGAGCTCTCCATCCTTTAAATTCCCCAGATGTATCTGGATTTCTTTTGTGATCAGTCCTAATCTGTCTTTTATGATGGATTTCTGTGCATTTATCTTATCTTGTCTGGAAAATGAGAGCCTCCTTATCCCATTCAGTACTAGACACGATGATAGATGCTGAATATCTACTTGTTAAAATAAATTAATATTTTAGAGAGAAAGTAAACATTCAGTCATTTTCAGCAAAGGATGCCAGATGTCCATTTCCCTTTAATAATTTTTTCCTAGTATTTTTTTTCCTCAGCCATTTGCCAGTCCCTCTGTTATCCATATTTTTAATTAGAAAAGCTAATCATAAAAAAACCACAAGGAAAACTGACGATTTGTATGACTACATACACACACAGAGATTTGCTATGAAACCTTGGTTGTTATAAATGAAGCCATTCCTGTAGGCCTAAAAAGGGAATGTAGGAGAATCGCTTGAACCCGGGAGATGGAGGCTGCAGTGAGCTGAGATCACGCCACTGCACTCTAGCCTGGGCAACAGAGCAAGACTCCATCTCAAAAAAAAAAAAAAAAAAGAAAAAGAAAAAGAAAAAGGTTGGGGGGAGATGTAATTTTAAGTTTATTTACTTATTTTTGTTGGCTACTGAGTTTTATCCACTGTAGGAATATGTCAACGTTGGGAAATAATCATTAGGTCCTAGGATTATTTAATAAAATGCAGACAAAAAGAAAGGCCGACTCCGTAAGAGGAGAGTCCAGGGTAGTCACTGGGCCTTTGCTGATGATAAACATCCATATCTTAACCAGCTAGTATGCCTCTTAGAATCCTAAATCAGGGGTCTTATTTTTTGCATAAATTTGTTCTAATCAACTTAATTTGGACTTAATATGATGGCTGTCATCAGTGCTTTTAGCTCCATTAGTCATTAGCAGATTAGTTCAAAGAATAATTTATACTTATGCTATTTTTCACAGGGTTTATCTTAGGAGAAAATGTGGAAAACACCGAATTCTCCAGGCATGTCTGATAACAGAGGGTTTAGTGAATTAATGCTATGTTCTTCCTCTCCTCCTCCTTACTCTTTTCCAGATTGTTTTCTTATTCCTGTGGGGAGGCAAGATTCACATCATAGCCAACTTTTTCATGGCTCTTCTTGCGGGAAGAGGATGACTTCTTCCTTGGCCAGTGTGGCTAGAGAGAGAGCTTTGCTGTGAGAGTACAATTTTCCTCACCTTTGATCTAGATTGTAGGACTTAGCTTATTACTTTAATAACGATTATCATTTCATTTTTCAAAAAAAAGTTCACAAAGGTTTAGATTGAAAAACAAAATGGAAGTTTTTGCAGCTTAGATGTCTAGATACCTGAGGTGTTTCCACAAGGAAGTAAAAGAATAAGTAACGCAGAGGCTGTGATTTCCTCTTTTCATCCCCTTCCCTGGTGACTTCATGGGGCCCTTGCCTTTATTTTGGGCTTCATCTGGTCCTGCTGCTGGATTCACACCTGATGCCCTCCATGTTATTTCTCTAAGAACCTGCGCTGCCCCTGCTGGAGAGGAGGCTTCAGATGGAAAGGGAGCAGCAGAAACTGATGAACCGTGAGAGAAACGTTTTCCTATAAATATCGCTGATGATCATTATCTTAATAAAAACACCACAGGGGAAAAAAGACACAAAGAATGATACTTGAAGTAAGAGGGAACTTGGCACAATATTCAGAGATCAAGGTTTCCTCAGCTTGTTACCTGGTATTTACATTCATCATTTTGTAATTCCCACCAATCAATGAAATGAAAAACCTGCTTATTTTAAAGCTGCTTGGAGGTACATCAATACTTTACGTTCTTGATTGCTTTGGGTTTTTCTTCCAAATGAAAGTGTCATTGCTAGCAGAATGAGTCTCCCATTGGGTGGCGGGGACCAGATACTTGTCCTTGTTGGGCTGTCAATTTTCAAAAGAGGAAGGGGGCCCATCACCCCACCGTTACCAGGCAAGCCAGTGGAGCTTCACTTCATGTAAAGCTCCTGATATTTAGCTTCTTGTAGCTGCCTGATATTTAGCAACATGTAAAAAAAGTTCAGCTGGAGTAAACACTATTAAGGAGGCTTCCCTGAAGGATGTACAGTCCAGCCATCCTTGGAAACCACCCAAGAATTATTTCTTCTTTAAGCAAGACCATCTTTCTGTTTAAACTGCATCTTTTTGCCAGAATGGACTTAAAGGAAATTCCACAAAATATTTGTGGGTCACACTGCTTCACTCGAAAACTCCCTCTTTTTCTTGTGAAGAACCCCATCATCTAAACTGCTTAAAGTAATTTAGGTTACTTTAAAAAAATTATAAACAAAAGCATAAGGAATGCATTGCCGCGGACATGGTTCCTACCTTTTTACACAGACTTGTGGAAGAACCCATTCACTGGTCTTATCCTAGTATACTTCACTCCTGCTGACCAAGTTATTTGCTTTTTCTTATGGGACTGAGCATGTTACCTCTTTAAGTAGGCTATTTACACACCTTAGAGCCAAATGTATATCCTCTCCACCAAGCATAAAGGACCTCATGGTATCCCAGCTTTCCCTTGTGAACGTCGTTAGAATCAAAACGGAGTCACTAATGCTAAGAAAATCCTGATAGATAGAGCCAGGGAATACCATGAAGAGAGGATTCTCATGCCTTGTATACCAGATAACAAAAACTGTCACAGAAGACTGCAAAAATTACAACCTTGCTCAAAGGCCACCACAACCTTACATAGAAAAAAAACCTTCTGCAAGGACATCTGCCTAGCAATTGCCTATCCAGCCTCAGACTGGCATCACCCTTGTTATTGATCTTTGTAGCCAAGGATATTTATCTCAAAACAATTATGTAATCTTCCTCATTTCTTCCTTTAAAAACCTTTGTCTTCCTTTACCTCCTTTGAATGTGCATAGAGTTTACTATGGTATATGTATTCCTATTGCAATGCTTTATTTCCAAATCAACATCTTTTCTCTCAGAGAGACTCTGTTATTAAGGTTGACACCTTTAATCGCTCCCTTTCTCTCTTATGTCAGGTTTCCTCGAATTCTCTTTTTGCATTGGAGTTTCTATAGTACATACAGCTGGCTCTGTCTATTTATCTCCTGCAGGAGATAAATGAAAACAGATGGGCAGGCACTAATTTGTGACCTTTAAGTTAAGAATCTGGTCAAAATTAAAAATAAAATCTTTGACCTATCCAGCCTGCTTACATTTAAACATAAATGTAGTCTCCTGGAAGGTTACAATTAGGTCCAAGCAAGTCCTGCACACCGTTAGTGAGTTTTCCTTACTGAAAAAAGGAGGTATCACCTACAGTTAAAATTCAGAGGGAAACACAGAATCTACATAAAAGGAGGTGATTAGGTATTTCGGGAGATTGGGGGGAAAAAAAAGCTTTGTAACTAGAGGTTATCCCTTGAAATGTCAAAAAATAAGCTATCATGGTGGGCTTTTTACTTTTTCTTTTTTGTTCTCCAGACCTATACTTTCAGATTGCATTCACCTACCCAGGTGATCAATCACTGGGTAAAAACCAAGTTAGCGACAAAAACCAACAACAATAACAATAAACACCTGTTAAAATTCAAGGTGTTCTGCTATATAAAGCAAAATGCATTTGTTTTCTAGATGAGTGAGCATTTGAATCAATTTGGCTAGAAAAGAAAAAAACAATGGATTTGATTATATTTTTCCTCATGTCGAATGAAGGTATTTAGATGCAAGTTTAAAGAAAGCAAATCTTGGGTAAGGAATTTCAATTTGGAAATCACTTTTTTGACATTTCATAATGGGGTCACCAGATAAAGGTTCTGTTTTTAGCTGACATTTAGCTGGTCCATATACACTCACTTTTGCCCTCCACATCAGCCATAGTTTAAAAACATCAACGTGGCGTCCACACTGTAAGGCCTTGTCTCCAGTGTCATAGGACAGGTCATAATGTTTATCTTGCTGAAAGAGGTAGGAGGCATGCATTTGGTTGCAATTCTGCATCAATCCCTACAAGAGAGAAGAGAAAATTTAGTAAATTCTACTGACTACTCATTAGATTTATGCTGGTAAAAATTAATAAGAAAAAAATAAAAGTAAGAGATATTGCATGTCTTAGAGAAAGAAAACAGTACGAATCAATTTAAAAAAAAAAGAATGGGGCCAATTCTGGACAGGAGTGTCTAGGTTGTTGTAACGGTCAACTCTGTGGGATCAATGGCTTAGGGTCAAATGTCACGGAGGTTAGCAAGGACACATTTATACTTTTACTCTCCCTTTTAAGAGAAGACATTTATAAAAATCAACTGATAAATAAAAATCACAACCAGAGCATACATTTATATTTAAATGTTCCCCTTCTTTGGGAGAACATCCTACTATTCTGGTTTTGTTGTGATTAAAATATTTTGGAAACTCTTTGGTTTCATGAAATATTATTAGTGTGGTTCTTCTAGTATTTCCATCCATATCTAGTTCAAGTACTTTATCATTTAGCTGTCAGGGAGTTTGAGCTCCCTTTGGAAATCATAGCTTTTAAGACAGCTCATTGCTATCATTTTTATATGCTGAAATCTAAAAAAAAACAAAAACAAAAACAAAAAACAAAAACAAAAAACCACCACACATTGCAATTTTGAGGTGAATTTAAATAACCAATCTTTGAAATGTCATGTTCCCCTCTCAAGAGTGGTCAGAGCTTCAGTCCTGCATTCGCATACTCAGTTCCTTGAGATAGTTAAGTGGAAAGTTTCATCGTCAATGGCCATTCATTTGCCCCAGCACTGTAACCTTACTATGGAAATGGGCAGCAAAATGATTGAATTATTCCATAGAATAGTGACTGAATCATGTTTTCCGACTAAAATAGTATCGCCAGTCTCTTCACTAAAAACCTCGTGTTTCAATTTGTCACAAAACACTGGAAGCCTTTGACTATTTTGTTCTCTTCTGTCTAACTGTGATTTTACAAAAGCTTTGGCATTTGGTTTTGTTTCTTTTGTGACTCATGACAAAAGAAGACAAGACTAAAGTGTCATCACTTAGTTGAAGTTAGAAGTGAGAACACTTCTGAAAACTGTCCACACTAAAACACAATGCAATGCAACTACAATTTTAATTTGGTTTTGAAAGACGGAGTGCTGAAATGGTAGACAACTGAACTGGACTCTACCTTGCAGTTTAGGCTTCACGTATATTGGAATCCATTCATTATTTTTCAGAATAAGAAAAATTAAATACGATGTATTTGTATTAGATCAGCAGAAATATACTGAACTTGAAAAAGAAAATTTACTTGAAGACCAATAAGGTGAAAATTTGCAACACTCGCTTTTATTTGGTTTCATGGTCACAAAAACTTTGTACCATTATTCCTCAGGCCATGCAAGCTCACACCTTGGTGCCATCAATACTAAGGAAGACCGCCTCAGAGAGTGTGGAATGCTGAATGGATCAGACCTATTCCTGCTGTGATAGAAAAAAACAACTCAAAAACACGTGAGCCCTAAAAAAGCTGGATGGCCGGGTGCGGTGGCTTACACCTGTAATCCCAGCACTTTGGGAGGCCGAGGAGGGCAGATCACGAGGTCAGGAGATCGAGACCATCCTGACTAACAGGGTGAAACCCCGTCTCTACTGAAAATACAAAACATTAGCTGGGCGTGGTGGTTGGCACCTGTAGTTCCAGCTACTCTGGAGGCTGAGGCAGGAGAATCGCTTGAACCCAGGAGGTGGAGGTTGCAGCGAACCAAGATCACGTCACTGCACTTCAGCCTGGGTGACAGAGAGAGACCCCATCTCAAAAAAAAAAAAAAATGCTGAACAGCCGCAGTCTCGTTATTGTACAACATGACAAGCAAAAGGGATGCTGTTTTCCCTACAGAAGGCCTTAGTGAGATGATGTCCTGGTCCTGAGCCATGAAAAAGTTATAGACCATCCTGTCCCAAACTATTTAAAACACACTAATAGTTGCTGTACATAAAGAGATTCCCGTGCTCAGATAATTTAGGAAACTCTATATCATCTCGTCTTTCTTTTTAGATACTGCAATACATATCAGCATATTAAGGGCCCCAATAAGCCCTGAAATAACGTAAGTTGTTTTTAACTCTAAACCAATATATTCCAGCCTTTTTAAAATTGAGAACTCTCTTATTGGGGAACACTTATTACCATCTTATGGAACAGCACTATTCCTTGGATGCCAATAAACAAATGCTGTCAGAGCATCATAAACTCTTGGATTTGTAAGGGAATTTAGAGCTCGTTTACTCTATTCCTACTCAATGAAGGAATCATTTCTACACCCTTACTAATAAGTGCCTGTCCAATCTCCCTAATCACCTCCCCTTATTAATTTATTCCTATTGTTGGACAGCTTAATTTTTAGAAGTGTTCCTTTTATTGAACCCAAGTCAGACGTTCTGATTTTGCCGTCAAATCTCTACCACCCAGTGTTACTAAACCAGCTCCCCAAAGCCTCAACGAAAACCCCAATCTCTTCCATTTGAGAGTCCTTTAAATGGTGAAGGCTGCCATCCTCCTCTCAGCCCTTTTCTTTTCTTTTCCTCCCTAGGCTAAACATCTTTAGTTATTTCAATCATCCCTCTTACACGTTTACCAACTGGTCCCCACAGTTTGGGCTCTAGCTTGATGGAACCCCATGGATAATCTGATACCAAGCTAAGCAGAGCACAGCAGGTGTGGTTTAACTAGAGGAGGGTGGGAGACCACCACCTTCTCCTGCTGAAATTCCACTTCCTGTATTTCATTAATGTACTTTGTGTGGCATTTTTCTCTTGACTCGTTGTTGACCCTGCAGAGCTAACATCCTTTGCCTTTTTCACAAGTCCAACAATCTAGCTGTAGAAACAAGCCTTCCTTGTCCAACCAAACTATAACCACGGTATACACGGACCTAAGAGCACAGCCTTACAATGATCTCCAATAACAATGTCCCTTTTTGGATGTGGCTCACTGCTCCAGTCTGTAAAAATCACCTTGTATTGTGATTCCATCCCTACACACAGTTACTCTACCTCCCAGGCTCCTCTCATCTGAAACAGTCATAAGCTTCTATGTTTTACTCAAACAGTCCGTGAATATTTCGAATGGTACAGGTTAGGTACCAAGCCATAGGCTCTATCCTGGGTAACATCAAATTGCCAGTCAGTAGGTCCTTCCGACGCAGTCATCTAATCAGTTCCAAATCTTTCTATTTTCCTCCGGCTCACATTTCCCTTTTGGTCTGTAAGGAAATGATGGGAGCCACTGTAAAAACATCTGGCTGAAATCTAAGTAACAAAAATTTATTTTCTCCTTTGAAGTAATTGTAGCTGAGGTTTGCATGAGCTAGGGCAGATGATAAGACATTGGACTGTATTTTTAACTGATGAAAAAAACAGTCTAAAAGGATATTTTCCAATGCATTCATCTCATTTTGAGGGGAAGTTTCTGTCTTCAATCCTGTGTCCATATTTTTATTCCTGATGAGGACACAGAAGGCGTGCTGTGTAAATTTGAAGTTGACAACAGGAGGTATTAAGAACCACAGAAGTAATAACACTCTTTGACCCAGCACTCCCATTTTGAGGAGTCTACTTTGAGAAAATAATCAGGAATGTGATCAAAGGTATATGTTTAAGGATTTTATCAAGTCACTCTGTAAAACATTGGTTAATATTTTAACCATAGAGATATGGTTCATTCCGGGAAGCGGAGCTTGCAGTGAGCCGAGATCGCGCCACTGCACTCCAGCCTGGGTGACAGAGCAAGACTCCGTCTCAAAAAAAAAAAAAACAAAAGAGAGATATGGTTCATTGAATTATGTGATAGAATAATATGAGGCCATTAAAAATCAGGTTTTGGAAGATCATGGTCACAATATAATGTAAAATATAAAGAAGAATCAATATGTATATATGAGGTATATGAGGTAGATGATAGCAATTTTAGTATAAATATATATTTATACATTTTAAATATATTTATTTCTAGAAAAAATTGTGAGAGAAAATTTTAACAACTGTAATAATGGTTATCCCTAAGTTATATAAATTTGAAGTGACTCAATTTATTTATATTTTCTGTTCGGCCTCAACTTTCTAAAATAATGTATTAACCATATAATTAGGAAAAAAGCAAAATATTTTTAAGTAAATGAAGATAGATACTTGGCCTGGCGCAGTGGCTCATGCCTGTGATCCCAGCACTTTGAAAGGCTGAGGTGGGCGGATCACTTGAGGCCAGGAGCTCTTGACCAGCCTGGCCAACATGGTGAAACCCTGTCTCTACTAAAATCACAAAAATTGGCCAGGTGTGATGGCGGGTGCCTGTAGTCCCAGCTATTTGCGAGGCTGAGGCATGAGAATCACTTGAACCCAGGAGGCAGAGATTGCAGTGAGCCAAGATCACACCATTGAACTCCAGCCTGGGTGACAGAATGAGACTCTGTCTCAAAAAAAAAAAAAAGTAAATGAAGATCAACATTTAAAAATTCTTTTAATCTGGGGTTGCTTTATTAATGCTAAGAAGAGAAAATTGAATGGGGATCATCTGAAGCTCCTTATTTGGGTTTCATCAACAAAATAAATGCAGGAGTGAGGAACTATGGGTCTGGCCTGGAGTCATGGAAGGGAGATGCAGCGGCCTTGACCAACAGTACTCACCTACTGAGAACGGCCCTAGGCCTGGTCAACAGAACCACCTTGAATGAAAGTGCTCATTGATGGTGCTTCTCTTTTCTGGTTAATAAGGATGCAGCTTCCCTACACTTTGAACATGACTTTAAATATTAAATAGATAGACTGTAATCATGAGATAGAACATGCACACATACATATACATGTTATGTACCTGGATCCTAACACTACCCTTAATCCTATATCATGTATATTTGTTATATAGGAAAAATGATCTCCTCTCAGATTCCAGAAAAAAAAAAAGAAACCTGGAAATTTAAATTTTTGAGAGAGTGACATAGAGGGTCTCTGGATTGGGGGAATGCAGGAACAGTTGAGGAAAGGGGTATCATACTGAAAACATGGAGATTAGGTCAAAGTTTATGTTCTGAAAGTTGAGATCCTCTTATCCTTTCTTCCCCGTTAGGCACCACACCTTCACCCTGCAGACAGGAATCTAGAAAGGGCTCTCTGGGGAATGTGAGTAGCACCGTGGAGAAGACCCAGTGATCTTGACATTTCCAGAGAAAGTCAACCGCATTTTATGTGACAGTGACAGTCAAAGCCCATGGACAGACTGGGACACAGAGTCAGGAGAGACATACCTCTTCTCTAACCAGGAGAGCAGAGCACTGCAAAGGGACTCCCATCATCTTGTGTGGATTCCACGTCACAGAGTTGGCCCTAAAATAAACAAATCATGTAAGCGGGTGGCACTCCACCCTGACAGGCTCAGGGCACGCACAACCAAGCTTCAGTTTCTTGGTACTGTTTCTCAGACTCCAGATTGACACTAAATGTATTTATTTATTTTAATTTAAAAAATTAAATAGATTGAGGGGATACAAGTGTAGATTTATTACATGCATATAGTGCGTAGTGGTGAAGTCTGGCCTTTTGGTGTACCCAGCACCCAAATAGTGACCACTGTACCCAACACGTAATTTTTCAACCCTCACCCCCATCCCATGCTCCCACGACACTGTATTTAGTAAACACAAGGTAGACTCTCAAACATGTGTGAAAGGAAAATATCTCAGACACCCAAAATCACTAAGCTAAAGGGAAAAGTCAAGCTGGGAATGGCTTATGGGAAACCTGCCTCCCATCCTATTCAGTTACCCCTCTGCTCACTGAGATAAATGCATAACTGATTGCCTCCTTTGGAAAGGCTAATCAGAAACTCAAAAGAATGCAACAATTTGTCTCTTATCTACCTATGACCTGGAAGCCCCCTTCCCACTTCGAGTTGTCCTGACTTTCCAGACCAAACCAGTGTTCGTCTTACATATGTCGATCAATGTCTTACATCTCTCTAAAATGCGTAGAACCAAACTGTGCTCTGACCACCTTGGGTACATGTTGTCAGGACCACCTGAGGCTGTGTCACGGGCGTGCGTCCTCAACCCTGGCCAAATAAACTTTCAAAATTAACTGAGACCTGTCTCAGTTTTTCGGAGTTCACACTGCAACTTTTCTTTGTCCACAGAAATAGCAGGTGAGGGCGTGGGTCTCCATGTGGTGTGCCCCAGCTCTAGTGGCAGCATGCACCCTGTCTCCACAGTGGTCTCAGAGCACAGCTTAGAGTGATTGGGATCATCCAGTCCAGGGTCTCTTCTTTGGCCAGTGATGGCCAGAGCACCTGGCCAGTGAGGGCAGCTGCCTCCTGTGCCTCTATGGTTCTTGCTATTGCAGTGGCCTGGAGCTCAAAGAGAGGGCTCATTCTACTGCTTAACTCGATTTTTCCTTTCTAATCAATTGATGTCCAAATTTCTCAGATGCGTCCTTTTGTAGTAGCTTCTGGCGAGGCCCCTGCTTCCATCTGTTTTCTAATCCAGAGTTATTTTCTTTCCAGACTGCAGGTGAGATGTGCTGTGGCTCCCACAGCAGGGGAGAGTTCCATCTTTTTTTGCCTCACACCTTGGGGAAATTTGATGCTCTCTTATCAGTAACAGTGGCTCACATAACAGCAATTTCCTGCTCAGGGATTTACATTATTTCAAAAGTCTGAGCTGTAGTCCTGGTTCAGATTCCTTTAATAATAATTATTATTATTTTAATCTGGATTCAGCAATTGTGTCGTAACTGACTCGGTCTCCATTTCATCCTTCACTTGGCACCAGAATTATTTTCTATCTCTGTTTATGGCCCTCTCCTTCTCCAAAATCACTGACAGTTTTCTTTTGCCTCCAGCCCAAATTCCAAAAACAGAGTATGGCTCCTGCAGCCCCTGGGGCGAGCTCCAGCTACGCCTTAGGTCTTGCGTCTCTTCGCTTTTCTTTATCCATTTCATCACACCAGATTACCTTTTGTTCTCAGAGAATTCTATTCTCATACTCCTGGGTCTCATCATGCTATTTCCTCTTCCTGGAACACCATCCCCCTTTGCTTCACTTTGTTAAATCTTGCTTATTTTTTAAGTTCCCAGATTCTTTCAGTATGATCTCTGTGGCTTTGTTTAACTTCTGCGACTTCTCTCCCTCACTTCCACTGTGCTCCTCTTTTGATTCTGGGAAAAGCAACTGCTCCCACTGTGAATGTCGTGGCTCACTTCATGCATTTACTGGGTAAGGTGAGCCTCTGCCCCTGTCTCCGGAGAGACTGAGGGGTCCTGGCAGTGGAGTTTCATGAGTGGCATAAAGGAGGAAGGAAAGTATTACAGTAGAATAACCTGTGGCAGCTGCCTCCAGAGAGCCATGGATTGCTGCCCCGTCTGGTCGAACAACGGACGTGGGCTCACCCAGTTCCCACCTCTCAGGTGTGATAGCCTTGGGAAAAAATGAGAAGCTGGGAAAGACCCCATTCATTCATTTGATGAAGGGCAGTTATCAGCCAGACAGTCAGAGAGCGCTCACTGGCCTGGGGATCTTATCTGGGCCAACAAATAGTCTAGCTCAGCTTCTGGTCTTTCTCTGGCTCTGACACTGGTTGTCAGATACATTTATGACTGGAATTGAGGAACTAGAAGCAAAGGCAGTTCATGGTCAGATAACTACTCCTGGAGAGAAGACTAAAGGACTTAATGAGTAATAACAGCATTGAGGTATTGAAAAGTTCCCTCCAAAAAAATACTTCCTTGCTCTGTAGAATGACCCTGGAGTCAGGACCCTGGGCTGTAAAGCAGACGTAATAGTTAAGGGGGAAGCCCTCAGGAGCCAGATAGTATGGGTTTGTGTTCAGGTTTCATCACTTCCTAGCTGTGTGACTTTGAGCAAGTTACTTAACCTCTCTGTGCCTAGATTTCCTCATCTAGAAAAGAAGAATAATAATAAATATTTAGGTGAGGTGCTTAGAACTGTGCTTAACATGCAGTGAGCATTAAATAGAGTTGGCTTTTGCTATGGATTTCATCTCTGTCATTTGTGAGCTTGGTGACACCATGTATGTACGTACACATGGCCATTCTACACATTCCATCATGTTCTATGGCTAGATGTCTAACTCTGATAAACTAGCTTTGTCATTAATAATGCCTGATGGGAGAGGACAACAGCTGTCTTCCATGTCTGACTGTGGTGTTTCTCTCTATGCGGGGGCCTATTTGTCTCTTTAGAAGAGAAGCTGCCAAGGCCCACAACTACCCGTCACTGAATTCTCTGTCCTGCCTCTCTCTCAGAGGCATAAAGATGGCAAAAAGCCCTGCAGATTGATTCGATGACATGGACTTGATTTCAGAAATGTTGGCGATTTATTAAAAAAAAAAACAGCCTCAGGTTCATTTCAAAATGTTTTGCTGTGGGATTCGGTCATATGGCTTCTGCAGATGTGTAAGTTGGAGAGAACTGAATCCCGCAGGGCTGTTGTAAGACATCTCCCTGTGCTCTTATTTGTGCCTCAAATCCATAGGCCCCACTTGCCACTGCTCAACCTTCTAGATTGATTCTTTCTCCTCTATATTCTGTGTTCCTGGCACCATTTTCCTTCCAGGCCTCCAGCCTCCAAACCTCACCGTTGTCCTTGGTTTCACTCTTTTCTTCCCTGTCTTGACACCGCCCCTTACAGTTCTCTCTCCCCGTCTCCTAGGTCCATCGACTTACTTCCTTCTCTGCTACTACAGCTTAGGTCACACTCAGCTTCTCTCCTGTTCTGCACCTGGACGTTCCTAAGAGCTTAATAGCTTCTAGTCTGTCCCTGGCTCCCATCTCCTCTCTAATGCAAAGTTAATGCCAGAACACAGGTGAGATCACATTTCACCTCTGCTCAAAGCCCACTACGGCTCCTGCAGCAAAGGTTTCCCATGGGTTTTGTCCCCACGAGGAATCTAATGCTCTCCACGCATAATGGCAGCCACACAGCAGTGACTCCCAGCTCAGGGATCTACGTTTCGTGGAAAGAACCCCCGCAGATTCTGACCTGGCTCTGTGGGCGGGCCCTGGGCTGGCCAAGACTTCTGCACTTTCCACCCATGACCTGGCCACTGCTGTTAAACCATGGCAGCCTCCAACCAAACTTGTTTGAACTTTCTCCAAGACATTGTGCACTTTCACACTCGTGTGTCTCTTCAGCCTGAATGCCCTTTTCCATTTCTGCCCAATGAAGTACCCTGTATGCTATGATGCTCAGCTCCAACGTTGCCCTGCTTGGCGAAAGCTCCCTGTAATCAGAGAAGGAAACATTCCTTTCTCTGTGCTCTCCAATCAGCTCCCATGTCTGTCTCTCCAGCCTTTACTTCCTTGCCTTGAATTTTAATCCACTGTTCATTGACAATCTTCCCCACTAGATTCTAAACTCCTTGAAGATAGGCTTTATATCATACTCGTCTTTGTGCCCATGCAGTGCCTTGTGCTGTGGCTTGCCTATGACAGAGGTTCAGCAATGATCTAACTAAATCCTGAAGGCCTGGCTCTCAGGGCGGGAGTGAGAGCAACTGGTGATGCAGCAGAAACTGTACCAGCACCTTCAGCTGGGACTTAAAGCCTTGAGAGTGGAATACATCAGAGGATGATTACGGTAAGCAGCAGCCTGTGGGCAGGAGAGACTAAAGACAAGTCAGTATGATGCACAGAGGCCAGCGCGGTGGCTCACGCCTGTAATGCTAGCATTTTGGGAGGCCAAGGCGAGCAGATCACTTGAGGTCAGGAGTTCAAGACCAGCCTGGCCAACATGGTGAAACCCCATCTCTAATAAAAATACAAACAAACAAATTGGCCAGGCATGGTGGTGTGTACCTGTAACCCCAGCTACTCAGGAGGTTGAGGCAGGAGAATTGCTTGAACCCAGGAGGCAGAGGTTGCAGTGAGGCAAGATTGCGCTGCCACACTCCAGCCTGGGTGACAAAGTGAGACTCCATCTCAAAAATAAATAAATAAAAATAAAAATAAATAAAAATACAATGCACAGTCATGTTCTGGAGTCTCAGGGCTTGTGGCGTGCCCTCTCAGTGGCACCATCTCTAGACATTTTGACAGTGCTGGCAAGGAAGAGAGCTGTTTTCTGAGAATTTGGTTGGTTCTCAAAGGGGGTGCCAGACAGGGCTCCAGGTGGTTGTGCCATTTTATTTATTTATTTATATTTTATTTTTTTAGAGATGGGGTTTCACTCTGTTGCCAGGCCGGAGTGCAGTGGTGCCATCATAGCTCACTGTAGCCTTGAATTCCTGGGCTCCAGTGATCGTCCTGCCTCACTCAGTCTCCTGAATAGCTAGGACCACAGCCATGTATGCCACCATGCCTGGCTAATTTTAAAAAAAAATTCTTTTTGTAGAGATGGAGTCTCACTCTGTTATCCAGGTGGGTCTTGAACTCCTGGCCTCAATGATCCTTCCACCTCCGCCTCCCAAAGTCCTGGAATTACAAGCAGGAGCCACCGTGCCTGGCCCCCTTGTGCCATTTTGTGTGAGAATGGCATTCAGGATCCCCTGTGACTACTAAGGAGCCTCTGGATTTGGGGACAAGAATTGACTATGGATTTCCTCTACTTTTAGAGTGAATTCTAAACTTTGGTTCGCGGAGCTTGGAAAAATGTCATTCCGTAAGTGAGATGCTTTTCTTTCCTAAACTTGTGGCCATACACATTATGTGGTTTCCACTGGTCTTGCAACTGTATTCACTTAGAAAGTATGCCTTTTGCTAATAAGTCAGTGAGAGACGGGTATTCTCGGGTAAATGGGTGGCTAAAGGGGATTCTGCTCAGAGTGGAATACCAGCAGCTCCCTCATTGTTAGGACTTCATATATGATTATTCCATTTGAAAAGTTTAGTTACAGTACAGTTTCAAGAATTGTGGCAATAAGAGGGAACTTTGTGTTCCCTGATGAACGTTCTAAGCTTTGCTCTCAAATAATAGTCTTTGGTACAGAATCGTGTGGGTGTTTATTTTTCTAAGGCTCAGGGTAGGTAATTTAGTGAGTTTTTAAGTGGAGGATGTGCCAGGACTTTCAGCACTTGCAGACGCAGGTGGCATCAAAGGTAAAGTAACAGACTTTTTGTGCCAGTCAGAAACTCACAGAAGAGAAAGTACTGTATATAGGCCACCTCTCTTGAAAGCACATGAATTTAATTCTTATTCTGATCGTGCGAGCAGGCACCTTCCAAGTTGTTCCCTCTCTCTCTTTTATTGTCTCTCCCTGTTTACTTCATTGCCTCTTCCTTAAGCTTCTGCTTTCTTGCAGATCTTCATGATGGAAAGGGATTAGGCCTGGGAGAAGCCCCAAGGATTCAAGAGCAGAGGCCTGGCACTGGCTGACTGGGAGGGAGACACGCCTGCCCTCATCCACCGGCGTCTAAATGGGGCCCTGCAATCAGAGCTTGGGTGGCTCCAGGTGCCTTAACCCCGCTGTGCCCACACCAGGCCCTGACCCCAGCCATCAGACTCAGGGACAGTGACCCTTCCGACATGGGCCTTAGCTGGTGTATCCCAACTCTTTTTTGCCTTCTTTCCATTAATTCGGCGGGATGCTCTTAACTCCAGCCCAGTAACCATACCCCTCTCTTTCCACACTCACAGGTTCTCTGTGCATTTTGGGCCTGGGTGTCACATCGCACCCTCTGCACAGCCACTCTGGCCTGGGCCTCCCGCATGCCCAGGGCTCACAACTGCCTCTGTGCTCCATCAGTGTCTCTCCTTGTCCTGGAACAGAAACTGTGCCAAGATGTCTAGTGGCAGAGCCAGTGTGGGGCTTTCGCTGGGCAACATCTGGCGACTTGGCAGGGGATGGTGGGCATTTGGCAGCCTCTGATGAATTCAGGCTTTCTTGGTCACTTGGAGTGCCAGAGCTCACCACTGTGTCTGACCTGCCATGTTGTGATAAGAGAACTGGGCTCCCCTTGCATGTGGTTCAGAACCAGAGCCTATATTTTGCATTCTGTTTTTCTCTTTTCTTTGGACCTGAATGTGCTTTATGCTAATCAGATATCACTGCCTTTGTGTTTTTCAGCTTTTCTCAACAGTCTTCTGCGTAGGCTCTAAATAAAAGGTGCTTTGCAGCATCAGTCGGAGCTGTGTCAGAGAAAGGTTATTACGGGAATGAAACCATGAGATGAGGCTATTGCTAGTATGTTTCACTTTAAGTGAACTGGCCATCTTAGACCCCAAACCCAAACTTTCAACATTGATAAGTTACAAAGTGCTTATTTGCTTTGCAAAATTAGTTTTTTTTTTAAGCAGTGGATATTATCCATTTTTGAAACATGAAAGCTATAAATCTTCTCCCTAGAAAAACGTGGGCTGCCTAGGTTTTAAACAATTTTTGTGGTTGGTTCACAGATCCCAGGAACAGACCCTAGATAGGAATCTCTATGTCTGAAAGACATTCTACCTGGGTCGCTTGATGTGTATTCTGATTTTTCTGTTGTTTACACATAATATTTACATATTTGATTTTTCTGTTGTTTACCTGTATTCATGAGTGTAATACCACATAAGGCAAGGAACGCAAGCACTGAAGAGTGAGCTCACTCAGTATTCCAAGAGTTCCTGGAAATTGACTGTAATTTGTGTTTCACAGTTAGCTTTTAACACTTTATGTTGTTAATAAGAAAAATGCAACATACCTCTCCACGCCATTCAGTTTCCACTTGTGTTTTCGGGACATCAGTAATCCCCCACCCCAAGCTGCCTGAAAAAAGATCATACAAGGAAAATGGTAGCAGTTTGTCATTGCCTAGATTTCTATAGTCTGGTGTCTTCCAGACTAACGAGAGTCTCCTAGGGTGAAAATGATCTTGACCCCAGGCCACTTAGGAAGTTGACCACCTTCTTCTGGCACTAACCTTCAGTTTACATTGAAGGGTCATTCTAAGGTCTCAGATTCCATCCCACATTTATATGGGTGTAAGGAGCCACCATGGAGGCATAGCTCCTGGTCTGCAGGAGAGGGAGAAAGACCCTCTCCCAAACCTATCACCAGCACTGTTAGTCCTCGTGAGGTCATGTTCTCAGAATAAGAAACCCTGTGGTCCCCACAGTGTAAGGCAGAGAAGATGGGCAGGAGGGTCATTAAACAGCTTCCAAGTTGCAGGGGAAATTCTTTTGACAAGTCTAAATGATTCCAGAAATAAGAAGTGGCTTCATAACTCTATTTCACTGATGTGTGATTTTGGATAATTTCTGTGTCCAAAATTCACAAGCAGGAAAGATTCATACCAGTTAATTAGCTGAGCAGTTAGAACACATGTCTTAACAATTTGTACTCGATCAAGGTTGAAGATTTGAATTGGTGTAGTAATCTCCTTTAAAAACAGAATGCCAAGATGGAGATTCATTTGGAAATATTAACTTTCTTTCCTCTGTGTGTACAAATAATTCTAGGATAATTTTAAACAGATTATAAAATTATTTTATGATATAATCGCTTCCCCCCACCTTTTGTTGTAAGTTCAGTCCTTTTTTTGTTTTGTTTTGTTTTTGAGACAGAGTTTCGCTCTTTTTGCCCAGGCTGGAGTGCAATGGTGCGATCTTGGCTCACTGCAACCTCTGCCTCCTGGGTTCAAGCGATTCTCCTGCCTCAGCCTCCCAAGTAGCTGGGATTACAGAAACCCACCACCACGCCTGGCTAATTTTTGTATTTTTAGTAGAGATGAGGTTTCACCATGCTGGCCAGGCTGGTCTCAAGCTTCTGACTTCAGGTGATCCACCTGCCTTGGCCTCCCAAAGTGCTGGGATTATAGGCGTGAGACACTGCGCCTGGCCCAGTTCTTTTGCACTTTGAAAAATAATCTGATTTTGCAAACGTGTTCTATTTTAAGGTTGTTTCTACTTTATAGAATGTATGAATGTTAAAGCTAGTAAGAGTAAGTGGTAAACTTGGTATGTTTCAAAGAAAAGCTAATAAAACTGGTTAAAAGATTCCCTAGTTCTAATTTAAGTAGGAGGCCCAGAGAACGACCCATAGCTTCTGCTGGCTTAGGACACACAGACGTTCTCATTTTTGAAGTTGCCAGGTAATCCTCTTCCTGAATCAGCCAGCAAGGTCTACCAGGGTTTCCAGTCTTGAGGCCCAGGTCACTAATGACACTGGATGGTTCAGTCTTTTCTCAGTGTCCTCATGTGTAAAATGAAAGGGGCTCTGGTAGCCTAATGAACGACTCACACTGTGAATCGGGGAGGATAAAGAACATTGGTGATTGCTCTGCAGGAATACTCTGGAATAATGGAAATGCACCCAGCTAAGCCTGTGGAAATTTTCTGCTCCTAAAGCAAAGAGCATTAATGAGGCCAGGCGCGGTGGCTCATGCCTGTAATCCCAGCACTTTGGGAGGCCAAGGCAGGTGGATCACCTGAGGTCAGGAGTTCGAGAGCAGCCTGGCCAATATGGAGAAACCCTGTCTCTAATAAAAATGCAAAAATTAGCTGGGCATGGGTGCGCACGCCTGTAATCCCAGCTACTCAGGAAGCTGAAGCAGGAGAATTGCTTGAACCCTGGAGGCGGAGGTTGCAGTGAGCTGAGATCACACCACTGCACTCCACCCTGGGCGACAGAGCAAGACCGTCTCAAAAAGAAAAAAAGAAGAGCATTAATTTGGTCTGAATAATTATTATAAAGCCAAAATGATCTAAGCTAGGGCTAGATCATTGTTATAGCCCTGGCTTAGACCCAGTGCTGGCCCATGACAACATAAGGATCTTGCACTCGAATGAACATCAACTTATGCGTTCCTTCACTGAGAAAGCCTTGCAATGAAAAAATTATCAGCTGAGCCAAGCATTGCGCTTAGTTTGTGATGAGCGATGGTTTGTGATTGATGATGGTTTGGCACAAATTCTTTAACTCATACGGATCACTAACAGTCTGCAGGTGGTAGCTAATCTTCAAACCACACTTTGAGTAGTACTAATCTAAACTTAAATCCCTTCAGTCCTTCTAAAACTTAACACATTTTTTTCCACTGGAAAATGTTCTGGGGGAAACACCTTCATTATTTTTTAGTGTGACAAGGCCTGAAGTCAAAATGTTTCAAATATAATCTATCTTCTTAGCTGAGCAAACTACGAAATTGGAACTTTGGTGGTCCTTATTTCCCAGGAAGTTGTCAAGCCTATTTTCCTCTCTAAATACAGGAATATCTAACATGAGCTTCAGTTTTTTTGTTGTTGTTGTTCTCTAGGTTTCCTACATAACTGCAACTCCTTTTTACTTTTTTTTTTTTTTTGAGACGGAGTCTTGCTCTGTCGCCCAGGCTGGAGTGCAGTGGCGCCATCTCGGCTCACTGCAAGCTCCGCCTTCTGGGTTCACACCATTCTCCTGCCTCAGCCTCTCCGAGTAGCTGGGACTACAGGCGCCCGCCACCACGCCTGGCTTAATTTTTTTTTTGTATTTTTAGTAGAGACGGGGTTTCACCGTGGTCTCGATCTCCTGACCTCGTGATCCGCCTGCCTCGGCCTCCCAAAGTGCTGGGATTACAAGCGTGAGCCACCATGCCCGGCCTCCTTTTTACTCTTTTGACCATTCTGGTAAGCAAGGAAGAGCGGGACTGTGTGCATAGATTGTATTCCTCCATGGATGCAATGGCTCGATGAATTGAGAACAAAGTGGTCAGCTTGGGTACTGATCATAGAAATACAAATATTACCACGTTGGGGACATTAAGGTATAATCAGCCTTGGGATGCTTCTGGTGCATGGTGTGTACTGTGTGAGTTGTGTGCTAATTTGCTTCAGCCATCTTTAAAAGCTTTAATATTACCACTCTGAAAATAAGCTGATCAAGTTAAAAAAAGAGAAAACAAATTTCCTTCGCGTGTCCCAGGTGAAAAACGTGCAAGGACATTTTAGTGGCCAGTCCCTAAGGGATACTTACATCCACATGCATCCAGATCTTATACTTTTTGCAAATCTCAGCGACAGCTAAGAGGGGGTCAAATGCTCCATACACAGTGGTTCCAGCTGTGGCACTCACGAGGAAAGGAACAAATCCCTATGTGAACGAGAAAGCCCCAAATCATGGAAAACAGAGTCAAGGGTTCTTTTAAAAAGCTGATTCGAAGCAACGGAAATTCTCTCCCTAACAGACACGGCTGAATTTGGGGAAGCAGCAGCAGAGTTACTGATACCCCGCAGTCTGGGACAAATTGATGTTCACTCTCTGGAATCTGAGTTCTCTAGGCTATGCTGTTGGACCTGACTGTGTCTTATAAGAACAGACACTCCAATTCTCAGAAGAGGCTGTAGTGAACCCAGAGGCTGTCAGGGACATCCCCGGGACATATATATATATTCCCGGTAGACTTTCTGGCCCTTTTAACCCCCTTTGCTCACTTTCAAGTGTTCCTGATTCACAACGAGGCCTCTGAACTTCATAAATTCCCTGGAGTGAGTAGGCAGGAGAATGAAGAGAAGTAGCTCTGACCAGCCCATTATTCCTATTGGGAAAATGCCCAGATAATTTATTTCACGTTTCAGCACGGAGTGGCTAAAATAATACGCCATGACTTTTATCTGTCTAATTAGTCCTCGGTCTCTCTGGCCGTGGCTAAATGAAAACTGATTGAAGTAACAGGCTGGAAGAAGGCAGGAGAATGCCACAAACAGGATCACCATAGTCCCTCATTCCATAAGGACTCTGTCCTGTCTATAGAACGTGATGTTACGGTGTCAGTCCTTAGGTGGCAGCAAAGGTTTAATCTTGTAGTTGATGTTACTAGAAGTAGTTCTAGTACTTGCACAAGAACGAGGGAAACCTTCTCCTGCTGCCTGCCACTTAGTAAAACAAAACCAAACGAAAAGGGGCGTATGGACGTAAATAATTATTTCTGAGTTCTTAATGATAAAATGCACGTGTATGTTATTAAATCAGAAACTGTAGGTTATATCTACCAAATGGTAAACAGAGAATTCTAGAAACAAATTCTCTGATTTGTGAGCCATCCCAGGTTGTAAATGACTTTCTAGAGCTTTGGGAATCTTGGGCAGGCATTCAGAACTTGTTACTTCTGGAAAGAGTTCTAAATTGCTTCCTGCAAAGTAAGACGTCTGGAGAGCCAATGCTAACAGCATGCACCTACACGGGAAAAACTGGCCCCTTCTGAAGAACCGCACCAGGGTCCCTCACATACTGCATTAGCATTCTATTTCCCCGCCTCTGAAAATACTCTTTCAAATGTGTGGGTGTTTCATGCCAACCCTCAGTACCTAGGAAGACAAATGCTTTGGAAACTCTCACTGTATCTCTGTATATAATATTTATTCAGCAATTTAAACTTTTCTAAAGCAGAGCCTATAACCCAGAGAAATAAATAGTGACTGGATGCAGAATTCTATATTCTCATTAAACGTGGGAGATTGAGGCTTGGATCCTCTTTTTAAAATAAAACCAAAACACACTTTATTCTCCGCTGGATGGAAATAGAAATATGGGCTGGATAAAGCTCCCGCCAGAAACTTACTTTCTGTTTGGCTTCAAGAACCCTTCTTTCAAGATCAGATGGGATCATTTTCCCTCTGGAAGGAAAAAGAAATACAGATTTGCTTTGAATAATTTGCTTCATCGTCTTTACAATGTAAGTCGCTGCAGGAGGGTAAAGTCCAACCCCAAACTGTTGATAACAATACTCGGTGAAAACAACTCCTTGACTGCTTCCAGGAATGATGCGTTTACTTGCCTGGATGAGGCATGACTATCATTTCTGTCACGTTTTGCAGACTCCTGACTGTATTGTGTTGTTCTCCGTAGAACGATTACCATGACCCTCTGCTGTGCACAGAACCTTCTTATTAAGTCATCCTCTTAATTCAGTTAAAACAAGCCTGATTTGGAGCAAAACGTTCGGCAATGAAAGGAGAGATCAGAAAAACCTTTTTATTCCAAACCTTTGAATAAACCGACCCGCAAATTCACACACCAATGAAACAGCAGGAAGAGAAAATCCATTCTGAAACATCTGGATGAAGATACTAAGTGAAAAAGCTACCGAATGACATTCCAAGTGCTAAAAGCGTAAAGAAGGCCAAAAATTCATGGGCTCAAGTTTCAAACACCCTTTCAACCCTAAAAATGCTTCTTTCCTAAAATAAAAACACAGATACTGCTTTGCTTACTATTATAGTAATCATGGTACGGGAGACAGAGAAACATTCTTTTTTTTTTTTTTGAGACGGACACTGGCTCTGTCCCCAGGCTGGAGTGCAGTGGCACAATCTCGGCTCACTGCAAGCTCCGCCTCATGGGTTCACGCCATTCTCCTGCCTCAGCCTCCCGAGTAGCTGGGACTACAGGCGCCTGCCACCATGCCCGGCTAATTTTTGTATTTTTAGTAGAGACGGGGTTTCACCTTGTTAGCCAGGATGATCTCGATCTCCTGACCTCGTGATCTGCCCGCCTCAGCCTCCCAAAGTGCTGGGATTACAGGCGTGAGCCACCGCGCCCGACCCAGAGAAACATTCTTTAAGTCAAAATAGCTCTCTGGAGGTTGCTAACATGGCCAACTTTGCATCAGGGTCATTGATCTAAGTTTTTAAAAGACTTTTTGGAAAACTAACTGATGGTAGAGGTGATTATCACAATCAATGGTTGTGGGATACTATTGGCATATAGTGAGCAGTGAGTGGGGTTTTTGGTATTTGTCACTGACTCCATAGTACCTTTGTGGCTCTCCCTGTGAGTCTAGACACACGGCAAGCATTGGACTTCATTACAGCTTCTAGTGCTGTCTTGCTTAGGCTTTTACATATTGAAATAAGTTAATTTATTACAAAGTACTTCTTTTTTTTTTTTGGAGACAAGAGTCTTGCTCTGTCGCCCAGGCTGGAGTGCAGTGGCGCGATCTTGGCTCACTGCAAGCTCCGCCTCCCGGGTTCACGCCATTCTCCTGCCTCAGCCTCCAGAGTAGCTGGGACTACAGGCGCCCGCCACCACGCCCGGCTAATTTTTTTTGTATTTTTAGTAGAGACGAGGTTTCACCGTGGTCTTGATCTCCTGAACTCGTGATCCACCCGCCTCGGCCTCCCAAAGTGCTGGGATTACAGACGTGAGCCACCGTGCCCGGCCCAATTTATTACAAATTACTTCTATCACATTTCTTCATTAAAAAAATAATGTGAGCATTATATAGTGAGAAGTTACATTTTTGACCCATTTTTTTCAGGCCAATAAAGGAGGTATGACAAAATAATTGGAATATATAAAGCAGACATGAAACCTCAAAGCACTGGGAATCACTGATTCAGGTGAAGCTGTTTCCCAAAGAAAGACAATTACCTGGGCAATGGTAATGGACAAGTTACCAGTGATTAGTTTGTCAGGCTGGAATGGAAAAAAGGGCATTACAGGTACATCTGATGCAGAGACTATAGACTTAGATTAGAGCAGCCTACCTTTGGGGAACTTCTGTGAGACTGAGGGGAGGGAGGGAGGGTGGTGCGGTTGAGGAAAGGACATAGCTTCTCACTCCTTATAATTCTTCCTACACTTCATAGCTTTGCCTGGGGGCATCCCTTAAAGCAGTGATTTTCAACCTGATCAGATCAGGCTGTGCTAAAGCACCTTGCTCCAGCCCTGATATAAATAAAAAGTTCAAATTTCCGAGAAAGTGTGGGTATTATCTTTATCTTTTAAATAAAGTTAAAGCACATTAAAATTGCCATAGTATTTTTGCAGGTAAACAAGAAAATTGAGAGTGAGAACCCTTAGAAATTTTTTTTTTTTTTTTTGCAAATCTTGAATTTTACCCAAGTTTACCACAAGCTAAACACCTTTGCCTGGGAGAATTTTGGGTAGACTAGCTTGACAATCATTATTTGTTCATCAAATCATATCATATTTAACTTTTTTCAAGTATAAGGCAGTAAGATGGCACTGAGGAGTCAGAGACGAGGGTGCATTCAAACTGGAAGGGGCTCCAAGACACGCCTGATTCTAGTCGAACCTTCTCATTTTTCAAATAAGGCAACAGCCTGAGAGGAGAAGTGACTGCCCAAGATCAAATACTGGTAAAAGTCCAGGAAGTAACTAGAAATATAATCTAAGCTTCCAGAACAAACTCAAAGGTGCCAAACATATAGGAAGCCTGTTTGGAAAGGTTTGATTATTTTAAGATAAGATAAATCTTTTAAGATCACATCTGACTTTCATGAACCAGAGGTGTCATCCAAACCTGCCGGGAAAACAGTAATGAACATACAGTCTGTTTCTTTCCTGTATCAGCGAACTTTGGGCAGGAGGAGGGAGTAGGCTTGTCAAACCATCAACTCCAAGTGTTCACCTCTGGCAGATTGGAAAGAAATGGGGGCGGCTCTAGTTTTTCCTGGGCACTCTGCCTTCCAAACCTATATTTGTTTTGTCCACTTAGGACCCAGAGCCTGACATATGGCAGGTGGTAGATAAACATTTGTTGGAGGAATATGGCTAGAAGGGAAAGTTTAACCCAAGGCTATTAATATGTTTAACTTAATGTCTGACCAGATAGTGAATATGGAGGCCTTGGGGGAGGAAACTTACCATCTTTTTCTCTATCTTAGAATTGGCCAGATTACCTTAGAACGCTGGTTCTTAAAATTTAGTGAGCATAATAATTATCCAAGTCCCGGTTTAAAATACATGGCCCCATTCTTAGGGATTTTGATTCAGTAGGTCAGCGTAGGGCCCAGGAATTAATTCATCCCACAAATATTTATTGAGCACTTGCTATGTGCCAAACAGTCTTGTAGGAACTGGGGTAGCAGGGTAAACAAGACAGCTTCTACTCTCCAGGGCTTCCATGCTATCAAGGGAGACAGATAATAAACTGATAAATAGACAAATATGCACAAGAATTTGCATGTTCATCAGTCACCCAGGTGATTCTGATGCAGGTAGACCTGGGTTCATATATTAAGAAAAGCTGCTTGGGACATTTTAGCCTGGGAGGTATTTAAGTAACTGTGTAACACAGTAAGTACTTTTCATATGTGCCATGGTTTGGAGCCTTCATGGCTGCAGGGCAGTGAGCAGAAGGAGCTCCAGATGTAGCCTTGACCATCCCCTGCCTGCCCATATGTTGCGGGGACACAGACGATTGGGTGACAACCAGCAGATTGTTCTCTGCAGATCAGAAGCTGTTGGATCAGTCCTGGCCTTTCTGCACAAGCATCACCTGGTGCCTGGGAGGCTTTGGATGGCGACTGTTCCATACTCTTTGTGTGGTCTAAAAGTATGTCTATAACGTAAGCATGTATCTTTAATAATTACACATCCAGCCTTTAAGCTTACCATTAAGTAGCCACTGATGCTTTATAACACTGCTCTCAGTTAGTTGTTAGTGTTTAGGAAGGGACTGCTACTAAAGTCAGGGCCATTGAAACAGACTGTTGCTTTGGACAAAGTGTTTTGCATTGAGATGGTTGGGTAGCAGTAGGCTTTAAGAAGTCGTATGATGCTGGCCAGATGTGGTGGCTCGCACCTGTAATCCCAGTAATTTGGGAGGCTGAGGCGGGCGGATCACGAGGTCAAGATATTGAGACCATCCTGGCCAACATGGTGAACCCTCGTCTCTACTAAAGATAGAAAAATTAGCTGGGCATGGTGGTGCATGCCTATAGTCCCAGCTACTTGGGGTGGCTGAGGCAGAAGAATTGCTTCAACCCGGGAGGCAGAGGTTGCAGTGAGCCGAGACTGTGCCACTG